>NW_021636032.1:0-345382 GCF_004799145.2 Neltuma alba | reverse complement strand
AAATTCCAAGCAATGCAGAATCGCGGGCCTCTTGGATTTTAAAGGAGAAAGAAATGCCACTCGGTGGTCGGGGTGGCGGGCGTGAGGAATTCATGCATCTCAATCTCACGCGAGAATCTTTTCATTTTTTCAATTTATTAACTCGAAAAGAAATATCTCACAAATGAACTGAAGTGGATTTTTTTGACCCTGAAGCTGATTTTCTTACAATTCTTATTAATAATTTGTTTTCAATATTTTAATTAAAATTTTTTAATTAAAATTTAATGGATATAAACCAAATATCCGGAAAATAAATAAAATAAAAAACGTATGTGCGTGAATAATCATCATGAGTTTGAAAAATCATGAAATGTTTTTTATATATTACTATTATTAAATCTGTTTGCGGACAAAGATATTAAGAGGTGTTTGGAAGCACCCAAAAATACTTCTTAGAAGTATTTTTTCGCAAAATAAAATAAACTCCTTCACATATTTATTTTGTATACCGTAAAAATACTTTTAAAACCATAGTTTTGCTTTTATCTAAATATCTCCATAATGTTGTTCCTAAGAAATTTTCTTGGTAAAAGAAAGTTCCCAAAAAATGTAAAAGAAAAACTACTCGAAGCATTTGGAGTTTGGCCTAGACAATATTTATACTATCCCGGTCTTTAATATATGATCTGTTTGATTTTTATTTTGATTTTAATATAATATTTCAATCCATTTTGTCTCTTATAATTATTATTTTTTTAAAATAGTCATTATAATAATAGTTTTAACTAATATATTTGATTAGTAGAGATTTTTAGAAAAGAAATATCTATTTATTATCAATAACGAACACAATTAATTTCTTTAGTCTACTCAAATCAATCAACTAGCTTTTGTATTAAAAACAGGAAATAGTATTGAATAAGAATTTTGTTTTAAACACAAATTCATAAATAAACTCAAGGTCGTGTGTTCAATTATTATATTATGCTAGTTTAAATTATAAAAATAAATAAATGAATGCTTCACATTTTTAATCATAATAGACATGTTTTATCGTGTGTATTATTTGGATTAATCCACGTTATTGTCCCCTCGCCATAAACTTATCTACAAAGATTAGGAAACACCAACATCAGGAAATCTCCTAGAAATCTTCTTTGCGTCAATATGAAGATAAGGGGGACCCGTCAAAGACTATCTTATGTCGCTATCTAGTTTTTCAAATTAGTAGACTGGACAATCTCTTTTATATGGGGCTTTTTGGTGGAGATCAGCTTCTAATATTTCTGGAGACACGGTTGGTTCGATAGTAAGACTATAAAGACTGAGAAGAGATAGATATGTTCCTGAATTCTAATGTCTTTCAGAAAATGATCTATTTCAACAAGATTTTCTATTTTTTTGGAAAGAGTTCTGCCAACAGAGAAGGGAAGTCTTTGCGGGTAAAGAAAGAAGAAAGGCGTACGGGTTCAAGATATATTTGAGGTTTTACTCATGATAAGATGATATCTTCTTATTCACATTCACAAATAATATCTTACTTCTGTCAAAATTGTTCTGGTTCTAATGCCACCCGGGTGTGTTAGTTGTTGATTCGGACCAAGTTAACATAACCTGATATCAAAACTTTAGTTCAGATAAGGCCACTCATTCTCAATTCACTAACGGACCACATTAGGACTCTCAACTTTGAACACCAGATCTAGGATAACTGGAAAGATTGTCACTAAACACTCCTTCATGGATCATGGTCGGATTCTATTTCTGAGCATATTCAGAATATTTGACGACAGAAGAAAGATATTATAAGTGAAGTTTTCAGAAGAAGAGAGAAATTCAGAGAGAACTTATGAGAAAAACACACTAGTATTATTTATTTATTAATTTTGAAAATGAAGAACATAGAAATGTAATAATTTATTTTTTGTGTTCAGAATAAATATATAATTTAAAAACCACTGAATCAGTTTCCCTTAGCAATTTGTTATTTATAATTTATTTACCTACCTAGTTACTTTTTTATGATATATATGTGAAAGAACTATATCCACGTTAAAATTTTCTTTTTAATAAAGAGTTCAAGAGAGTTGGATTTGTTTATATTGTTTCCCTCCGGTATTTTTTCTTTTTTGGCCAACGTTTCCCTCCAGCATTATACTCCACCGGTTTTAATATAAGACTTATTTAATTAATTTGATTAGATTAAAAAAGTTAGATAAGTTAGTTAATTATAAGAAATGTGATACGTTTTTTCTAAAATAACATAATCATCTTTTTTAACACCCTTTCTGAACTCCCGTTGTTCCGACAGTTTTTTTTTTAAAAAAATTTAAAAAAGAAGCCGCGAATGACGTACTCCTCCCCGCTGGGAGATTCTACATATTTGCAGAAACAGTCGCGCGCTCCATTCAAGTGTCCATTCTAGCCTTCTCTCTCGCTCCCCCAATTAGCTTTCATATTCTCAATCTCAACGGCTTCGCCTTCTTTCTTGTCAGCCATCAGCAAATTCATTTCCTATTTCCTTTTCTTGCTGATTTGTTTTTTTTCCCCCCGGTATCTTCGAAGTAAATTTCTTTGCAGACTATATTCAAATCCCATATGCTCAAGTTTGACTTTTTCTGAGGTTTCAGGAGTTGGGCTACCGAAGGGAAATGGATTTTGGTGAGAAAATCGTGTTGGGTTTGGTTTGAGAATGAATCATTGTTATGGTATGGATGGTGGAGTTCTAGATTTAGATTCTCTGCCTCCAAATGTCATCGAATGCCGATGCCTTTTGCTGTCGGCATTCGATTCGTTTAGCTTCAGCATTGCATCCCGAGCTTTATCTGACAGTGTTTGTTCTTTCATTCCGATTCGGTTTGATAATCAGCGTCGGCTTTGACCCCAAGCAATATTGAGTTACAACGAAAATCTAACAAAACAGAAATCATTGGCTTTTTTGTTTAGTTATTGGATTTTCAGCCCGGAATGAATCCGAATGCAGATAATGGACACAGGGCTAGGAAGCCTCCCGAGTTCGAGGAAGATTTTGTAGAGAAAGATCCTACAGCCCTCTATATTCGGGTACTTTATATTCTACGAAACTTAGCTTTTGATGTTTTATTTACGGTTTTCCTGTCTTCTATTATCTTCTGAGTCTGATGGTGCCGGATATTGATTTATTATGGATTGGATGGTATTATCGGTTGGTGATGTTATGTGTGGGACTTTATTACCTTTTAGTTTAAAGATGACCTCAAAGTAAATATAATGGTAAAAACCACTGACCTCGCTGGAACCAGAACCTCATCTTATTTTACCCTTATGCAATGCATTGATTACAATGCAAGGAAGGTAAGTTCGGCTGTGATCAACTCTCCTTGTTCTGGTAAGTGTGGATACTGCAGTGAAACATCTCATATCCGTTGTTCTGGATTGGGTCAACTAAATGGAGCTTTAAATGCCCCTTGTGATTTTGGATTTATATCTACTTTGGGACTTCCCTTCTTGGTATTCGCTACACCAATAAAGATAATGTTTGGTGGGGAAGCATCAAGGACCTTTTGTTAAAGCATAACCAGGGGCAAAGACAACAGCTCTTCTTAGCAGATATCTTAACATCTATAATTCCTATTTTCCCATGTTTATTTAATTTTGTCCTCTCTTTTTTTCGACAGTACAATGAAATCTTGGGCAGGGGTGCTTTCAAGACTGTGTATGATTCTGATACTTATCTCTTATTTTATTCCGTTTCCACCCAATATCTATGCTCACCATATCAGTTCTTAGTCTTAATAGTTCTATTCAGATTTTTAGTTGTATTCCAACAAATTTATGTAAATATGCAATTATTTTTTGGCAGCAGATTACTCAAACTCATTATCTTCCTTTTGGGCAGTTATAGGGGATTCGACGAAGTTAATGGGATAGAAGTCGCTTGGAACCAAATTAGGATTGATGATCTCCTCCAGTCAGCAGAAGATCTATCAAAATTATATTCTGAAGTTCATCTTTTGAAGTCTTTGAAGCATGAAAATATCATTAAGTTCTATAATTCGTGGATTGATGACCAGAAGAAAACTGTTAACATGATCACTGAGCTCTTCACCTCTGGAAATTTGAGGCAGTATGTCTTCTTCGTTGCCTTTAATCTTTGTTTATATTTTGGTTGATTGTAATATGAGATTCAAATGATTGTTTTCCTTTGGCTAACAGATACCGGGAGAAGCATAGATATGTTGACATGAAGGCTATAAAGAATTGGGCTAGACAGATTCTTCGAGGCTTGGCATATCTACATGGTCACAAGCCACCTATTATTCACAGAGACTTGAAATGTGACAACATCTTTGTGAATGGAAACCAAGGAGAGGCGAAAATAGGGGAGCTTGGCCTGGCAATTATCTTGAAGCAGTCGACAGCTCACAGTGTCATTGGTGACATGCTACTTTCCTTGTTTAGTTTTCAGCATATCGACCCAGTTTGAAGTACTGAACTCTGCCTTTATTTGTTGATTTTTCTTTTATATTATAAGGCACTCCCGAGTTTATGGCTCCGGAGTTATATGAAGAGGAGTACAATGAACTTGTTGACATTTATTCTTTTGGGATGTGCATATTAGAGATGGTTGCTTTAGAGTATCCATATATTGAGTGCAAAAGTCCTGCTCAGATCTTCAAGAAGGTTACTTGTGTAAGTAGCAATCATTAGCATATTTAATACTATTTACGGTATGCTTATAGCTGTAATTATTGCATTGATATCTTGTGTATACTCTTTCAAGGGCATCAAGCCTGCTTCGCTTAGTAAAGTGAAGGACTCTCAAGTTAAGGAGTTTATTGAAAAATGCATTGTTTCAGCCTCTCAGAGATTGTCTGCAGAGGAGCTTCTCAAAGATCCATTTCTCCAAGTCGATGAGAGTCCAAGGGAACCAATCCCTGATCTTCTGGATTTATCTTGTCAAGCCCCAAAGCTGTGGATTTGTCTAAGTCCGATCCTCTCTCTACGGACATGGATGTTGAATACAAACAGATTTCCGGGAGTGTGAACACAGAAAGTAACTCTGGAAGTCCACCACATAGTCCCGTTATAGAATTTCAGAGGACACTTGAGAACAACGAATTTAGGTTAAAAGGGACGAAAAATGATGATACCTCAATGTCATTGACATTGCGTATAGCTGATTCAGATGGTGAGCATATGCTCTTTCTTTGCCTCCCTCTTTTTTGGCCATGCTTTTATGTACCTCGACAGTGTGTGGCGAAGCTATAATTTTCATTTAATTAGATCTTAACACATAGTTGTTCTATTGACTCCAGGTCGAGCAAAGAATATACTTTTTCTCTTTTACCTTGATTCAGATACTGCACTCTCTGTGCCTCAGAGATGGGTGAACAATTAGAGTTGGCCAATCATGATGTTGTCTTCATAGCTGAGCTTATTGATTACTTGATAATGAGACTTATGCCTGAGTGGAAGACCCTTCTGATTATTCCTCGTGTGGAGGAGCAAGTCTGAATGGTGAGTCTCCGATACCTGGGGATGGACGAACTGTAACAACATGCGCATGGGATTCTATTCCAGATAATGTTCCCTCTGGACGAGAGTACTGATCAAAAGGCTTTGTGTGACAATGTTGATAATGCCGATTTTCAGACTTATTTTTCTTCTGCTCTTGGTTTGACTAACTTGGAAGATCAACAGTCGCTAGGATCTGCTGCTTCCGAGACAGCTGTGGAAACACGTCTTTGCAAAGCTTACGAGGAGTACATATTTCGAGCAGGAGAGCAGTAACAATGTTGAAGTGGACATAGTGATCAGTAAATTCAGAGAGAACACAAGGTCAGCAACTCCATTGTTTAGTCCAGCGTCTAATATTTTGAGCTTCACAAGTAACTGTACTCTTTTATCCTTAGCAGAAAAAGATGCTGATGTTGAGCTTAAGCCAGAAGTTGATGCAATCGAGGTACAGTATCGGCAATGGTTCGAGAAGCTTTCTAGGATGAAATGGCAAGAATTAGAAGCCACCCGAAAGAGATGGTCTGATAAGAAAAGATTGGCCGCTCATTGATTATGTTAATCTTCTCGGAATGAAAGCCTGTTCCTCGCAAAACCCATTTTCAATGTTATGGAAATCTGAAATACTTGTTTTTCTTTGTAATTATAGTTTTTTGACTTTCGACTTCTCCTAGAATTATTTTCTGCAATTCCTTTGGTTATACTCCTCTGATCCTATTTATAAGACAGAGAGAGAATGTTTTTTTTTAATCATATTTATAAGTCACTTCATTAAATTTTTAGTGTGAATGTACTATTTTGTCCTTCTATTATAGTATAGATAGTTAGCTTTTTTGAAAGGTTGTATATATTAAATATAGGTAAAGTTAAAAAATTATTATATGTTAAATGGAGAGTTAATACATTTTAAAGTGTTTTTTGATTTGTATGAAATATGCTGAAAGTATTTTATAAATAAGTCAATAGGAGTATTAATAATGCTTTTTATCACATTTTCCCAGATTTCACTAGCAATTTGGCTTTTGTTTTCGTAGGTCAAATCAACCTATCCATATAAACTAAACAAAAAAAAAAAAAACATCCATGCACATTATTCATAACTCAGTGAGATCATGCAAACCCAAACGGGTTAGGTGAGAGATCTGGATTTTTTTTTTTTTTTGGATTCAAATTCTAAAGATGCATTGAATCATAGGCTACCTCCAATTAAGCCAGCGAATGCCTAAATATAACATAATTAGATATCTAATAATGATATTAAAACAAAAAAAAGGGTGATCGTTATTCTCCTAAAAAAGTTCACGCGTGGTTATGGTTATTAAGATTCTTGTGCATGCACGAACTTAATTATTTAATATATTGTTTGACAAATGTCAAAGAAAATGTTTTGATACTGCTACCTAATAAATCCACAAGGTTTAATCCTGGTGATGATACATTCATTGGCCAAAAATGAATCCCGGTGATACATTCATTTCTATTGAAATTGGACAATTGACGAAAGTTTGAAAGTTAATTAATGAGGGAACGTTTAATTTACAAACTTAAAAAAGTTTGTTGCTAAATTCATTGAACGACTTGATGTTCTTGGACTATTGATGGATTAGAATGATTCATGGATAAGTAGATTCAGTGAATATTTCAAAAGTGATTCAGGCCCATACACATATAAATAATTGAAAGATATATGCACACATGTTTCTTGCCTCTCATCCATAATAAAAAATTAGTCACGCATGTATATAAATGAAATGAGGTGCATTTAAGTAATTAATTATCCAATGAGAAAGAGCAATGTGCACCCACATGCCAACACACACTCGCATATATTTGCCTCAGCATAATTTCTATATTTGATGAACAAAGCAGTGAACGTCTTCTCCTATGTATGTACAATGAACTGAGTATATATAAATAGGCTCTCTTATGTTATTATGTGTAGATATATCTTCAGCAAAATCCCACAATAGGAACTTGAAAATTACTAAATCCTAAATCAGGATTATTTCTTACACTTTAATAAGTTTTCACTATACTTCACTTGTAAATAACAACACATTTTTTAAAAATTTCTGTTTAGAATTTAGTAATTTTCATATCCTTTTTGTAAAATTTTTCTTTTATCTTAGTTTCCGTGACTTTGCTAAGCAGAGAACTGGGCATAATTGATTAATTGTTACTCCTCCGGTATTAAATATAAATAAACACTCTACTTACAATAATTGATTAGTATGTATAAGGATTTTACATTTAGGAAATTAAAGGAGTATTTGCTAATTTTAAGTTTAATTTGACCCAACTTATATTATTCTCATTAATAAACCAATACTCCTCCGATCCTTAATGTAAGACCTATTTAACTAATTTGATTAGATTAAGGAAGTTAGGTAAATTAGTTAATTATAAGAAAAGTAACACATTTTTTCCCAAAACATCATAATCATCTTTCTTAATACCCCTCTCCCTCTTCTACTTGATTATAGTTGAAGGAGTATTCATAGGGGTAATTTAGAGAAAACTGATAAATATGATAAATGGATCTTATATTTAGGACCAAAACCAACTCAAAAATTGGATATATATTAAGGACAGGAGAAGTACAATATTTAAACCTTGTGGTGGTTGAGTAAACTGCAAGACATGCAATATTTAAAAAATCAAGTGAAGTGCTAAAAAGTATCCGTCATGGTGGTGTGAGAGAAGCCTAGTCATTAATAAACCACCCTGATCTACGCAACAGGTTGGTGGGGGTTGCATATTTGGCATCTTTAAACATCCTTCTATAGTGATGTGGTTAATTTTTTCCCCCTTTATTAGTGTGTTAATTACTATTGTTTTAACACTACTCCTTTAATCCGGTCCAAAAAAAAAAAAACACTACTCCTTTAATGGATCATAAAATGAGTTAAATTCATTAAATGCCCTATGCGATTATTAAACATCTCGAACAAGCCGGTTTGGTTAGAGACGGATTTTCATGGATCATAAATTCGGTCATTTATTGAGTTCATAGAATGGGGGGCTATTGTCTACTGGTCTCCTGTCTCTTATTATACGATCTCTTTAATTAAATTGTACAATTTAAAAAAAGAAAACAGTTAAAATAATAAATGCAATTTTTTTTCTAAATATACCTCTATATAAAGGGGAAGACATGACAGAAAAAAAGCTGGAAATTACAAATTCCAAATCAGGTTTGGTTACACAATTTTATTTGGTATTGACAATTCTGAATTTGTAAGTGACAATAAATTTTATTGACATTCCTTATTTACAGATTTTCAGCTTCTTATTGTGTCACTGTCTTATATATAAATGGGTAAATGTAATAAAGTAATAGTGAGATAAAACAAAGAAAGAGAATGTATTAAATACATTAAATTAAAGAGAAAATAGATAATAATGTATTAAATGCTCAGGACAAACTCCAAAGAGATTTATAAAAAGGGACAGACCCATTCAAAAAATTGAATCTTATAATAAGGAACGAAAGAAGAAATATATATAATATATACTTCTCTGGTCCTATTTATAGAGTAGAGAAAGAATGTACTTTTGGTCCTATTTATAGGGCACTGAGAAAATTCTTTTGTATGAATGTACAATTTTACCCTCATTTATTATTACGTTGACTTTGTTTATATGAGGTATAATGTATATTAAATAAGGATAAAGTTGGAAAGTCATTAAATTTTAAATGAGAGTTAATGAAGTTTAAGTTTTCTTGGTCTGTGTGAAACATACTGAAAGTGCTTTATAAATAGAATCAAAGAGTATGGGTGTGTACATATACATATACATAGATACTATTGTGTGTGTGTGTGTGTTTCCCCAGAGAGAGACAGACAGATAGGTAATTTTGATCTGTCGGTGATATCATACTTCTTCAGAACCTCGATATACTCCAGGATCGACACAGTAATAGACCTTCTTAATTAGTTAGTATACTTCGATACTTGCATCATTCTCTGACCAAATCACTTTTATCTTTAATTAATCCCGTCCGAATCAACCACTTTTATCTCAAATCAAACTCGCTTTCATTTCTCAATGATTGAGCATTCATCAATTCCACTTTAGCCTGATGACACTTGATCTCTCATACATCCACATAGCCATTTCCAGATTCTGGTGATTAGAAGAAGACCGACTCCTAGTGTTTTGGTCTGGAATGGTCACAAAATTTTTCT
This sequence comes from Neltuma alba, assembly GCF_004799145.2. NCBI lineage: Eukaryota > Viridiplantae > Streptophyta > Magnoliopsida > Fabales > Fabaceae > Neltuma > Neltuma alba. The sequence continues at coordinate 335,714 of NW_021636032.1, read as the reverse complement.
TTTCCCACAACTCACACACCCATTATACCTGCTATACGCCACAAGAACTCACAACTTAACATTTAAGAAAGACTTAATAAGAAAGGCCTTTGCATCTAGTCACAACTTTTTTACTTTATATTTTGACGCCTCATTTATAATTCTTATTTCAAGTGCAGAAGCAAAATTGATAGCAAATGGCGGATTTGATGGGATCAGCCGGGATATACTGCTGCTTTAAGTGCCGAAACCAGATCGCTTGCCATGTGTGATATCATTTCCAAAGAGTTTCGGGTTAATCCATTAATCCTTTATCCCCCTTTTTTCCTTGTTTGAATATGATTCTTTATGCATATGCACACACGCGCGCGCACACATTTAAGTTACTGCGACAAGGACATGACAAGATTTATAACAGGGAAGCCATGGAAGAGCATTTCTGTTTTCTCACGCAATGAACATAAAGGAAGGAGCACAGGAGGATAGGCAGCTCCTGAGTGGTCTGCACAGAGTGAGTGATGTGTATTGCAGTGATTGCGGAGAGGAATTGGGATGGACATACACAAAGGCCTTTGATGAAACCCAGAAGTACAAGGAAGGAAAGTTCGTACTAGAAAACTTCAAGATCATCGTCCAGTCGCACTTTCACCCAACAGATCAATTGTAAAGTATTCTGCACAAAGCTTCATTGTGCGAATATGATTTCAATTCAAGCATAAGTATATTTCAGATTCTTCCTCACTAGCTATTAGATCCGTCCTGATTTATGGTTTTGCCAGATGGCTACATATAACGAGAGAATCACTGTCAAAGAAAGATATAGCCACTAGTTGTTCATAGTTTTTTTCAATTAATATCACAATCTGGCATCTTTGCATCAGTTGAAGGATCCAAATTCAAAACTGCTTTTTACCATTTTGTATTAATTGTGACCTTTTTTTTTTTATTCGTTGTACAAACTACAGAGAGTTTAAAAATGCTACTATTACTTGTAGTTAATAATATAATAATTTGTTTTACCAACTAGCTAGTAACAAGTTGATTTATAACACATAGGATCATGAGTCCAAATCATGTGAGAGTTTTATTTGTCACCAATTCACCTAAACTTTTGTAGATTCCTGTTGATGTTTTTTTTAATATGGATAACCTGTTGAATATTTGTATCAATATTAAATAACATGATTTGATCCATCTTCGGTCTTGACAAACGAGTGGCCAAAAAAAACTATCCGCGCAATTGTTTTTATTCTCAAAAAATGGCGTCGCCAGCATGTTAACATTTTAAAAAGATGAAATTGAAGAAAGAAAGAAAGAAAGAATATGTGTTCGAATATTAAAGCTTTATTTTGAAAAATATAAAAAAGAACAACCACAACAACCTCTTCCAGAAATGAAACGGATCCGATGATGATTTGTTGACACACTCAACATGATCGTATACCATGTTCCATCAGAGAAAACCAGGATAGCGTATGAGTTTGTTGTTGTGGGTTGCCTCGAACCTTTAGAGTTATGAGCCTCTGTGTCTGGGTTTCCAATGACATCGGACTATAAAAGATACTGTATCAAGTTTAATGATTGTATGACAGATCAGTACAGGCTGGGACTTTCTGATGAAATCCAAGGAAAGTAGTGAACACTATCTTGCAAGTTACAACGTGTTCTGATTCTGCTTGCCATGTTCTATTTTACGTTGTTCGTTTCCATTAAAATAATGTGAATTATTAAGTTGTCAGCATTTTGGGTCTTAAGAAAACAATACCCCGTACGTCCCTTATTCATAGGACAATATGGGCAGTACCTTGTTCATTAACTTGATCCAAAAGAAATCCTGAAAATTAAGTACTGAAGTTGTGTGGCAAGAATGAGATGTCAAATTTTGAACAGAGTACTTGTATGAGTCAAAAAGTTAGCATGAAATAAGAATTGAAATGGGAGCGATGATAATTCTGTAATTGTGATTTCCTCCCAAAACTTGGGCTCCAATGGAGATCAGAGGGAGGGTGAAATATTCAATTACAGCCCTCCAAGAGATGGCAGATCTTTATGTGGGTTTAGTTATAATGATCATGATTAGAGTAGTGGTAATGATGATTAGAAGGACTTGCTGTGCACCATCATTTTCCTTCTGAATTTGATCTTTGTTTGTTGTTAACGGGACATTATTAATTAGAAGGAAGGGAGAGTGATAACATGACGTCAACTATTTATTAGAAGTTTCATTTTTAAAAAAAGAACATAAAATTTCAAAAGAATTTAAAATAACGTTACAAATGAAATAATATTTTGAAAATCATGGAGAGATGAGCAGGTTGTTCATGTATTGGGTATATGGAGGACACGTCAAGCTCAACCACTAAATGCTTAATAAATTGTGGAAGATAGCCTCATCCACTTGTTAATTACTGCAATTATATATTATTTGTGCGTCAAATTTATTTCGCTGCGTCGCCCTCTGCTTGTCGTTGTGGTTTATGGGGGAAATAAAATAGAACAGAAACAATGCGGCTTGCCGGCATTTCCAAATCACTCTAATAATGTACGACACGGATCTAATGGATTAATATAAGACTTAATTAAATAATTTAAATAGGCTAAGAATATTAGTTAAATTAGCTAATATGGTATGTTTTTTCTGAAATAGCATATTAATTTCTTTCCTTCCTCTTATACTTAATTATTGTTTAAAAGAATATCATAAGGATTAATTTAAAAAAAATGATAATATGTAAAATACTACTCCGGTGTTTATACTACAAAATATGTCTTATATTTAGAACTGGAAAAGTAAACCTTACATAAAATATCAACATCAACTTCTTAATTAAGTCTTACATTGTACTAATATTTGGTTTGCCTCGTGATCTATTTATTTTAAATTATACTATAAAATATGGCTCATATTTAGAATAAAAGGAATAGATAAAAGATCAAGTCTTCCATTCTACTTGTATTTTGGTTTGCCCTGTGATCTATTTATTTTAAATAATGGAGGCAGGAAAATAAGAAAGAAGATATGAAAAGATCCGAATCTTTCCTGTGAGTAGCAGGAGAAAGAGGGAGAAGGAAAGAAAAAAAGCGATAAAGATCGGCATGGTTTGGTTACATTGGGGGAGTGGCAACGTGGAAACTGCATGGAATTAAAAAACTCAATTTAGCTTTCTCAGTCACGTCAATAAATTGATAAATCTCATTCTCTTCATCGTTTTTATGTTTTTTCCCCCATTTTATTAAGCATAAAACAATGGAAAAATTGCAAATAAAAACCCTGATTTTGATATGATAACATTAAAATGATTGAAGGCAAAGAAATATAATTCTCCTCCGGTCCTAAATATAAAATCTATTTTGTAATATAAATTACACTACAAAATAGGTCTTATATTTAGGATCGGGGAGTAATATTTGTGGGGTGATGCATAGAATGATGGGGACATGGGAGACCCAGACAAAAAACTTGTATATATAAAAGAATTGAGAAGAGGAAGAGGAGGAGGAGGAGGAAGGTTCATGGAAACAAGAGAAGCAATCTGATTCAATAAGCTAATTAACGACAGGCAAAGAAGATGACATGTTCCTTGGCAGAATATTCCTTTTCCATCTTTCCCCACCCAAAGGCACCTTCCTAGAAACCTTCCTTCCCTCCTCCAAATATTATTTGCCCTCCCGTATTTATATATATCCAATCCCCCAATAATAATAATAATAATGAAAAAAATTACCTTGGCTTCTCACAAATCTCTGCTCCCATATACAACAACTTTATTGATGGCATATTATGTGAAAAAATCTCCACACTCATGCAGTTAGATGCAAAAGCCCTCTGGCATAAGCTGAAAGTGCCAATAAGTTGCATTATTACACTGTTTGTAAATATTATAATAGTTTGTTATATATTTTTTTGATTTTCCAGAAATTCTATATGGATTGAGTTGAATAATTGGGCATATTGGAGGGCAATAAATAATGGAAGGACAGGTAGGGCCCATGCAGAATGTGAATCTGCAATTGGACAATTGGACGAAGCTCATGGCACGAAAACGCTACCACTTTACATTTCTTCCAAAAGCCACAGAAACACGAACCTTTGACATTTCCGCTATAAACTCCCCTCTTCCTTCCTCACTAATTCCTCGTTCTTCCCCCACACAGCCTTTTGAAAGCAGCTCCAATGGAGAGAAAAGAAGCCGCAAAGAATCAACTTTCCTCCGCAGAATCTGAATTCGAGGACTTGCTTCCGGTTATGGCGGAGAAGCTGGACGTGGAGGCGTTTGTTTCAGAACTGTGTGCAGGCTTCAAGCTTCTATCGGATCCGGAAATGGGACTGATCACAGGGGAGAGTCTGAGGAGGAACGCTGCACTTCTGGGGATGGAAGGGATGAACAGAGAAGAAGCAGAGGAGATGATAAGGCAGGGAGATCTGGACGGAGATGGGAAGCTGGATGAGACTGAGTTTTGTATTCTGATGGTCAGGCTTAGCCCTGGCATGATGCAGCATGCTGAGGCCTGGCTTGAGAAAGCTCTTCACCAACAACTCTCCAAGTCTGAATCTTAATTACACACTCTTCTTCTATTTTTGTCAATCAATTGTAAGTCCTGTAATATCTTTCCAACTTTAAACTTTGATGATGGAGATGCAAACAGTCTTGTCTTGTAACAGAATTTTATTTTATTTCAATTCACTCCTTCCATCAATTAATACTCAGAACTGGGGTGTGAGCTGCCCAGTTGCACCTCGATTTTGGGGTGCAGCCTCTTACTCATCTCATAAATGAAGCCTCCTGACTTAAAATGATTTGAGAAAGATATTCGAACTCATTACTCCACTCCTCGTGCTCTAGGTCTAATTAATGCTACCTCCAGCTACAAACGAGATCTTATAATTAAGACAGGAGGTAACAAGTAAGAAGGCAACTCTCATCCCATCCTTAATTACTTATCTGTGTCAATTTAACAAAGCAATAGGGTGCCAATAACCTTGTTATCTAGTAACATGTAAGCTCTCTTGTAAATGGGACGCTGTAAGTTGGATCTCACTTATAATTTCATATATGGCAATCTCATGTTTCAAATTTTTTCATTTGTGGCTTGTGCTTAAAGCAATTTCTCTTTTTTCTACCCCCCAACAGGATCATGGCATTGTTTTTTCAGAGAAATGTTCTCTTCCCCCCCCCCCAAAAAAACTATCTAGTCTTCCTACAGTCCTTAATATAAGACCTATTTAATTAATTTGATTAAACTAAAAAAGTTAGATAAGTCAGTTAACTATAATAAATATGACATATTTTTTTTAAAATGCCTTAATCATCTTCATTATATCTTCCCTCCCTCTCATACTTAATTATGGTGAGGGAGTATCAATAAGGGTGATTTGGAAAAAAACTTATAGATATAAGAATTTGCTCTTATATTTAGGATCAAAATCAACTCTATAATTAGGTCATATATTAACAACCATACTAGTCCCTAATTTCTATTCACAAATTTGTCATATTTGATGTGGGTACCTTTTCTAAATGATTTTTCCTGTATAGAGGCTTTCAATTTTACCTGATGAATATCAAGCATAATTTGCCCGATCCATGAGTGATTTTTTTTTTTAAAAAAAAAATTTCTTTATGTCAGTGTCATTATCTTCGAGCTGGCCCAAAAAAATGCCATTATCTTCGATAAACTTAAGGATGTATGCATTATTAAAATTTTAAAATGAATAATTTTAAGTTAAAATATATTATAGGTTATAGTAAAAAAAAAAATCCATTTGAAGTGATGAAACTTCACCGAATATTTACTTCGAAGGATTCATCTATAATATAGTTTTGATGATTAAGAGATACTATATCATTTTATTATTAAAAATTTAATCATAGCTGAGCGAAATACACATATCTAGTTGGATTAGATAATTTTCACACGCAAAAAAAATCTTTTACTGTTATTCTTTTTAAAAGCCAAAAAAAAAAATCATTATTTTATCCTCAGGAGTAACAACCTCCCTTTTTTCATAGCCAACTTTTGGAAAAAGCTTACCTATAATCGGGTAAAACACGTTATATCTCTGAGCTTGCCAATTCTCTCTTCCATGTAATATCATTGGTCCTTTGGCCTCCATATTTCCAGCCCCCAAAAAAATAGTACTACCTTTGGTTTTATATTTGTTTGTAAACTACAAATGATGTCTTATAATTAGTATCGGAGGTAGTATGACTTTGCGGTCCCAAAGGATTATAATCCATAGCCCTTCTACTTTTTTTTTGGGGGGGGGGGATATAGCACTTTACTTTTTTGACTGTTCACTGTTCAGAGTTGTGCGATGCTCGTACTAGCAGCGGCTAAAACATCGTTGTTAGAGCGGATACCTATAAATATGTTTATAAATGAATTAATTTGTGCACAGACTGAATCGCCATGTAATTTAGCGGATCTAAATACTGTGTAGGTTCCAAAGTGGATCTAAATATCATTCATATATTCTTGTACCCCTTCAACTGAATTTGAGAAATCTCAACGAGTCCAAGTGCGTGTTTGGTTTCATGTAAAAATTTATCATGGTAGTTTTCAATGTGAAATTAAAAAAAAAAAAAAAAAAGTTCCAAAAAGTGAAACAAGAGAGCGCACAGGAAAGAGAACTATAGTCTTTCCTTTTGGACAAGAATCAAGACAATACAATAATGTACAAACTATCTGGGACATTCAATATAAGCCCCAAGTAAGTCCCTACTCCAACAGTTCATGGTGCTGCTACTCCCAAAGGACAACGGCTCAAACTGGATGTTGGTCACTTATTGTACAATGTCCAGTGTCTATATGATTTTTACATAAGAGGTAACAAAATGAAAAAGGCTCAACATTGATCAAAAGTTCAGCCAGATTCAGAAACACCAAGTTGGGTTCTCCTAGATGCTGAAGCCATGTTATGCTGTTGCAGAGATGACATAATGGATAGACCAAGCAAATTATCAAGAGATAAGGACATCGCCTCTAAAATAATTATATCATGCATGTAGACTTACTGTCACGTCCTTCCTTTGGACTAGGTTGGCCAAGGATAGACCAAATCAATCATAGAAAGACACAAGCATATCAAAGGTGATAGAAAGTATGCCATATCCATGTGACTCTGAAATGATTCTGTTCAATCCTGCACATCTTTTGCTAACAAGTATCCTAAGAATACCTGATTGTCGATGTCATTCATAATCACGGCCTTTTAGCTCCTCAGTGCATGAATGTGATCATCGGTTTTCTTTAGAAATAAGAAGACTGATAATGAAGCACGTTTAAATGTGCCAAAACTCTAGCTGCCAGAGATCTCACATGATCAGTTCCTCTTTGAGTTAAATCAACTAGAGGCATATGAGCTGAGGCTCCATACAACTGCTTGAACTCCACTTGCCGAAAAATCCTTTCCACAGCATGTAGAGACTTCTCTTGTAGTCCAGGAGAAGTGGAATTAAGACATTTGATTATTACTGGTATGGCATTTGCTTCTTCAAGCACTTTACTACCACTTTGCAGTCTTTCTCCTTCGACTAATGTCAATAGTGCATCTAAAGAAGCCTCAGAAGCTCCTGGATCAGATTCCCCGAGTGTCCTCACTAATGGCCTCACTGCATCCGCCTCAACAAGGCAAAATGATGACTTGACAGCGCATATTCCTCCATGAACCAAGCAGCTAATTTGTGTTGGAGCTGAGAAGCACCAAAGGCCCTTGGGCTTGGATGCTGGTCTGCTCAGACCAAGTGAACTCTTTGAAAATTGAGCCAGAGATGATGCCGCTTGCTGTTTTGTTGATGCGGTTCCACATTCAAGCAAATGCACTAGAACAGATATAACCCCGGTTTCTGCAGCACTCTTTTGCCACTCTAGGTTTGTTGAAACAGTGAATTGACTCAAGGCCCCAACAGCATTCTCTACCAACTTGCTCTTTTGGCAATCTGTGTCCTTCCAATCTTGAAGATGATTACATATGATACGAAGTGCTCCAGCGTCCAGAAGCCACTGCGTGATCTGGTGAACTTTTGGAAGATAACGTAGTATGCCCAGAGCAAAAGAAATTTCCTCTTCATCTGAAGAAGATCTCAGGATCTGGAGCATAGCTTCAGCACATTTCTGATTTACGTTTTCCGGGATGCTGGCTTCATCGCACACCAAGTAAGCAAACAGCTTTACAGCACTTGCCCGTAGATTTAGATTCTCCTCCTGACAGAGCTGAACCAAAACTTCAAAAACTGACCACTGCATGCATGAGTGAAATAATTCAAAATACTGAGATACAAATGAAATTGATAGATGGAAATTGCACATTTATTAATATAGTTCTCTGCATGATATAAGAGTTCAGGAAAATAAAAGCAGCCAGTATGTTTTCTGTCACTGCTGCCCAAAGTGATGGAATTTCTGCATAATAAACTTGACGGGGCACTTGAAACCACAAAATATTTGCTGGTTTGAGGATACAATTTAACTAGGTTTGTAGTTGTCTTTATTTACATATACTGTCATACATACAAGGCAGAAGTTACAACAGACTGAAGCACTTGAATGAAGAATATAATATAAATCAAAGTATGCTGTACGAAATGCAAGCTGTTCTTCACTTTTCTTTGTCCTTTACATGATATGCACTATGTAGCATGATGGACCTTTGTTCCTGGTTGCATCCTATAAAATGTAGCCTGCCTTACCTACTTTGGAGCTAGTAATTCATCGGGCTATGGGCAACTTCATTAGTTTCAGTAAGATTCATACCTCTCTTAACTTGCCCCTGATAAATGAGGCTGAGGGGGACTGGCACAACGCATAGAAGGTCTGTAAAATGTTTTGCTGCACATCGGGCCTCGTGAAACTAATTAAAGAGAAGAGTTTTAAAGCATCTTCGTCAGATTCTAACAATAAAGTTGGTGCCTGGCCATCTTTAGAGATTGTTGAAACCGCAAGTTGCATGATTATGGCTGATATGTGTTCCTTTAAACTTAAGGATAGCAGCCCAGCCTGGAATAGAAGGTCAAGCATAGGGCGTACCACTCCTTGTCGAATCATCTCCAGACCATTTTCCTTCAAACTGGATAGGTTACGTAAAGCCCTAATGGCCACTGTTTTCACTTGAATATCAGAATGTGAAACTAAATGGAGAAGAGGATCCAGGACACCACCTTCAAACACAGATGCTTTATTGAGGTTGGTTAACTCCATTTCCGCAAGGGCTGTTGCCATAATCATTTTCACATCATCTGGTCCTGCATACAGGAAGAGATGAGTTAAGGCAAAGGCTCTATTTTCAAACCAGGACTACATCCCCCCTGGCCATTTTGGTTAATAATTTTGAAGACTTTGATGTACTAGGAGACAGATTAAAGATAATTTGAAGTAGCAGTACCACCGAATTTAGCCGGTTTATCTTCAAAGCATATCAAAGATTCAACATGTATAATTAAGGTAAGAAACACTGCTTATGCTGCTTATAGGATGATAAAATTCATTAAAAAAAAAACAACAATTCAGTAGTTTTCCACATGGAAGAAAGTCAAGCATGATAAAACATATGAAGTTTTGGTGCTTCATTGATCAAAGCTTATTCAGCGGCAATGTCATAGTGAAATGACCGGGCATGCTAAAATTAATAAATCAAATCATTAAAGAAGAAACCATAGTCACCATTGCTAAGAAAAGACAAAGATGAAATGCTGAAAATGAAGTGCATGGTGTTTACCATAAAAGAACAAATCACATGTAATAGCGGCAACTGGACAAATAATTTTGTTTTAAGGAACCAAATGTTTAAACAGAGAGACTGCTTTGTAGATATTATTGCATATCTTCCAATAGAAAGAGAAGAAAGTAAAAGAAAAGGAAAAAAAACATCAACATATTGGCTAAAGATTATGTAGAACAGCAATTAAACCTGTGGAAAGACGATGTACAAGAGGCTGGAAATAATTTGCCCTTGCCATCTTTAAAACATTGTTATCTGAGTATGAAAGATTCTCCAAAAGCTCCTTTGCATATCTGGCAGCTTCGTTATCGTCACTGCCGGACATAGTCACAAGTAGCAATATGCAACCTTGAACCTTTCCAATTTCGTCTCGCACCAAATCCAACTTGGATAATTCCAGTAGTAATGCCACCGCCAGCTTCCTTTCCCCCGCACGGCGTCCAAGTAAATGAACAATAGATACAGCTGCATTATCAATGTTGGCAATTCTTTCCTGAAAACTCTTAACCATTAGCATTGTGAAATTGCAGCCAGTTATAGATAAAACAAAGCAACATCTATGCAGGCAATTTTATATTCTCATTAAGCACAAAGTTATGAATGAAAGTGTTTTGGCAACGTCCTGAGTTCATAAACGAAATGATTTAGGTCAAAATGAAAAGGCCCTAACCAATCTCTTTTGAATATTTTATATAGGGGTGTTTAATTCTAATGTTTAGAAGACACTCATTTCTTTTCAGAGGTCATCATCCTAGATAAGATAGTGAAAATAATGGGTGCTATTCTTAGAAAAGAAAGATGTAGTTAGGGCACTTTTTCTAGTGGTGAATCTCAGTGTTATGAATTTCAGAGTTGGTGTTGTCCATGGATGCCTGATAGGCTAAATCATGCTAATTTCGGACTATACTATTGATTCATAGCTTATTCTAGCATAAAGAATTTGTGATACCCAGTAAGTTTATGCATAAGGGCTGTCCATAGATTGCAAGAAAGAATGGAAAATTATTCCACATTCATTCCATGAGAGCTTGATTCATTTTCAGCAAAAATGTCTAGAACACAATTAATTTATTTCACCAGGAGAGCATCAGAAATTATAACTTCAATTCACCAAAAGGTTTCCGGCTGAAAGCTAAATTTTGAGTGAGGCTAGGCTCCTCTTTACATTATACAACCAGGAAAAAGCATTAAGGAGACAAAATGATAAGCCAAAAAAGCGGGGGAAATCATTTAGTACCTTAGCATCATCACTATCCTTTGCCAACATGTTAAGGATGGCTAGAGCCCGGTTTCTTACATCATGCTTTCTGGCACCAAGAATCTGGATGAGAACTGGTATGTAATTCTCCAGCATCAGCCATTCCCTGTGCAGATCACTTTGTTCGCACAAATCCTGTAGATTTTCTAGACAATGTAGCACTTCATCATCATCTTCTGAATGGAGTTTTTCTTTTGTCAAAACAATTGTTGTCATCGTATTTCTATCCTTCCATTCTTTTATTGATTGTTTCAAGATTTTGTTAGATCGTAAAACTGATGTGTCTAAAGGAGTCATGGTCAGAGGACATCGTTTATTTCCTTCAGCAAACCATTTTTCTATTGCTCTTCTCTCAAATGTCTTCCCTGATGAAGTTTCAACAGGGTCCTCCATAACTTCCTGGGTTATGGGGCAATAAAATGATTGAAGAGGCTCCAATGTTTGACTGCCCAAAGAATTCCGCTTGGAAAGGTACTTAAGTTCCTTTTCCCTTGGTGATGACGCTGCATCAGCTCTTTCCAACAAAGCAATGATCTGATCCATATACATAGCTTCAGCCTCGTCTTTCCTCAGGCGGCAATTTTCAACTTCAATCTTAAAATCTTCAAGTTCCTTCTTCAATGTTGACCTCTCTGTAGTAGCCCCAACAGCAACAGCAATTTGGATCAGCAAATTATTAGCATAGCAGCGATCAACGCCATTTTCCTGTATCCCTGACTCAATTTTCTCCAAAATCTCCTCTTCTGCTACAGTTGTCTTAAACTCAGCTTTCTGCATATCATCACAGAGCTTTCCAATTGCTTCAATTGTGTTAGAAGAAAGATCCGACATGGCCAAAGGAAGAAGATCAAATGTCCGGCTGATCTCACGCATTGTCTTCTGTAAACGCTTATTGATGGACATGCCATTCACTAGGAGGTATACCTTGCTCTTCTGGCAGCATTCTTGAGTAAATTGTCTTGCATCTCTAATTTCACGATTCAGAACGTCAATGGCATTGGTAAAGGCCTCAGAATTACTGACTTTTTTTGTCTTCAATTCTTTCAAGATTGGTACAATTCTTTCCATGTAAGCTGCAAGCTCCTTGAAACTATTATTCTTCACAAGGACACCACTAGCACAGACTACCAACTCAGAAATAATATCTATAATGTGAGAAATGGCTTCTGATGTAGGACAGGCCATAATCTCGGGACGCAACTGCCAACTACAGCTTCTGGTTAAGGGATTATTCCTTAACGAATCATTCACTTATTTGTTTAGCCTGGTGGAATCTAATGAGAAGTTCATATGGAAAACTGTCATAAAAAAATGGCAAACTCTTAGTTAGTCACTGATGAATGATGATATTGCAGACAAAGAACCGACGCTTAAATTTGAGCATGTGCAGATTTCTTGGTGCTGGTGAAATCGAGTGATTAACATCTTATAACTTCCCCCTCTTACCAGGCTTTATCTTCGATGAAAAACCAGCAGAATTGAGGATTATTCAAAAATATATATATATCAAATACCCAGAAACAATACAAAAAAAAAAAAAAAACTCAGATAATGGATTCGAAGTTCAAAGCAAGTAAGGAAGAATTACTTATTATTGACTTGACTTGTCCGTGGACTTTTCCACATGCCAAATAGTGTCATCATCTTTACACGGCTATCTTTGTTCCCTTAGAACATCATCTCTCCAGTTTGTATAAACCTCCCTCCCCTTTTTTTACCGGGAACTACACAATTCACGAAGAAGCATAGAGATCAGAGCTACCACCTACAAGGAAATGAACCATGTATAACGTCTAGGTTCAAGTTATTGGCGCTAAATGGGATATCAGAACTACCACCTACAAGGCAATGAACCAGGCATAACGTCTAAGTTCAAGTTACTGAAGCCAAATGGGATATCAATAAAGCTTTCTTGCTACTGTATAAGGGTCATAGCTGCAAATATGGGTAATTCCATTTACATATTCGGGGCAAACAAACAAACACAGAGAGAAAAGAGAAACCTGCAGAAAGCTGAAGACTTTTGGCGTGGAAGTTACAGAATCCTTTTGAGCAGTGAAATTTCCCGGAGAAAGTAAGGTTGCTGAGATGAAACTTGCTTTAGTTATCAGAGCAAAGCGGCCTTATGAAATCATTAGGAGCTTAGCAGAAACAGAGAAAGAGCCGCATGTCCGCGTTTTTTCTGGAGGGGCCACCAAGAGCCATGGCTACGTTTACTTCTTTCCACTCGTCAAAACAAAAGTCACTGTTCAAAAAAAAAAAAGCAGTCCCAGAAAAAAAAAAAACAAACTGTCATCATCCTAAAACACACGTATTTCACGTTAGCCATTGTCACAAACTACCCGAAAGAAAATTCATTGCCATATGTCAAGCATTTTAAGGAAAAAGATGTCCTCGATACATACACAGGAATATATATTGATTAATTAAAATATATATATATATATATATATATATATATAAAAGCCAAGCTCTTTTCAGCAGAATGGGAAGGGGGCAAAATGAGTTTAGAAGAGTTTGATTGTCAGGTTACACTCGTAATTCAAAATATTAATAATTAATAATATTTTTATGTAAAAAATTTAATCAATGCCACACTTTGTACATACTAAAATTGAAAACTCAGTAAAAAATTAATATACAAGTTTATAAAATTTGTTTAATCAATCGTCAAAAAAGAAAACAGAAACTTGTGATCCTTGATTATTAGCTTATATTATATCCGGATAGCTAAAATATGGGTGTGAAACAAGCAGGAGTGAGACACACATAAAAAGGACTAATGAGTGGGCATCGGAGGAAGCTTTGAACCAAGTTGTTGACACTTGGTGAGATCCTATTGCATGGTCAAAAATTTCCAGGGCGTGCAATCTTGCTCCTTTTGTTTCCCGTGGATACAGATAACAGTGAGTACCGTGTTCAATGGAATTTCCTTCATTTTTTCCAAAGTGAAGTGCACCAATAGAGGATTTGGGTGTTGTGGAATATCCATATCCTTTCTGGGGAAAAATATCCGGAGCAGTACTAAGCACCACTAATTTCAATCTTTTAATTTGCAAAAAAAAAAGAAAAATCCAACCAAATTAGAATAGGTGGCTCTCAAATTTAAAAAATTAAAAGTAATGAAAAAGAAAAAAAATTAATTGAAGCATATATAGTTAGTTCTTATGCTATAGTCTCACTACAACGAAATTGAAGTTTGATTGGTCAACAAGAAGTTAGGAAAATCAGATCATGGCTGTCAAAAGCGGAGAGTTTCTATCCGTACATTAATTTAGATCAGGCTGACGGCCGCAAGCAATCCGTTGTAGTCTAGTCGGTTAGGATACTCGGCTCTCACCCGAGAGGCCCGGGTTCGATTCCCGGCAACGGAATTTTTTTTTCCTTCGGATCATTTTTATTAATCTCAGCAATGAAACCTTTCCGTTGTTGATCAAGCTGAAAAGGCCCTAAAGAAAACGGATTCTTAACGACTCCATTCGGTTTGATTTAGTAATATTTACGCTGCGTTTGTAGCTTCGTCCGCAGAAGAGAAGTTTGAGGCAGCAGGTCTGGTAAACCATGCGAGGTTACTGTGAAGCTTGGAAGCAACCAATTGTGAATCTGTTTTGTTACGGGGACTTCCTAAGTTTTATCTGATGATATGAAGTTCTTAGATCGTAGAAATGAGAAGAACAGTTTGGGCCGAAATAAGGTATAAGCAAGGGCACCGAATGCACAGAGACGAATAATTGTTTTCTGGAAAGTGGAAGAGCACGAACTGAACGTACCAGGTTTCATCAATTCTCTGCTAATTCAAACACCAAGCCTGTTAACTGATATAAGTACGTGGTTTAGGTACATATGCTTCAGATGAGCAAATCATACCCAAAAAAATAGACCAAAAATAAAATAAAATTCGAATCATATCATCTTAATTTCCACACTCAGAAGTACAGAATCCATGATCAGGGCAAATACTGGTCTTTTGATTGACACGGGTTGAGGAATTAAAGATGACACACTTGGGAGAATTCCTCCCTCAACTTGGGCTGCAAGCATCCCTCGACCCAACTCTACAATTCTCTCCTCCGTTGCAAACCCAGATTCTTTTGACCTCAACGTCAAATATATATCATATACAATCGTATTCTAACTTATACTACAAAAAAGATCTTATAATTAGAATCGAATGAGGTAGTATATGATAAGATTACTGTTCATTGAATCCGGTGACAAATGTGAATAAGATAGGAATTTCGTGCATATATGGAATTCTAAAAGCATATGAAGCTGGCAGCAGCTTGTTAAAGCCTGCATATTCCGTGACCCCAAGAGGAACACGTGGGTGATGAGTTTGCTCCTTCCATTTGGATTTGTTTTATTCTGTTTGGCCATAAATCATGTTTAATTTTATTCTTAAAATTTTCTCTTTATATTTACAAGTCACTTTTGTATTCTCTTTCTTTTTTTTTTCTTTCTTTTTAATGAGAATTAAATAAAAGTAAATTTGAAAACAAGCATTAAACATATTATAAACGATTTAATTACAGTTAGGATCTAAGTGGTAATTGGGCAGTTAAATGTCTGGAATGGACAGGGGAAAATGGCTTACTGTTTGCAGCGACTGGGAAAGACAGGAAAAATCATGATGCTTGTGTTTGGATGGACAAAAGGCCCATAATGGGGGGACCGCATAATTACACTAAACAGGTAGTTAATCATTTAAAAAAAACTTAATTCAAAAGTGTGTATCTCCATTCTAGACAAAATTATTCACGCTATTATTGATCCTGCCCGCTCTTGCCCCTTTCGTTGCCTAACTCAGCTTCTCCAAAATCAATCATTTTTCATTTTTCTCTTCCACCACGCGCCCTCGGTACGCTTCCAATCCAATCATCCTCTCTCAACCCGCTTCCTGCCTTCGATTCATATTTTTTTACAAAAAAAAAAAGAAGACTTAAATTAGTTATTTTTAAAATATAATCATCTCTTTACACTATTCTTTTTAATTATATATATCAGATGACTGAAATTATTTCTTAAAAAAGCATTTCGAATTGTTGATTTATCGCTAGAGATGGCTTAGAACCAATAGTTCATTGTCTAATGGATTTTTTCGTTCTGATACTCTATCGAGATTATCAGTATTTATCAAATCTGTTTCTATCTAATGAAATGCTATTGGATCAAATGACAAAGACATTGTTGAGAAAAAGATGGCTTTTCCCAGATGAAATGAAAATGATATTCATGTAACAAAAGAAGAGTTTCCCATTCCTTAGACAGAAAGATATGTGGCCATGAAATAGGGATTAAGTGAAACAGAATTAATTGGGTGGTAGAGTCGTGGAAACACTTGTTTCTTTCATATTTTGGACCTTAGTTCCATGGAACAATATGCTATTACAGAAACATAAAAGAATTGAAATCTTAGATCAAAACATTATGTATGGATGGTATAAACTATTTAAACAAAAATTCTTGAAGAGCGAACAACCAAAGCTATCATAACTACATCAAAAAATTTCTATTAATGAAAGAATTAGATAAGTTAAGGGCTGTTTGCTTTGAACGGAGTGAAAAGTGGGGGAGGTTTTTACTTTATCTTGTTTGGTTTGATAAAAAAAAAGAAATAATATTTAATAATCTTTGTTTGGTTCAAGAAAGGGAGGAAAGAGATAATAATAATTAATTTACTATTTTACCCTTACATATTAACTTATATTTATATGTATATGTTATATAAATTAATTTACATCTTAATTCAAATTACATAATTCAATAAAAATTTATTCGGCCACGTTAATAATATGTGTATTAAAATATTGGTACAGTGATATATTAATATCGTCTAGATGTGTACAAAAAACTGATATATAAATATTTTTAAATTTCTAAAACCTCCACGGTTTTCATTTCGTTCTTGTCTTCCTTAAAAAATAAATCAAATATGGCTTCTCTTCCCATGCCAATATATATTTATTAAAAAGAAGCAGATTCATTACCCACCCAAGACCAGGACCTAGAAATTTTATAAACTGTTGAGCATCATCGCGTTTCCGAAAAAACAAAGCGTTCAGAAATCTTTTCAGATCAATTGGAGTTTTTTAATTGAACATATAAAAACAACCAAACATTTGAGCAAAATGCAGAGGAAAGGAGCTGTGGGTGAGGGTTGTGACGGGCCAATAGCATATGAGTATGAAAGGGAACGGGTGGTTTTTTTTTTTTTTAATCTAAGAACATTATTGAAATATTACATAAATCATAAGGGCAAAATAGTCAATATACTTGACTTCCTTCCAAAAACTTGTAATTTGAGAGGAGTCAAAATAAGGGTGGGGAAGATTTTGATTCCCCTCTGTTTCAAAATTTATAACTAAACAAGAAAAGTTCATTTTCTCTCCTCTTTCTCACCCTCCCGTGAGGCCAAACACACTCTATAATTGTGTTCTCTCGCAATCGAAATAAATAGCGTGTGCAGAAGTGCTGCACATAGGAAATAGGGATTCCGAGTCTCAATCATGTCAGGCCCTCGTAGCTCCTTTTAATATAAAATCAAATCAATTCACTCTCATATTATCACCCATACCAAAAAAAAAAAAAAAGGTTCCGTTGAAATGAAAATTACCATGACAAAATTATTTATAATTCAATTCACTCTGCTTATATGATGTTATTTATTTTGATGGGCCACTTCGAAATTGATCCCTTTCAGCACGGTGTTAAACTCAATATATTAATCGGATCATCTAATACTCTCTCGGCTTTTAATTTTATTGTCAAAGGGTTCCCTAAAATTTTGTTGTGGTTCATAAGATGTGTGGTGTAATATTGTGATGGTTGAATATTTTTTGTTCTTGAAATTTTTAATAAGCTTATTGAATGAAATAATAGTAATAATTGTATTTTTATTTTTTTTACTTTACAGGAGAAAAACGCATACTCCTCTTGTCCTATTCATAGAACAAAGAGTGAAGAAATTTTTTTTGGTCCTATTTATAAGACAGGGATAAAAAATTTTCATATGATTATGTAATTTGATCCTTCATTTATTATTGTGTTGATTTTATTTTTATTGAGCATAATGTATATTAAATAGAGATAAAGTTATAAAATTGTTAAATTTTAAATAAAAATTAATAAAATCTGAGATTTTTCTTAATCTGTATAAAACACGTTCAAAGTGACTTGTAAATAAGATCGAGAAATATTAAGTTAGTAGGTTTAAATAATTTAACTGTCTAACTAACTTTTTTAATATGTTTAATTTATTTTTTTAATTCCTTACCTGAAATTTGCACACTCGTCTTGTTGTAACTTCACATTTGAAAAAAAAAAATTAAGAAACATGTTTTTTTTTACCAGAGAAAATTAAGAAACATGTTTAGTATGACAGGCCACAGCAATGTTAAATTTAGTTCAGCATTAATGATTGAAGAGACCTTTGCTCATTGTACAGCACACTGTTCAATCTTAATTAAATCTTGAAATTTTGACATGTCATGCTCTCCATTCGATGCCAACGATGATAATCATGCAGTTCGGTGGGGAACAAAGAGGACAGAGCCAATAAAATACCAGAAAGTAAAAACTACTCTTCTGAATTCGCATGCATATTAATTATGGAGTATTTTAATTTTCTTTTTGTCCACCAGAAAGATGCCTAGTGGACCACTTGGAAATAAAAGTAAAAAGAGGGTGAATATGGAACAAACACTATCTTATTATTTGATGCTTCATCAATTCAGTTTATCCGCAAGGGAGGAAAACAATTTTTTTTTTTTTAAAAAAAACTTCAGATATGAATTAGTGTTTTATGAATAAATAGGACAGAAGTAGTAAGAGATAATCCCTGGGAACATTCAATGGATGAAGTGAGAATAGCGTTTTATGCACCGTGGTCTTGCCTTTGTTGCGATGCAGCTAGTCTATTTAAATATGATGATGGTGAAAAGGTCAATGATGACTTGAGATGAGTTCCTTCCTTTTTGGCTGGCCGAAGGAGCTGAGTTCCTTCTTAAACAATGAGCATTTTCAATTGTAATCTGCTAACAATGCTTTAATCCATTCAATAGGGAATTGTTTGAATCAAGTGGACAGTATTAATTCTGAAAAAGTTGTCAAATTTAATACTTATCTTGTCATATTTATATGGCATTTATAACATGTTTCGCACAAACTAATAAAAATTTTAAATTGTATTAACTCTTCATTAAAATAATATAACTTTTTAATTTTATCCTTATTTAATAAATACATCATTTGAAAAAAATTATCTACACTGACCAATAAGGTGTTGGTTGAAATAGTAAATGGCATCATTTTCGTAAGAAGAAGAATACTAAATTTGGAATCCTAAAAAACGTATTTATTCAGAAAGGCCAAAAACATATGCGCTCCAAGCCTCAAAAAGAAAAATCCTTCTTCAAATTATTTTTTAAAAAAAACTAAATTTACTTAGGTGAGTTATAAATGAGAAAAAAAAAATTCTCTTTGCTTTATAAATAGGACTAAAACATCTTTAAGTTGATTTTGAGAAAATTTTATTTAACCATAGATTTCATTTTTCTTACAGATATTTAGAGAAATGTGCCTGGTACAATGAGGGTCAAATCCTATCTATTTCCTTTTTTAATTTCCTGCTAATCAATACTGAGCATATTTGGAACAGCTTATAAATAGTTTTTTAATAGTGATTTATAGAATATAAAACAAGTATGTAAAAAGATTTTGTTTCAGTTTACGTGAAACATATTCATAAGAGATTTTTTAAACCCTCCCAAACAGGCATACTGTTAAGGAAAAAGCTATTCTAGTTTATTTTGTCTTTTAATTTTGATTTCCATCGTTTTACTGTTTACTTTTACACTTGAGTTGCAAGTTTTGACAACGATATCATGAGTTTTGGCTACGACAGAATATAGAGGCTGATATACATACATATATAAGTGGCCATATTTAACACGGGAAGATTCGAATCATGGCTTTCCAATATATACAGCACTAAGATCACATTTAGCTCAATTTGAAGAAGTCAAATATTTGACGCACGTGCTCAAGTGTGAATTATGGATTTTTTTTTTTTCCTTGTTGAGCTGAAGTATGAATCATGATCTACAGTGCTTTAATAACACATTTAATGAGGGATCAATTTACATCCAACCAACAATGTAATTTAATTATCAACCAAAAAAAAAAAAAAAACAGCTTCCTTGCCTTTGCCTTCCTAACCCCTCCACAATTACACTGATGCCAGTTTATACTTCTAGGCCTATTGTTAACTGACGCCTGTTCACTACTGTGCCCCGGCCCATCATCGCCTTAGCAACAACGGTTGAGATTTCTTGTGGTTCTTTGATCTAAAAAAACCGTACAGTTTTCGCAAATCCTTAACCGTATGGAAACCATCTCCGCACAGAACTCCATCCGGCTCGTCCATTACGTCCACTAACTGTCGCCCGATCTTCCCGCCGCGCCCCCTCCCATCGCCATCCGTTTGCAGGGCGCTGATGACCGATTTTATCGCCCGACTCGGTGAGCTGCGATTCGCGATCATCAACTCGCCGATTTCCGCCGCGCTCAGACTCGCCCCCTTCTGGAACATCTCCTCCACTTGAGGGAATAGCTTGTGGTCCTTCAACCCCAAATAGCTACTTGCTAGCGTCTTGAACGCGGGGAAATCACACAGGCTAAACCGGATGTGGACGTCGACCCGCCCCGGACGGAGCACATCTGGATCCACGTGCTCCTTGTTGTTCATCGTGAACACCATGATCATCTCCTGGGCACAGCACGAAGTCAGAATCCCATCCATGAAGTTCAGAATCCCCGATAAGCTCACGGCCTTGGATTTCTCGACAAGAAACCGATCGAGGTCTTCGACGACGATGATTGATTTTGCAGTCGTCTGGAGCAGCATGGATTTCAGGTGCGAATCGCTCGGGACTTTCGAGAGATCCATATCGTACACGTCGTAGCAGAGAAAATTGGCCATCGCGGCGACAAAACTCGATTTCCCGGTGCCTGAGGGGCCGTACAGGAGAAAGCTCCGTTTCCAGACGCGGCCGAGTCGGTTGTAGTATTGCTTTGCCTTGAGGAACGATTCGAGATCGGATTTCACCTTGTTTTTGAGGTCGCATTCCATGGTGATGGTGTCGAAAGTTGAGGGATGCGTGAACGGGACGGATCTCCACCGTCCTTTCCCGCCGCCAATAGGGTCGGTGATCATGAACAGCCTCAAACCACGTTTTCCCTGTTGCTCGATTTCGTCAGCGATGGTGTGGATGTGCTGAAGATAAGGGCGGAGGATTCGGCGCTTGTCAGCTTTCCTGATCTTCAGGATGAACGCTCTGTTACGGTTTGACTCGGACTTCTCGTCTCCTTCATTGAGCCAAAAAACTCGAGCTCCGAGAAAAGTGTCCTCGACGGTTTGTTTTGGGCCAAGGCAGAGAACGATATCATTGTTCTTCTTCCCCGTGATCAAGTTGGTAAAATCGGAATCTTCAAGGGAAGGCAAAGAATGCAGATACAGAGAGACCTTCCTGTAAAGCGGATTCTCCAGCATGTCTTCGTATAGTTCTGGGACTCTGAAGTACTGGTAAACATAAAAACTATCTTCAATGATTCTCCAACATTTCTTTACGGTGTACATCAAACCAGTTTTAAACAAAGCCACACGAGTCATATACAACAAAAACATGATAAGAATGAACAGGAAAAATGGGTTGGGGAGAATCATGGTGACAATCTAAGCTAGACAATAAATTGCAAAACAGAGCACAGCAAGGCCTGAGTTTTGGAGCTGAAGGTGTGGATTTTTTTTCTCATCAGGGAAAATATTCATGAGAGGTTAGAGGGAGCAATCGGAGAAAAAGAAAAACCGATGAAGATTGAGACAATGAATTGGTGATTGGCGAAGAAATGATAGGACAGACCGGGAAAAAACGGGAGAGAGCTTGAATTTGTGTCGGATTGAAATACGAGAGGGAGGGAAGGAAGTGAGGTTTAATGCAAAATAGAAGTCAGTGATTCCGATTTGAAGAGCAGTATATATGTGCGAAATTTCATATTGTTTGTTTGAGTTCTAAAGCTTTATAACAAAAAAAAAATTGTTATTTCAAGGACGGAGTTGACAAATTACAACAGAAACGCATAAAATCACAATTAATTATTTATTAAAGTTAAATTTTACTATCAGATACCTCAATAAGGACATTGTGAACGTCAAGATTTTCTATTTTGTTTATAATTTTATTAAATTTAAGATTTGATTTTAATTTTTTGGCTGATCATTATTAACGAATTAATTGAAATATACATAAGTTTCTAAATTCAGGATTCTTCATTTTCTACCTCTTCCACGCGAGACTGACAAGGGCGTGTTTCGCATGATAAGTCTAATAGCAATTAAGATTCGGAGTATCATATCTTTATACTTGACCTAATAAAAAAAAAAATCTAAAGGTAGGAAAACATTGAAAATGCAATATTTTAATGAATGAAAAAATAAAAAATAAAAAGTTGGCCAAAAATGAAAAAATAGAAAAATATTTACGCATTAAAAGATTAAAAACATGTTAATTAAAATATGTTTCGATTGTTTTCATCGGGCAGGGCATAAGCATAGATGACAGAGTAATAATTTTTCTCTTCTTTTTATTCTTTCTCTGTTTTTCTTTTCTTGATAAGTGACAGTTTAATAATGTTTGCCAATAAAGTGAAGAAAAAATCCAGAAAGGCGCGGGCAGAAGCAATTTACTAATTTACAATCATCCACAGCACAGGATATAAAAATTGATGCGTATGGCAATTTTTCAATTTAAAAAATCATAACTAGCGAGGCAAAGTAGGAAAATTGGTAGAAGATCACCTCAAGTCAATTTACTAATTTAGAGTCCTTTCAGCATGATAAAAATAAAACATTTTTAATAGATTTTACTAATTTAAATATCAAGCTTTATTATTGGATAATAATTTGTTTTTATTATTATTTTGCCATTTTTTAACCATTTTATGTACTAAAAATTTCTGATGACTAAAATGAATTAATTGTTCCGACCGATGATACAAGTGAATTTTATAATTTTTATATATGATTGATGTTTTAAATAAGACGCGTCGCTTTTAATACTAACTCGCTCAAGAACTTTTGCTCACCTACATTCAATTCTAACAGTGCCAAATTAAAGTTTGAAACATTTAAAACTCTGAAAATGATGAGCAATTATTAGTGACACATTTAAAGCCCAATCAGAATTGAGGTATACCTTGACAGTTAAAATCTTATTCGGGCATCCTGGCATTAAGAAAATAATACATGCATAATTCTTTTGAGCAAAAATAATCAAAGACATATATAATTGTATTAGGAAAAAAGGGCAACAGCGTGATATTTTTCTATTGTTGCTTCAAAAAATAAAAAGTTTTCAGAGATTATGGCTCAATTTTCTTTCTTTTTTTTGTTGGATGAGTTATGGCTCAATTTTCTATAGTCCATTAAGATTATATTTATTTATTATTTTGGTTCAAAATCTATTTTATCCTCATCATATTTATAATTAATATTCTAGGAGGCGGTATTCATTAACTAATTCAATATTTTTGCTTTTATTTAGAAGCTCTCTCTCTCTCTCTCTATATATATATATATAATCTCTCCGTCTATATGAGGATTAGATGATCATTGTAAAATATTTATTTTTTTTCATGGTGAAATTTCTTGCTGCAGGTTGTCTATGAATTTGTTGTCCCTTACATTGAGAATTTTTTCACGTTAAATTTCGCGTGCCATCTTCTATTATATTCTTTTACTTTAATCCTTTATAATCTCCCGTTGGTTAATTTTTTTCCCCACAACTCTTAACAATCACTAAAACTAAAAGTCGTCTTATGGGACCTAAGGATATCAGATCAATTTCTTTTAGGCCAGTAGAACAATATCAAGTTGTCATTCTTAAGACCTTTCTTGACATATCCGAGCAAGAGCTTCAAGAGCCTTCGCATGCAGAATTAGGAAAGTGGTCTGAAGCCAATATAAACAAGCCTCCATATATAAATATATATATATATATATATATATTGCCTGTGTTCTCTTATACAGATATCCGAATATTCTTCGTTCTTCATGTAGCTTTCTCTCTTACGTCCAATATATCACTTTCATACAAACTTAGCTGCTAATTAATCCTTCCTCCACAATTAGAACCATGTGGCCTTCCACAATTCCTCACCTCAATAACTTCTTCTTGACTGGCATGCACACAAGGGAGAGAGACTTTCCAACTTTGCTTTTTGAGAGTGATCTGTTTCCATGTATTTCTGAAGGAGCAATATAATCCACGTACTGGCTCGGAAACTTTCTCTAAACTTTATTTCCCCTTTTCTACTCTCCTTCATCCATCATCTTCTTCTTCCCACATCACGTACTTTCCACTTTCCGTTATCCTTTAGCTTCTTTTCATCAGCTATGACGTCTTGGGATTATCTTGCCTTTTTTTTAATCTCTTCATTATATCATCTCTGCATGAAAAAAGGAAAATCATGATCGATGCATTTTTCTTCACTGTTTGGCTTTAATTTGTCTTTTCATTATATAACGCATGGCCCTGATCACTTACATGTATAGAAACGAGTCGCCTTTATATCAAAATATTAAGCTCACTTTTTTATGATATCCTTTCTTCCCTCACTTTTAATAATATGTACAAGTGGCTGTTTTAAACTTTTAATTGTGTGATCCATAGTCCAAAGACATGCTCTCTCTCATGAATTATTCTTATTATGAAACTAATTACTCCAGAATAATGACGTGTGGTTCCAATTTTCTTAACAGACTTTGATTTCTGATTATGTTTATTTTTCTTTTCACTGAGAATAAATTCCCACACGATAGTGTTCCAAGGTACACAGAAAAAGGCACTTTATTAAAGACCCCAATTATGACATGAATATTTTCTGGATTATTAATTCCATGGTTGATCCCAAGTTTAATGCGAATTCTATGCTTTTTCCTGTATTCCAGAGGTTTTTTTTAGTATTTATTATGAAATGAATATAGGGAAAATTACACTCAGGTCCTACAGAGCACAATTAATATCAAAAAGGTCCCTCGAAATCGCGAAATGATTCTGAAGTCCCCAGGGACCTGTGTGTAATTAATTCTAATTGTGAAATTACCTACTTATCCCTGTTAATTTTATTGCAGCAATTCGTTTACAATCTCAACAGTGGCTATTAACAACCCGAGAAGACGTGATTGACAACCTCGGCAGTACTCATGACAACTCACTCTGTAGAATGCCAGGGGCGTTGTTGAGGTTGTTAACCACCTCTTCTCGGGTTGTTAACAGCTACTGTTGAGGTTGTAAATAGGTTCTAATTTTATTGCAGCAATTCGTTTACAATCTCAACAGTGGCTGTTAACAACCCGAGAAGACGTGATTGACAACCTCGGCAGTGCTCATGACAACTCACTCTGTGGAATGCCAGGGCCGTTGTTGAGGTTATTAACCACCTCTTCTCAGGTTGTTAACATCCACTGTTAAGGTTGTAAATAAGTTCAAATTAACAAGGGTAACTATATAATTTCACAATTAGAATTAATTACACACAGGTTCCTGGGGACTTCAGAATCATTTCGCGATTTCGAGGGACCTTTTTTATATTAATTATGCTCTGTGGGACCTGAGTGTAATTTTCCCATGAATATATTCCACTAATTTTAGTGCGATGCGTCCATCTCAATTTCATTGTGCACACACAGATTTTTTTACTTTCTTAGTAGGATGTTTAGACTTTGGCTGACGCATGCAGCCATATGCAAGTTGCCTTGTGCTTATGGGATTTAGCTACTTTGTGTGTGTGTGTGTGTGTGTGTTTGTTTTAATTCTATCTCCTCCTGTATATTTATAAATAAACATAACCACTAAACATCTTGGACATATCTTAAATTTTAGTTATACAATTTACAACTCATAAATAACACGGCTATTTTATAGTTTTCATGGTATTAAGCATTAATAATGAAAAAGGATTTCATTTTTATGACATATCAAGCAAGGATACTTTTGTTTTTTTTTTCCTATAAAATTTTGATCATTGTAGTAAAATTTTAAAAATTTTTTGAAGTTGACTGATATTTATTGCTTGGTGAGAGTTAAATGAAATTTTCTTGGGAAAAAAAAGAGACCATACTAATTAAGGTTTATTTGAGCGCAGTTCAGTCTTGTTCAGCGCCACGTCAATTAAGTTGACCGTCAATGTCTTGTCCCATCGAGTGCTGGCATCTGCAGCATAATAGGTTGAGAGAATCCCAAGTCTTTCCAATTCATCCACATTTCAGATTCATTGCGCCAACCTCTTCCGTATTTTTTCCCCCCTTGTTTTTCACTTCATCCATATAAAGAAACTCATGCACCCATCGACGCGACTAGAATGCTCATTGGAACATTTAAAATATCATGATTTGTGAAATCCTAGGCGTGAAAGTAATTTCACCTCAACTTAGGGTGTGTTTGGATGAAACCAAACTGTGGTTTGAAAAAGTGATTCTGGAGAATAGATTTTGAGAAGAATAGATTCTGGAAAGAATAGATTCTGGAAAAAATAGATTTTATGAAAAAGTGATTTTAAAAAGTGAGAGTGTTTGGATAGTTGTTATCAGAAGCACTTTTTATATATACAAATTACTAAAAAAAAGAAATAAGTTAATATGATAATTACAGAAAAAATAGATTTTATGATATATTTTAATTTAGAGGAATAAAATTGTTAATAATATATTTTTTATTAACATAATTAATAATACATAAGATAATATAATTAATAAATAATTAATATGTATATATATTTATAAAATATAAGATTAAATATGTTTATAAAAAAAATAACAAGATACATATCCTATAGGCTCTCATACTCTCTCTTTTTTCTCCAAAAGCAAAAAATTTTTGCTTTTTCCAAAACCATGGTTTTGGAGCCAAAACCATGGTTTTGATTTTTGAGGGGGTGTTTGGATAGCATTTTGTGCAAACCATGGTTTGGGCTTCCAAACCATGGTTTGCAAGTGCATCCAAACGGTGCCTTAATTAAAGTAATTATACTTCTCTGATTTTAAATATAAAATCTATTTCATAGTGTAATTTATACTACGAAAGAAATTTCATATTTAGAACCGAATGAGTACTAAGAATTTGCTTAAAATAATTTATAAGTAGTTTTTTAACTATGATTTATAAAATATAAAATAAATATATGAGTGGAATTCTGCTTCCACTTATATAAAACAAGTTCTAAATAACTCCAAATAAATTTTCAAAGGAATGAAGATGCAATATCATGCATAAATAAGATTCAAGAAATTGTCTTTAAAAAAAAAAAAAAGATTCAAGAAAGTGTTCAGCATTAATTAGCCCAACTGCCTCGGCACTTCTTAGGTATATGTGACCATATGTTTTCACCAAGTAATTTTTAATATTACTTTCAGTTATTAATATAAGATCTTATTTAATTTTTATTTTCGTCTTAAATATAATACTCAATTTCACTTTATATCTTATATTTATGTATTTTTTCAAATTAGTCCTTCTAATAATAGTAATTCTAGCCAAGATACTTGATCAGTAAGAATATTTTAGGAAAGACAATATCTATTTATTATAAATAACTAATTTAACTAACTTTCTTAATCTATTCAAATTAATCAACTAAATCTTATATTTAGGACTAGAGGTAGTATGATAATATCATGGACTTTATGACCGTTGAAAAAAAAAAATCTGAAGGGATGGACTGGCATTCTAAATCTAATGAAAGTCAATCTTTTCCTTTTTACCACCTAATTAATATGAAGCTAGCCTAACAGAGTAAGATCAGTCTCTCAAATTCTTGAAATCTCACCGTAACATGATAAGAATTTTGGCCAGTGGAATAATAAATATTTTTTTTGACTAAAGCATAGGTATTCTCTTATTGGAAGTAATTCTATTCAAAACACTGTCGGGTACTAAATGTGGGCACTTCTCCTAGCAAGGATTCGAACCTTGGTTTGCTACGTTGTGAAAGACTAGTCATTTTTGTTATACCTAATCCCCATTGGTGAATAATAAATATTTTTTTTTGGGGCTAAAGCATAAGTATCCTTCTATTGAAAGTAATCCTATTCGAGACACTATCATGTACTAAATGTAGATAACTCTCTCAGTGAGGATTCAAACCTTGGTTGAATAATAAATAAATTGATCTAGGATTTACACACACCACCATGCTGATGGTTCGGCTCCATGACATTCACAAACATCGCGGCCCATTCTGATGGAATGGGACCTGACTGAGCCTAATAGAGATTGGGGGGATTTTTATCAAAATGCTACACACAGTAAAATAAATTACCATGATGCTACACTATGAAAAGTATTTCCCTAAATGCTACACTCAAACTCGTTCATCACAAGAACGAGTTCAAATTTTCAAAGAAGTCGTTCAAGGGAAGAACGAGTTTCATGTCTGATCATTTTTTTTTAAACAAGATCGAAACTCGTTCAAGGCATGAACGAGTTTAGCCTGTCAGAGCGTCTCAGTCGGCTTCTTCTTTTCCTCTTTCATTTCAGCAAAATTTACAAACAAAGACCCATACCATCAACACATTCTTCCTTTTTCTCTAGACTTCGGAGAGAATTGCAATTAATGACCCAACTCTCCCCAACCACCGCTTTCGTTTTTTTCCTTTGCCCTTCAGTCTATATTTCCAAAAAATATGAATCAATTTTACTTTACATCCTAATAATTAAATTTTAAAAAATATATAAAATAAATTTATTGAATATAAATTATTTATCAATATGATATAATATATGCAAAATTTACACCTATTTAATATAGTCATTGGACAGATTGAAGGTCAAAGATTATGAGGGAATGAGTGGTGTTAAAATTTATTAAAATTAAACACAAATAATTATGTACAACCGCCTTGTAGCATTCTTGTATATAAAAATTTTTTTAACAGAAATTATGTACATTTATGGAACAATTTATTGAAAAAAAACATAACATGCAAGTGTTTGGTTTAAAATTTGCAAGTTTAAATTTAACCAAACATAAGTTTATTGAAATACTATTATAATTTATATTTGAATTCTTTTTAAAAAAGTCAGTTTAATTTAGCATATTGCAACCTGTTTAGATATATGATAAATCAAAATATATCACTTTTAGATGTGTAATTATTAAATAGGAGTATAAATTTTAACAATATTCATAATCTAACTTTGAATTTGTCCATCAGCTAAAAATTAAACGTGTTTGAATTATTAATATAAATAAATGGTCATTAAATCATGACAAGGCTGTCTTGATGCATGCGGCATCTAAGTATATATTGTAAATATTTGTTTACAGGATATCATTTTAGCCGGTATCAATTTCTAAGTTTTTTCTAATATTTGTAAATGTACATAATTTCTGTTAAAAAAAATTTTTATATACAAGAATGCTACAAGGCGGTTATACATAATTATTTGTGTTTAATTTTAATAAATTTTAACACCACTCATTCCCTCATAATCTTTGACCTTCAATCTGTACAATGACTATATTAAACAGGTGTAAATTTTACATATATTATATCATATTGATAAATAATTTATATTCAATAAATTTATTTTATATATTTTTTAAAATTTAATTATTAGGATGTAAAGTACAATTGATTCATATTTTTTGAAAATATAGACTGAAGAGCAAAGGAAAAAAAACGAAAGCGGTGGTTGGGGAGGAGTTGGGTCATTAATTGCAATTGTCTCCGAAGTCTAAAGAAAAAGGAAGAATGTGTTGATGGTATGGGTCTTTGTTTGTAAATTTTGCTGAAATGAAAGAGGAAAAGAAGAAGCCGACTGAGACGCTCTGACAGGCTAAACTCGTTCATGCCTTGAACGAGTTTCGATCTTGTTAAAAAAAAAATGATCAGACATGAAACTCGTTCTTCCCTTGAACGACTTCTTTGAAAATTTGAACTCGTTCTTGTAATGAACGAGTTTGAGTGTAGCATTTAGGGAAATACTTTTCATAGCGTAGCATCATGGTAATTTATTTTACTGTGTGTAGCATTTTGATAAAAATCCCGAGATTGGGCGAAGTTAAAGCAAGGTTTTATGGGCTGCTGATGAAATAATGGGCCAACAAAAAAGGTCAACCGTAGCTGATTTTCTTCTCATGTGAGAACGTAGAGGTGTTTCACTGACCCAATGTCTGCATTTACCAGGTGGCTCCAACTTTTTCCTTCACCGGCTTTGTCTTTGTATGGTAATGTCAGCAGAGTGAATTTTCCAATGTTAAATATAATTCTAAACTATTTATAACTCATCCACTATATGACTTTTTTTTTTATAAGGAAAAAATTCATAGAATACGCACTTTATGCTAAAAGTACTGATAGTAGAATACGGCCACCACTAATTTCAATATTTCGATATATATTCGGATGTATATTGATAATCTATATGCTTGCTTTCCCCTGCTTTCTTTTATGTGTGTGTGTATGTGTGTGTTGGGGGGGGGGGGGCTAGATTCCACTCATCATCATAAACGTTAAACATGTTGAACCCAAAAAAAAACCGGGGGGGGGGGGAATATCATGAAAATTACAAACCATCAACATAGAATATGCCGGGTCTTCAAGAGTATGTCTTCATTTATTTACGGATAATCTTTTTTAATACAATTACAAATAAAATAATAATGACCTCCCACATGCATTTGAAGCTTGAACTTCTCTTTCATTATTTTAAATTATATTTTACTTCATTTATGAGCCAACGTATGATTTTTTTTTTTTAAAAAAAACATTGGCTATGTTTGGATTGCAATTTACAACGGTAAAAGTCTATAGAAAAGCGTGAAACAGTAGTTTGTGACTTACTTAGAACCAAATGTTTGTTTGGATGGGGCTAAAAGCCCAACCAACTTTTAGCCTTCAACTTCAGTTAAATTCAACGGAAGAAAATATGACTTTTTTATTTCAAATTGCAGTTTCACGTTTTCCTAAAAAATTTTATAATTGAACTCACTTTTCTATTTAATCATTCAAACAACTTTTAACTTTTCCAACTGAATTTTTATAAGCACCTATCCAAACATAAATCGCATTACACTAACTGATATTTACTCTTACTTCAGTTACAAAAATTAGTTAGACTAGAAGTTAGTTTTGGCCAATACCAATCCAAACACACTCATTATGATACTCTCTTAAGTTCGATAGTATTTTTTCCCAATAATCCAGATAATGATTATAATAAGATATTTTAATATGATTTTTATTCAGTCACAGACTTTTGCAATGCACACATGTTGGTTTATTCCTTGTGTACGTCAGAGTCTGCATGGTCCATATTTATGGTTCATGGTTATATTATAGATAAGATAAAGTATAATATCTTGAGGGAAAAAAAGGTCAAAATCAAGCGAAAACTTGGTGGCCACTGGTATGTTCAAAACTTAAAAAGTGAGTAGAAATGGAAAGGCGAATGAGGAAGCACTAATGTTGAATGAATGAGAAATAATATTGGAAGAGAGTACATATTCGGAAGGCACCATTAATAGAAAATCGGGAATCCTCACCAATCAACGGTAGGAGTCTCAAGTTTCAGGAATACTAGGGATGTCATGTCTCTCTACAACACACAGCAGCCACATTCTGTTGGTTTTAGAATATGTGGTGATGGAGAAAGCACTCATCAAGCCCCCTTATTTTTTTTATTCATTTAGTTCTCATCTTTCATCAAATCAACTTGTTGGGAATGGTGAGCCAAATGGAGAATGGGCAAGAAAACAAAATTTGACAATAGCATTGTCCAAGACCACACATCTTAACTCAAAATTTTATTAGTTTTTTTCATGTTATAGCTCAGTTTTATTCGACATGGAATCTCTTACATCAATTCAAGTCCACCCATACTTAAAAAAACCAGCGCAAACCAATTCTTTATCTATAATCAACATGTAGAGAATTTATAACACTTTTTTTTTAATATACCTTATTATTTAATGATTAAAATTTAATGTGTGGAGATAAAAATATTTCAATAAATAAGGGTATTACAGGTTAAAAGAAACAAACAATATAATAGATTAGACAGAACTGGATCATATATTTAGGATGAAATGAAAACTTTTAAATCACCCTTGTATTTTGGAAATGGAGAAATAATAAGGGGAAGAAGAAGAAGGAGAAAAAATGGGAAAAAAGAATAAAGAATAAAGACGCTTTTAGGACATGGAGCAATGGAGTCAGCGAAACTACATTTTCACGGCTTAAAATCATTTTCATTGATGTAACTCCGTCCACACATATGATCAAATGGATGCCTTTCATAGAGTAAAAGTTTTAACATTAAAAATTGATTACAATTTACAACAAAACTTTTCAAGTTATTCTCTTTAGTGCTTAACATAGGTTGGTTGTCTAAAATGAGCATAGGATCCTGGCCAAATCAGAAAAACTGGCTTTAGTTGTTGCTTCTTTTCTTGTACATCGTTGAAATAGGATACGTTATGGCTGTGACAACATGATAGGTAGCGCACTTAAAGGGAAAAAGTCCCTCTGAAGCAACCTCGCACGCACAAACCCGAGGTAAGTGGAAAACTACCTCAGCAAGCAAAGTCAGAAGCAAGCCAAACAGCAAGTCAGAATTCTTTTTCATTTTTATTTGGGTGGAATCTGGTTTTGTTACTGCGTGCGCTTGAATTTTGACAATTGGCAAGCACAGTCGTACCTGATTGCGAGGAAGATATAGGAACTGAGATGTCCGGCTGGCCTTGATGAATTAGTCTAAGGCTTGCGGGTACTTCTCAGAGGGAATCAAACTCGATTTCAGAAGCAATATCATTCTTTCCAGGAAACAGAAGCAATGTCATTCTATGTGTGCATCATTCATCATATCAACCAAATGTAAACAGCATTAAATGCATGTTATATTGATCTAAGGCAAAAAAAACAAGTGACAATGTCACAGCACAATTTTAGACCAAACTCCAGCTTTAATACTGAGTACAGAGCTGGTATGGTGATTGCATTTACAAGTAAAACGAAGGAAGTAGATAGTACCGCAAAAAGAATGAAAGCTAGGTAGGACAGAGTTAGCAGTAAAATTTTAGGAAGAGTTACCTAAACTAAATTTGATTCTCAAAAAGGCAGTGGATCTTTCGTAGTTGATACCAATCTTGTGCTGTGTCAGCTGGAGGTGCCAATTGAATCCGATGCTTTTCCCATTCTCCTCTCTCTGTATTTCTTTTTTCTTTCATGGACTAATTAATACGCTAATCTCAATTCCCTTTTTGTTTCAATCTATAAATAACACTTCATGGCCTCGCCTATCTCATAGCTCTTTTGCCCATATTAAGTCCCCTCTCATTATTTGCATTCGCTTCTTTTGTTTCTTTAAGAGTCATCACTACCATTTCCATTATGGCTAACCAAGCCCCTGGCCGGCCGTGGTTTCGCTTAGCCTCTTTACGCTCAGTGGTTCCTCCTCCTCCTCCTGCGCCTGCACAAGACCCTCGTCCTTCTTTGGTTCAGCCCACTAATAGGACCAACTCTTCGCCGCCGCCATCTGCTGCTCCGGCGGAGAGAGGATCTGTACCTTCGTCTCCAGCTCAGAAACTTCCTGTTCAGTCCTCCTCTTCATTGCCAAATTCCCCTCTTCAGAATGGATCAGTCTCAACTGTATCTTCAGTTTCATCTCCTTCTCCAGCCCAGAAAACATCTCCACCACTTTCTGCTTCTTCCCCAGCCAAGGGTGGAACCATTCCCTCCACGAAGCAGGTGGTTCAGAATGTAATGCAATCACCGAAGGCCAAACCCACCACGCCGCCGCCTTCTGCTTCTCCAAACCAGAAAGCAACCACGCCTCATTCCGCTTCTTCCCCAGCCAAGAGTGAGACCACGGCTCGAGGGTCCAGTCCCTCAACGAAGCAGGTGGTTCAGACTCTAATGCAGTCACCAAAGGCCAAACCCACCGCACCACCGCCTTCTCCTCTGACTCTTCCGCCTGCGCAGTTGAAAGCTAACTCTGAGGTTAAGCCTAAGATCCCAGAGGAAGCAGAGTCCAAGAATGTGATACTTCAGAACAGCATTGAAAAGCCTAAGCAGTGGGGAAATGGCAATTCAGCGGAAACCCGAAAGAACCATAATGAGAAACAGAACGGCAATCACAGAAAGTCCTGGGGTTCAGAGGATTCCCCGATGAAAGTTATAACTATTGCTGGTGAAAACAGAGGAGCATACATGGAGTTGATCCAATCAAAGAAGAAACATGAATTCGGAGACACACCCAATTATCTTTACAAGAACGGGGTTTCGAAGTCCAAAAGCGAGAGCGGAGAATCGGCGAGCTCGAGCAGTGATGAAGGTAATGGGAAAAGGAAGGAGAATAGAAACAGCAGAAGAACAAAATCTTCGCATCCGACGTCCGCGTTCATGAATAGTAACGTACAGTGCGTTAACAATTCCCTCTTGTACAATGCCTCCTGCAGCCATCACGATGCAGGAGTTCGCCTTTCTCTCACGAGGAAGCCGTTCGAGAGCGGAGGATTCCATCTCAATGAGAACGTCAATGGCAGGCACGATTGATTCGACGATGGTCTTCTGGTTTGAATGAAGCATTTTCCAATTGGAAAATGAAGCTGGTTCTTTTGTTATGTATGTCTGGGGTGCGCCCGCACTGGCCATGCTTGATTTGTGCATTTCGGCCTTTGGGCTTTATGGTATGCATTGGAAAATAAAGGTTAGGAGCGGGGGCAAAATGGGAAAATCGCTCCTGATCGTCGCCTTTTGTTTTATTTTAATTTTTTGTTATTTTGGTTGTAACCAGTGAGTAATTCCGCGGAGACCACTCCTCCCAGTTGAAGAATAAAGATGAATTTGGAATCCAAACTTCGATTTTTCAGAGAAATCGACACATATGTTGGAGAATTATGTTTTGTCAGTTTTACTTTTCTAAGACGCAAATTAAAATTATCATTATCAATATAAAATATAAAAATTTTAACAAGTCATATACAATATAGAAATTTGAACCAATCAACAACTCTATCCCCACATTTTTTTAACCACAATTTTGAAACTTAATTCCTGTTTGATTTACTAGTGAAGCACGATGAATCAGTATCACCTTTAATTAATACTAGCATTATTTATAAAAATAATGATCATTTGAAATTATATTTATTCATCACCGATCTGTTTTTTCTCTCTAAAGCATAAGTATCCTCCTATTGGAGGCAGTTTTATTCAAGGCAGTATCGGAAACTAAATGTGGACATTTTTTTCCTGTAGGAATTTGAATTTTGGTTTATCACATTGTGAGGGACTAGTCCCTTCTACTAGATCCAACTTATTTATCACCAATCTTAACAGGCACTGTGTCAAAATAATTTAACCGAGCCCAATGGTGATTGGGTCTACTGGGCCTATAAAGGCAAGCTCCAAAACTATTTTTGGGTCGAAAACTAAACGTTGGTTTTAGACGTCACATGTCAACCTGTTTGGGCTGAGCTCTGTGGTTACCCATAGGCTGATGATGCTCCCCATCTCCCACCCAAATCCACTTTGGTCAACCCAAACAGTCAAACTACAATGTTTCCCCTTCACAGAGACGCACTTTAACAAATGCGGGATGTATTTTTCTCTGTAAGCTAATTTGTTATTCTTGGGCCAAATTTTGGGATAAAACTTAAATATGGGATTAATTAAAAGCTCTAATTGAGCCGAGGGCTTATCTGGTTTGGCAAAAGGAAATGTAAACTTTATACAGGAAGAAATATATATGTGCAAGCATTGAGATATAAGAAAGAGCATGGTTAATTCGGGTGAGAATTTGCAGAGAAAATTAGATAGTGAAGAAGAAGAAAACAAAGAAACATATGAAAGGTCGATCCAGTTGCCTAATACACAAATTTTGAGAACTATATCAATATGTACCCTTTGAAAGGAGCTTCAATGGGTCGTAGCCCCTGAGCATCCGGCTCTGTCTGGAACCTGACCTGCAATCTTAAACTGCATGCATAGATAATATGTAAGCAACTTGTAACAATCGTCTGAAACCCAAATCTAAACTTCTAATAATAACTTTGACCCCCAGTAGTAGAAGACAGAACAGTATTTTAGAGTGCTTTTTTACTTTATATCCCTCTATATATAAATGTTTAGATGCTTTGGTTGAAGGATTAAAAAAACACACAAGCACGTACACATGGTAAATGGTAATTGAGCACAGCGTTTTTCTTATTCATGCAAACTCATGCGTGTGGTCAGTTATAGTCATCATATTCTCTCTGTTTTTTGGTGCAAAAACGGGGTCACTGTCATGGTCATTTAGCTATCCTCAAATAATTGTGAATAAGAAAACAAGTTTCACCACCACGCATGTGGGTGTGCTTCATTGCCACTAAATTTTTAGGATAAGTCTTACGTACGCTTGCCTGACACATCCTACACTGTTGGAGAAACTACCCCAAGGCTACTTTATTTTAAGAAGTTAATTCTGTTTTTGCCAGTTATAGATAGACTTGGTCCAAACTTTATGAATTTGTAGAAGTAATTAATATCTAAGAAAAATGGAAGACTTGCAACTGAACTGAATTTTAATGAACGGCAAAGTACATCCACACACAGATATATATTGGTCAGGAGGACATTTACATTAAGTGAACATAGTATGACACTCTCCTGATTTTAAATGTAAGATTTATTTTGTAATGTGATTTATACTGCAAAATAAGTCTTACGTTTAGAACCAAAAGAGTACATTAATAATGCTGGACAATAAAGCTTGGGGGGTAAGCAAAGGTTAAGGAAATATGAAAAGCATGCATAGAGTGATCAGTGCTAAAAGACGAATCTGAAGCTTGGGAGCTAAATGGATGTAAATGAATAATATGAGGAGTCGTACTATGATTGTATGGTCACGAGAATTCGTACTGATTACGATTCTTGTGTGTCTGTGAATTTGTCCTGAATCTCTTGTGTTCTTCTTTCATACTACTCTTGCTCTTGACAGTTATTTCCACCTTTGGAAACCACTCTTCTTGCCACTTTCTCTTTTACTGCTTAACACAAGGCATTCCCTCATCGCAATAATTTTCATTTTTCTTCATCTTCAGGAAACTACTTTTTCCTGTATGCCCAAATCACTCCAGGTTTTTTCGGTAACGCTCAAATGTAACTCCCCCAGTTTATGTAGAAATTTCAGTGTATTTCCCGGTCTGACTTTGGTTTTTTTCCCAGAAAAAAAAAAGTACATATTATGACTAATTAATTTAAGGGATATAAATATGTTTAGCAGCAAGGTGCAGAAAACAAAGAGTAATCATGTATAAACTGATCATTTGTAGGCTAGCTCTAGAAGATAGCTTTACCCAGAAGAGTGTGCCTTATCACTTTCGAAGGTCTTTATGTTCGATTTGGTCAAAATACACAAATGTTAACTTCCACATCATATCTCTCTCTCTCTGGACCTTTTTATGCTCTGTGATGTGCATTAAGACATTAGTACCCAAAAATCTAGTTTGATGTGCCTCGTTTACTAGCACCATGCGTGAATTTTCAATGAAACTTTCGTTCTTTTCTCGGATAAAGAAAACCAAAAATTGAAGCATGCTCGATGCAGTGACTTAAAATGGACATTATGAGCTCTAATGCTCTATAGTTTCTAAGACTTGCATCACTTTCAAAAGTTATCACTGTAAAAATGTCATTTTCCTTCCTAAAAATTTTGCCTTAGCTGGGACACAAATTTGTAAGCTTATGGAGTGGAAGCACTCAATATGACCCCCACAGGCACATATATAAGAAGAATCCAAAGCATTTTATAAGCATTCTATGAGAGCTAGCAACCAGACAATAAGGGTGAGAGACCAAGATCACTATCATTGGAATTGTACGTATCTGAATTTTCCTAGCCACTGTTTTCTGCTTGGCTAAGCCCTCTTGGAGAGATCTTCTCCGGTTCAGCTTTCACTTTCATACAACATTAATTCTTCTTGTGAAGTCGACATCACATTAATAATTAATGCCCCTCCCTTTTGATCTTTAACAGACATTGATTCGTGAGCATAACAGCTACAGATGCAGATCCCCTGTATATGTGCATCGAAAGTGAGCTTCAGATTCTTTGTATGTCACAAGTTCAAATTCTAGGTTGATGAATCTTCTGGGCATATCACAGGGTAGTGGATCTGCATCAAAAGTCTGCGATAGAGATTCTCAAGGAAAGATAATTCACTTCAGTTATAAAAACAAAAGCATCTTATCCTCGTCAAGTGAAAACCAAGTTTGAAACCCTAGTCAGTAGACAGAAAATAAAATCCCGTAGAGTTGTAAGAAACCCTTTTCAATGGACACAGATAAAAAGCTTATTCTTTTTTTTTTTTTGGTGATAGATAAAAAGCTTATTCACATTGTGATAGAAGAGAAGGTAACTATAGCAAGTGGTTCATCAAATGTGACTATATGCAACAACCACCAGCAGCGTCACATGGTCAGATTTTTTTTTTTTTTTTTACTGCGCAATATCCTGAGCTAGCTACAATAGGTGCAGTATTGTAGACAGCATTTTTGCTTCCTGATTGTAATATATGCATTATCAGAATAAAAAAAGTTAAATAAAACGAAGTTTAAAAGTATTACACTAGGTTGATCTCATGAACTGCAAACTTTGAGTGCTCAAGTATATCAGCCTAATAAGATGACATACAACTCGACATCTATGGTTTTGAGTTCAAAGAAACTTATCGTATTTTTGGGAAATACTACTTATATAAAACATAGCATTGACAGCATTGTTTTTGTTTCGTAGTAGTTTGCAAGAGAATCAGCATATGAAATATCTAAGCTGCCTCCTCACTATTATTTCAATATTGCAGCAAAAGAATACAGATAAGTAAAGGTTGTGAAACTCGATTCATTTGTTTTTCTCTCCGGCTTTGATTGTCATGTGAAGACAGCTTTGATTGTAATATTCTAACAAATTTAACTTCTAAGGTGAAAGTATTGTTGTCTTTGATAAATAAAAGTGAGTCTTGTGTATTCACGTGAAGTTGGGAGAAAATAGTTTCTCCTAACAACAACAACAAGCCTCATGTGAGGTCGGCTACATGAATCGCATGATGCTAATGTGCTCTGTCAACAACCAAGTTCTTAGATATGTTGTTAACTAGAAGGTCCGTTTCAATGATTTCGTTGAGCGTTTTTCTCAGCCTTCCTTTGCGCCTTTTTATAAGACTCAAAATTGTCTGATCTTCCCTTCTCACCGGGGCCTCTAATGGCCTTCTCTGTACATATCCAAACCATCTCAAGTGATATTCAATCATTTTCTCTTTGATTGACGCCACACCTACTCTTGCTCTGATAATTTCATTTCAAACCTTACCTTTTTTCGTATGATCACACATCCATCTCAACATCTTCACTTCTGCTACCTCAACTTTATGCTCTTGTTTTTCCTTTATCGCCTAATATTCACTACCATACAACATAGTTGGTCTTATAGCAATCTGATAAATTTTTTCCTTAAGTTTTTTAGGTACCTTCTTATCGCAAATAACTTTGATAGCCTTCCTTCACTTTAACCAACCGACTTGTGTTATATGCGAAACATCGCTATCAATTTCACCATCCTCATGTATAATAGGTTCTAGATATTTGAACTTTAACACTTGAGGAATGATTTGATCCCCCATCTTTATCTCCAAATCACCATTGCCATGCCTCCTCAAAATTGTAATGCATATATTTTGTCTTGCTCTTGCTCAAGTGAAAACTTTTCGACTCCATGGTCCTTCTCCATAACTCCAATCTAGAGTTAATTTCTTCTTTTGATTCAGCCATAAGAATTATGTCATCTATGAAAAGCATGTACTTAGGGATTTTTTTTTCTTGAATAAACTCAGTTAAAAGTCTAGAACAATATTAAACAGATAAGGACTTGAAGAAGATCCCTGATGTAAGTCAATCTTAATAGGAAAGTCCTTTGTCTCACCTCTAGGCATTCTTACGCTAGTAATTACCCCCTCATACATATATTATATGGCTTTGATATAAGCAACCCGTATACCTTTCTTTTCAAAGCCTTCCAAAGTACTTCTCTTGGCACACAATCATAAGCTTTTTTCAAGTTAATAAAAACCATATATAAATCCCTTTCTTTACTTTTATATTTTTCTATTAACCCTCTTAATAAGTAAATTGCTTGTGTTATGGATTTTCCCCGTATAAATCCAAATTGATTCTTTGAAATAAAAGTCTCCAACCTCAACCTATGTTTAATCACTTTTTCCCACAACCCACAACTTCATCGTATGGCTCGTAAGTTTCATCCCTCTGTAGCTTGCACAGTTTTGAATATCTCCTTATTTTTTTAAATAGGAACTAAAGTGTTTTTCTTCCATTCATCTAGCATATTTTTAGAGCGTAAAATTTCATTAAAAAGCTTGGTCAATCACCTTTCACCTCCTTGCTTAAACATTTTCAAACTTTGATAGGAATACCATCAGATTCAATGGCTTTACTATTATCTATTTTCTTAAGAGCTGTCTTGACCTCTTCAATACGGATCCTGTGGTAAAAAGCCAAATTCTAATCATCTTCATAATTAGCAAGTCCTCCAAGTTCTGAATTGCATATTCGCTTTCCTTATTGAACAACTTGTAAAAGTCAGCCTCCCATCTATTTTTAATATCCCCATCAATAACTAGAACTTTACCCTCTTCATCCTTTATACACCTTACTTGGTTCAAATCT
Organism: Neltuma alba; assembly: GCF_004799145.2. Lineage (NCBI taxonomy): Eukaryota > Viridiplantae > Streptophyta > Magnoliopsida > Fabales > Fabaceae > Neltuma > Neltuma alba. The sequence goes on along the minus strand of NW_021636032.1, from coordinate 294,980 downwards.
TTTTTTTTTCCCCTCTTTTTTTTACTTCATAATCTTGTAAATATTTCTTTCTCCCGTCTTTGCTCCTAACTCCTTATAAAATTCCTCATATGCTTTAGAACATGCTTCACTCATTGATCTCTTCATCTCTTTTTTAGCCAAACAATACTTTTCCCAATTTTTCTTTTACCCTTTGAACTCTCCTTTTCTTTGATTCTTTCTCTTTTCAAATTGTAAGCAGAATGTTGAGATCACTTGATGAGTTCCAATTTCATCATACTTATGCAGAAGCATCGTTTTACAATTTTCATTTGAAGAAAACTTTGACATATAAGCCATCATTGAAAGAGTCTATTATATGTTCTTAAGATATGGTCAGTCAAATTCGAGTAAAGGGATTAAATTAGATTATGGCAATAATTCTTCTATATGTGAGAACCCACCAGCATGGGTTAACCTGTAGGTCACCATCTAGGGGAACACGTGGCTCAACTTAATTGGACTACCAGGTTGGTCCACCTTGAGCGTTTCATTCCTGATCCTCATAATGGTTAAGCCCCAGTCCCTCACTCTGCATCTCTGACCATTGTTTTTGGAAAGTGGAAGAAAAATGAAGGTGATGGCAAGTCATGCATGCATTCATCCATTTTGCTTCTCATTCACGTTCAATACTCATTTTCCATCGTGATTAGCTGAGATACATTGGTTAATTTTTAGTATTGTTAATTTGTCACAGATCTTCAACTGGGTGCACAGGACGTTCCATCATGGTGCTCTGAAGGGTTTGACTGATATATATACCTTTCTAACTTCTTTCGAACAACTCTGCATATAAGCTTTAATTTGTATTTTAGGTATTTTCCATGAATATTTTGTTTTTACACAGATGGGTTTGATTCCAACGTGAGAAAGGCTGAGCCTGATGTTATCAAATGGGATGATCAAGCTTCACTGAAAGAAGTTGCTCTTGCTGATGTCCATGGTGGTTGGAAAGATGGCTTTCTAACCATTGGCACTTTTGGTTGTTATGGTCCCTTCAAGTGCTCCAACCAACACAAAGATTACTTGGCTTTGGAAAGCGATGAAGATGAAGCAGAGCAACATGATGCTGATGAGGAAGAAAACAAGTACAGTGATTGTGAGCATGAGGAAATGAAACCACTTATTGGCACCAAGTTTGAGAACAACGTTGAAGATGTTGGAAACGAGAAACCTAATCTGGCCAATGCTGCCCAAGGGGGAGCTCTTGTGATTCCGACACCAACTTTGGATTCTGATGATGTCATAGAATGTATCCATGTGGGGACTGATCAGAAGGAGAAGAAGAAAGGTGAAAGAATCACTCTAGCTGACCTTTTCTTGGCTGATTCTGGGAAAATAATAAAACATGACGCTGCAAAAGTCTTGCTGGATGATCAGACAAGTGATGATAAACAAAGCCTTAAAGCCAAACAATACGGACGCCCTGCATTTGCCAAGAAGCTCATAGCTCGCGTCAATAAGGACAATCCACACCCAATTAAAAATATACAGAGAGTAAGTCATCAATTAGCTTCCCATTCTCACAATCTCACTTTGAAATCAACATAGAACTTGCATGAATCGAATTATTCAACTTGATTTCTTTCTTTCTTAATGATTTAGATGATGAAGAAGATGATAAAGAAGAAAATCCATCCTGAGGTTGATGTTAAGAATCAGAAATCAGGAGCCCAGAAACCTAGTGCAAGTGAAATCTGTGACAATCACAAGACTGAAGGTATGGCAGCTGATCCAAATTTTCCCGCGGTGTCCATTATTAGTTTTATATATTTGTTTGCTTTCTGCGAGTGGTTTATATGACAAAGCATGCACAAGTTGTGGAGGGCAAGAGTGCTTCCAATTCTATATATTCTACCACGTCACTGGCTTTCATTCTGGTTTTTTTCCCCCCCCCCCCTGTTTTCTAAGCAAATGACAAATGAACACATTTATAGGGCGTTATTCACTTACTTGTTTCAAGAAGTTTATGATACGTATTTATGCTAGCTAGCAATAACTTGTTACTTGCATGATACAATTTGTATATTCTCAGCATACGGCTTAATGGAAGATAGATTCAAAGTGATCAGTTGATGAAAAGCTTACCCTAATTCGAAGAGGTGTCATTTTCCATGTGGTAGGAGTCATTTATTATCTGTCTGGGGCCCTCCCACAAAAAGTAACTGAACAGTCCAACAAAGAATGCCAAATTGAATAATTATATTGTAGTCAGCCTGCAGATCAGTAAAACTCAATTTAATTACGTGATTCCACTTTATAAAACTATTTGATCAATATGTAATTTTGTCAGCCACATGACTTTCTCTATATATGGATATTTTCATTTGCTTTAACATTGTCATCAGCGATAGGTCATTAGGCCTTTTTGTGTCATTTGATTTTTTAATCAGGTTACTTTATTACAAACTAAACATTTGTGAATTTCAATTTTAAAAATTACTACTAAATTTTTTTGAGCTATTACTAAATTAATCTAAATTGATGTGGATGCCCTTTCTTCTTCTTGCAGGCACTAGCGGTTGATCTCTAATCTGAAGTCTGTTGATTAGCTACAATTGTATTTATATTTTATTTTTGATAATGTAAGGACATATGCTAATCAGGTTAATTTTTGTTGGCGTATTTTATGAACAAAGCATGTGATTGTGTTGTCTGATACCTCTAATTTGTTTGTGTTGAATTTTATTACTTTGACTTAAATAGTGTTTGATGCAATATTTTGGGTAATCATTCATTGAGCACTCATTTTTGTCAGTCGTTCATCACAACCTTTCTCTGTTTTCGGTCAAGTCGTTTCCTGAGGAGATTAATGGTTTTCCTATGTTTTAGTTTTGTCCATTCCAAAGGCTAATATCATAATACTCCACTTACCCTATGACCCCGTAAACTTGATGGGCCTGGCCCAACAAGTCCAAGAGACAATACAGCCCATACGATAGAGAAAATAGGGCAGACCAATGAAGTAGACAAGCCCAATGACCAAAAGATCTTCATAGCCTACAACGCAGATCTCATCTGCCCCACAACACTAGCACAGTAAGAGAGACATGGGGGGGGTTTGAGGACCACGCAGCCCTTTTGTCTTAGATTTTTTTTTTTTGTGAGACAGAAAAAAATATCTGTCAGCCTTGAGAGACTCTGGCAAAATCTGAACTGCTTGAATGGATTTTGACAACCATGTAGTTCATAAAGACAATTAAAGGTCAACCACCACCGGGAACCTAGCTCCGCCCGAGAAAATGCAATGCTGACCAAGTTAGGGCGGTGAAGGCGCTTACTTTTTCGCTGAGTTCTTTTTTATTTTGGAGTAATGCTTTTTTTTTAATTAAACATATATTTTTTATTAGAAACAATTTTGTTTGAGATACTGTCAGCTACTAAAGTGCGGTCTAACAGGAATTTGAATCTTGATTCGTGAATAACTAATTCTATACCTAACTCCCACAGGTGAGTAATGCACGTATGTTTCATCACGCAGAGGGATGTTTTGAAAGTAGGTTTTTGAGAATGAGTTAAAGCACAAGAATCCAAATAACATAAAAAGCCTAGTCCAGTGGAGGTGTTATTATACTGCCGAAGCTTGGTCCCCAAAGAAATGAGCGTTGAAGAGCAGTATATATGGAAATGTGAAAAAGGGGAAGTTTTAATTTGGTCCCCCTCAAGCAGCTATATCCATGGAAAAAGGTGACATCGAAGTCTGGGCATCCTTGGTCCCTCTTCCCTTGCATTTATAAACAGATTGAAGTCAAATTCTAAATCCTGTTTGCCCCACTTACAATGTTTGACCTCCTTACTCTCTATATCTTGTTAATTCAATCCCTGACACACTTTTTGGACCCTTCTTCAACATTCAATCAATTGCATTTATTTCCTCCCATCTTTATATATATATATGTGCGTATATATATTCATGTTGTTTTTCTTATTTTCGTTAAAAAAATAGGGAAAATCCCCATTGAAAAATTATGTCCCTGAAATCATGCCAAGGACTAAGGTTCTTGGGGGAGAAATAGAGAATCATCTGAAATGAACCATAGAATTGGTTTCTTAATTTTCTTATAGTATAGTTTGTACGGAAAATATTTATTTTGATGTTATTGATTTTATGTCGAAAACCCCAACTGTTTATTAAAAAATTACTATTTTATATCATCCAAACACGTTGTGCAAAATACGTGTACATGTCACATGAGTAATTTATATAAATATCTTTTGATCAAAAATAAATATTATTATCTCTTGTTATGCAGAGATAGTCAGCATGATGCATCTTTGAGATGATAACGAAATTTGAAAAAGAAATAAATAAATAAACAAAAGCCGAGCGAAATTCAATTTGAACTCTTTACTGGTATATATTAATAGTCTTGTTCCTTAGATTCGACTTCTTGCTTGGGTTGAACTGGGAAATTTTGAATCTGGCGTATATTACGGTATTACCTATCGATCACTTATATTCAAATCATTTGTTAATACAAATTCCGATCCAATCATTCAATCCTTGCACCTAGTTATTAATTCACAGAAATAATATTAAGTTACGATTGGAACATATGTGGAAAGTGACAATATCTCAAAAGAATCAAACCAATGAAATTTGAAAGAGTTTAATAAATATACCAATCAAATGCATCTTAACCAAATCTTTGATCATATATATGCAATAATGATTTCATCATTATATAATATGTCTGTTGCAAGCATGAATAGTAGTTTCTTTATTAAACTACCATAACTTCTTTTAGTATTATTCACTAGACTTTTCTACATATGAACAGTGCAGGACAAAGAAAATCGTAACACAATCCAGAAGCAAAGACATCGATAGATTTAAATTAACCCGTTTTAATTTCTTTTCAAATCTCCTTTAGGTAATCGTCCATTGATTAAAATGCAGGAGCAATGACTAAGCCAGCTAGTCTTTCTCCGGTCAAAAAAAAAAAAAACAAGTAGTCATTCGATTCAGATACGGCCTCGAAGAACGAAAGGAAGAGGAAGAAAAACATTTTTTGATTATAAAAAAGGAAAATGAAAAGACCAAGCTTGAACCTAACCAAAAAAAAAAACTCTGATCCTTCGTATAAAAGTTAGTTGGAGATTCAATTTGATCCTAAATATAACATCCAAATTTATTTTGTCTCTAGTATTTGTGCATTTTGTTTCTAAACAATCTTTATAGTGATTGCATGTGTTAAAAAGCTTTCATCAAGAGTTAATTCTAGTATGCATGATTAACAAAAGTATTTTAAGACAAAATAATTTAGCTATTTTTCTTAATATTTGCTAATTAGTTATCTACTACCTCCAGTTCTTAATTTAAGATCCAATTAATTAACTTGGAAAGATGAAGAAAGTTGCTAAATTACCTCATTATGTATATATTACATGATCTCTCTAAAATACTTATGTGTATATATATCAATTTATAAATAAAACAATTAGTTTGGAAAAAATTATAAATATAAATATTTTAAAGTAATTTAGTAACTTTTTTAGTGCCCGTTTGAATTAACAGTGAATAATTATGATTTTATGATTGTGATTTTTTTAAATGACATTAATTAAAAGTGATGTTAGTTAATCGTGATTTCTATTTAGATACCTTTTTTATAAGCGATATTAAGAATATGGATTATGTTTGGATTTTATTCATTAAAACCACTTATAAATATATAATTACCAAAAAGCAATAAGCGTATATAAGAGAAAGATACTTTAATATAATTCTTATGATTAATTATTATTATTTAAATATAATTTTAATTTAATAATTATTATTAATAAGAGTATATGGAAGAAATCCTAGTTGTTAAACTTTTATCGTGATTTTCCAATCGCAAAAGTTACTCTTTGTAACTTATGCTCAAACAAGTGATTGGGACTAAAATTATGATTCTTTCGGACTTCAAAAAATTTAGTTAAACAGGATAAGTAGGCTCTATAGTAATTTATTTGAGTTTAAACCAACTTATTTAAACTCGCACTGCTTAACCAAACATGCACTTAATTTTCTTAAATTAATTGATTGGGTATTATATCAAGAATCATAACTTTTATACTACGAACGGGAGGCGGCAGGAGATTAAGACGAGATCCAACATTATATTAGTTTTTTTATGACCGGAAACATTATATTAGTTTGTTGGTGGAGCAAATATTCTAATGATATATGGTACAGTTTGGGTTATAATAAACTAACCTCCCCCTCAAACTCGGGCAAGAAATTTATGGGGGGAAAGGTGATGACGGCAACTGGAATTTCTTTTTTAATATAAAAACTAGTATAATTTTTATTTTGGTTCTAAATATAAAATTTTAATTTATTTTATCTTTTATATTTATATTTTTTAAGATAGTTTTTATAATAATGATAGTTCTAACCAATACACTTGATTAATAAGGATATTTTAGAAAAGACAACACATATTTATTACAAATAACTAACTTAACTGGTTAGTATTCTTAATCTACTCAAATTAGTCAACTTGCTTTTATATTAAGAACCGGAGGTAATATGATTTTGCGACGAAATCATATTTTGACTTGGTCAATCTAATGTTAAGCTAAATAAGCAACAGAAAATTTATCATAGTGCCGTCATTAATCGATTCATTATCGACATAGCTTCTATGTCATAAAAGTCTCTGTTCCGTAACTAGTTGATATTATCATCAGAGGAAATTATAGTTTATTTTTCTGCAGTTTGATTCAAAAGAAGCTGAGTTTTTTCCCTTTGTTTAAAGTGTAGTCAATACTTTGGTGATCTGTTCAATGCTTAATTTAATTTCCCATGGTACTTTAACTCCAACAAAAATAATCATATAAATATCAAGGTAATAAATTATTTTATTTTTAAAGGTCTATTTCAACGATATCCCTCGTGTATTTTGAATTATCACTGCGTTGTCAGCATTAAGTAATTTTAAAATGTCTACTTAATTCTAGTAATAGCATTAAAAGACTATAAAATTCAATGCACAAGTAAAAATATTGATCATGCGAATTCTCGTGAGATTATTGTAATGAAGATTAAGATTAAAATTATTTCATATATGATGGCTAAGTGATCAAGGAAACAATACCAGTTGAATAAGCACTTTATAGCAGATAATTAAATTGCTTTTGCGCCAAATCAATAAGCGATTAGCTATAATTTGTATTATCAAGTATTGCTTGTTACGATCACATATAATTAATTAGCCATATAAAATGTCATCAAGTGATGTGGTTATGTGGTGAAGGGAAAAAATAGTTTGCAAAAGGCTTCGCATTCAATTAATAAAAAAAAAAAAAAAAAAGGCTTCGCATTCAACCCAGGCAAATTAAACTTTTCATTATATAGTATATATGAGAGCGATGTAATCGAACCATTTCTAAAGAAGATAAATATTTTAAATAGAAAGAAAGAATTTATATGTTGAATTGGATTCTCAAAATATTTTAGAGGCAGTTAAGAACAACTCCAGGAGCACGGACAAGCTTAACTCAAGAGATTGAAGTACTTGGGAAGCAAATAAGCGCGTTGGAATATTCTTGCCAATGATAGCATCATTAATCTTAAAATTAGTCATCTTTTGGGTTGGGTCTGATGAAATTTATTCTAGTAGCATATACACCCTTTCCTAAAGAAACTAAAGAAGCAAGGAAGAAAAGAAGCTAGCCTTTGTTATATTGCTACATGATGTTAGGTATTTTAATTATTTAGAAGAATAATTGAAGCAGTTTGAAAAATTCAAAGTCACATTAACGCAACGTTAATGAGCACTAGTACTTATAATTAACTGTACATACATATCCGGTTCTTATTGCAAATCACTTGTAATTCATTCTCACATATTAAGGAATGCATTAATGTTAAATGGATAATTTTTTCTAAATTTATCATTATTAAAAATTGTTCTCTCTATACATCTACCACTTTGGTTCTTATTATACATCATTCTCACATCTCTCTCCTTTTTAAAAAAATATAAATAAAAGTAAAATTGAAAAAGAATCATTAAATACTCCCATGGCCACTTTTTATAAGAAATGTTCTTTCTTATGACGTCCATAAATAAAAGAGATAAATTCTTTTTGTTTGAAATTAAATTTTAAACTTGTTTTTTACTTCTACCCTTATTGAATATATACCATTTATTATCTATTTGCAATAAATGTTCACTCATTATTTTTTCTATATACTCTCTTTGCAAATAAGGATACAATTGAAAAAACTTATATATATCTCATATATTTATTATTTTTAATTAAATTTAATTAACATTTTGAACCGCATGATTTTAATAATTATTTCATATAATAAGAAACGGAGTGAGTGACTTACAAGTGATTTACATTTACAAGTGATTTATATTCAGGGTTAAAAAGGCTTCCTAAAAAGCTGACTCGTAACAAGGACGGGTAGCATATATAATACTGAAGCGGGGAAAAGACAACCCTATGTGTTGTCGGTTTAGTGGGGAATAGGGTGGTACTGTTGCTACTATTGGGTGGGATCAAATAAAGCATCTTGGGATCAATGAGACCCAAATTATTACAAGAAAATAGGAACCCCAAAAAGAAATTTTAGTTTGTCTGATCCTCACTAACTTCAAGGTCTGGGGCTGGAGGATACCACGTTAATTGGTTTGGTTGGAGGCCTTCTCTGGCGAAACAACCACAATACTAGAAAAGGGCAGAAATTGTGCAGTGAATGCACGTTGATGTCAATATCAGTAATGAACATTAATGATAATTAATCTGTCAGATTACGTTGAAGACATTAATGTCTGCTTCTGTGCTTTTTTCGACACTGTTAAAGTACGCTGCTGCATAGTGCGTGAATGGTCAAAACTCTGCATTATTTGTGAAACCACTCCCAAAAAGCTACAATCACACAGTTCTAGTGTTGAATTTTAACTCAATGATAAGTTACTATTTTAATCACCCCTTAATAAATCAGTTTGGCCTTTTCTTTGTATAATGTTTGACTTAATAGCTAGCTAGCTACTGCTACTGTGTGCGTGGTTCTTGTCTTCCCATTGCTTAACCACGGTCAGCTGCAGTGATATAGATTTGAAGTTTAATAATAAGAAAAAAAAAACAATAAAATACTCTCAAAATTACTAAATGACAAATTAGGATAGGTGAATTTCAAAATTTCAATTCAGGTCCCAGGTACTATTTTAGAATTTTCAAATCTTGTAAAATGACAACATTGTCCTTACTGTTGGAGACTATTTTCATATAGTTATTGCTACTCTATTTTAACTATTAACTACTTTTGTTTTCAAACTTCTGGTGACTATTTTTACATAGCTATTGACTACATAAGAGTAGTAAATCACATTACTAGAGTAGTCAGTTGTTTAACAAGAGTAGTCATCAGAGTTTAAAAGTAAATATATTCAATAGCTAAAAAGAGTAGTCAATACATAAGAAAGAGTAGTAACCGGAGTTCCGATGACCAGTCACCGGAGTTCCTGTAACATGTCACAGAGTTTAAAAATAAATATAGTCAATAGCTAAAAAAGAGTAGTCAATACATAAGAAAGAGTAGTCACCGAAACTCTGATAGTTGGTCACCGGCAGGGTCGCCAGCATCGGAGCTCCGGCAGCCGGAATTGTTGAGGTGGGGATATTTAGAAAAAAATGTTAAAAAAAATAGTAAAGGGTATTTGTGTAATTTTACAAGATTTAAAAATTCTAAAAAAGTACCTGGGGTCAGAATTAGCATTTTGAAATTCAGATACCCTCATCTATCATTTAGTAATTTTGAGGGTGTTTTAGTATCTTTTTCCCATAATAATAATCACTTAAATGTTATATATAATTTTTTTTGCCTGAATTATAGTTGAATTTAAATTCAACATTAAACAAATATATTTTGAAGATTCCAGACATGCTCTGAAGGTACTTTAAAGGCCCGTTTGGAATAGATTCTAAATAGTTTTTCAATCATGATTTATAGAATACGAGATAAATATATGTGAGAAGTTTTGTTTTGACTTACATAAAACGTATTTATAAGTGATTTCAATCAATAATGGTAAACAGGGCCTAAGATGAGTCTATAGTTTATATTAGGAAGAGCCAACGAAACCCGAAAATGAGAGAGAGAATTAAATGATAGAGTTGGTATGAAGAACAGTACACCATATTTTTTGATTCACAAGTTTCAAGAATGAAAGCGCTTTAAACATGTCTTTACTTAAGTCTTGGGTGAATCCTTCCATACAAATTCAGATTGGAGAGGACACTACATTTTAACTTCAAAAACTTCAGGATCAAAGTTTATGAGTCTTTTTACTTTATTATATGTTATCTATTAAGCTTAATTCTATCCAATGCCAACTTTCCACGTTAACTTAGGTCCACTCACCCTTAAACGTCCTAACAAGTTCAATTTTTAAGTGGACTTAATTAATAACTATGAAATTCAAGAAGTAAAATATAATTTAGCCCATAAAATAGTCAATTAGTACTCAGGCACGCCCGCATCTTAAATTTAAGGAGAAGAGAAAAATATGAAATCGCTAGTTAACAGCATACAAAGACACACTACAAAGAGAGTTGAGCAGCGCAATGTTATAATTCAGAGATGAGTTTGCAAGTGTTATTCGAACCAAATCACAAGGTAATCAGCCATAGGTTAGCACTGTTAATTAATGGCAAAGAAAATACTTTTTTATGTTTGCTGCTGGAGACGTGTTTCACTTTGTTTAGTGATCATAATACATGTGGCTCCCTTTCGTACTACGCTTACCAACAAAAGAGCTTGATATATAGTTAACTCAACGCCTCATATATATAATATAGGAACGTCACAGATCCCATTACACGGTGCTTCTTACTTCTTAGCCTCACAAGCAACCTAGCCAGAGAAACAACCAAAAAGTTGATTCTTGTGCGGACACAGTACTAGTTAAATATTTTCTATATAATTTGTCAGACATAGTTTTCAAGCTGATTATCTTGAAAGCAACACAAATCAGCTACCACACGCATAGTTATCAAAATGGCTAATACATGCAAATGCAAGAGTAACATGTATATAAGATTAATTAAGACTGGAAATGAACCGAGAAATGGACGGAATATTTGGAGATATTCATAGTTTTATCCGCTTATCAAAACATGGGAAGCCATGAAAGCCATCTTTCCCCGTTGCTTCCGCTTGGATTTGCTTAAGGGGTCAGTGTCTTTGTGTAGTGAGATAGAGGGCAAAGCCTTAATAACTGTGCGGGTCATGATGTGATAATGACAATAGGGCTTATAACGTTGATGGTATATACTACCTCCGGTCCTAATTATAAGAGCCAGTTGACTAATTTAAAGAGATTAAAAAAGTAAGTTGAGTTAGTTATTTGTCCTAAATAAGTATTGTCTTTCCTAAAATATCATTGCTAATCAAGTGTATCGACTAGAACTCTTATTATTAGAAGGGTTACTTTGAAAAAAATGTATAAATATGAAAGACAAAGTGAATTGGAGTCTTATATTATGACCAAAATAAAAATCAAATAGAGTCCTATATTAAGGATCGGAGGTAGTATTTAATGTGCTCATTGATTTGTTGGCAAGTCTTTGTCAAAGGTAAGTAACTAAATTAAGAGAAAAGTCAGAATTGTTTGTTAGATCGTTGTCGTGGGTTATTTCAACCGCCTTCTTAATAACATGAGCCAAACGGGCAAAAACAACTTATAGGCATTCAACACGTAAGGCCTAGCTGTTCATGTCAGCGTTTACCCAATTTAATACACCCTAAAACTCAGCCAACGCTAGGAATCATTAATTAAAGCAATTTGGATTATGGTGGTCCTCTTTTTTAATTAATGCAACCCTAATCAAAGGTTATTAAACTTGTTCAATTATCCACCACTAATTGGTGGCTTAATTAGAAGATACTTCCTTCTAATCAGATCAGAGATTTCAAATAAAATCAGCAAGGCAGTAGCGATCAAAACCATGGGTTCCAAAACAAGATATTGTGTGTTGTTTTGTGCAAGTAGAAGCATATATATAGAGAAGAAAGATGTTACTTTCGTCACATATTTATTAATTTACAACTAATGTTGACGTGTATTCTGCAGGGTTTAAAAAATAATTCATAACTCATAAATAATGCAATTTATTACTATATCAGAGTTTTTACCCTATGCGTGTGTGTGTGTGTGTAAATATATTAGTTTTCAAATACTGATGACAGCATGACAGTGCTACTGCTGATCTAGTAATCCTCTGCTGATATTTAACAAATTAAAACAAAAGGAAAGAAAAACACTATATTTATAGGCTTAAGAAATCGATGTGATATAACTTGTGAACAGATCATGTTACAATTCATTTATTAATTCAGTATCCAGAGTTGAACATCTTTATTCTAAAAAATTAATTTCAAAATTATTTATTTTCAAGAATCAAATAAAATAGGATTTATATAAAAACTAAAATTATATTGCAATAAAAATTATAGTTCAAAATATTATGATTTTGAGTCTTCAACATGAAAACATTTTTAAATCTTAAAATGTTGAACTGTGATCCTTTAAAATTTATACAATAATTTATATTTATGTTAGCGTCGAATCCTTGCTTCTTTGGCAGTATGACAGGGACGTGTTTAAACTGAAGCGGTCCTTTAATTTCTTAAACTAGCGTTGAGTAAGCATTTTTATCATAAGAAAAAAATAAAATATTTTGAAACAAAGTTGTTTTTAAAAATACCGCAAAATAGCTTTCATGTGCCAAATTATATTATAGTATTTCACAATAATTTTTCCAGAGGGTTATTAAGAAACCAAATCTAGACAGACAGCAGAAACATCAAATTTGCATCGTGTCCTCCATATATATATGATTCTGAATTATAATTCTGTACACGGCAAAATTAATATTGTTTTCCAGAAAAGCGGGGACATGGAATATTTAATATGTTTTCAGGTGACCATGGCTGCACCTATTTTAATCCTAGCTAGTCTTTAAGATCATAAGTAAGAGTGTTTCTCATTCAAGGCAAGTATTTTGAAATAACTATATACTACCTCTAGTCCTTAATGTAAGATCTCGTTTGACTTTTATTTTAGTCCTAAATATAAGATCTTAATCTATTTTGTTTTTAATATTCATACATTTTTTTTCAAGATAGTACTTCTAACAATGGTAGTTCTAGCCAATACACATTATTAGCAAGGATATTTTAGAAAAGACAACAAATAACTAACTTAACTTCTTTCCTTAATTTCTTCAAATTAGTCAACTAGTTCTTATAATTAGAACCGGAGGTGGTATATAATTATATATATGTTGAATATTTGTGGTGGAAAAAGCTTCTTGCTGCTTAGAATGTCCTTTGCATGCAGAGTCATCATTTATGGCTTCTCTTACCTTTCATGATGATGCTAACTAATTTCGTTGAAATGAGAGAAAACTTGGTTTAGATGGAATCATTTCGAATTGCCTAAAAACAGAAATGAAAGATTCAGAGAAAGTTTGGCAATCAATAGAGAACATTCCCTTCTGTATGCTCAATTTTTGAGTAAAGAGTACAGACAAAAGATGCCCTTTAACTTGAACTTCTCACTTTTGAGTTTCGAATTAAAATTACATATATCGATCATTGGTGGTCCAATCTTTCAACAGACACATACATATGTACAAATCCCAGGACATATTTGACCTACTAGCCAGCATCTGATGTCTCGTACTCTTTTCACTGAACAATTCTATAATTAATTCAATTTCTTATTGATTATATACATTTGAACAAATACGTAAACATATATTTTATAGAAAAAAATTGGGGAAAAAACAAGCCTGTCCCTCCATAGATGTACACAAGTTTATGTGGATTTTATATTTTATATATGTTGATGATATTGTATTTATTAATCCAGTGATACTGCTGAAGAAAGTGATGTTATTCAATAAGTGGCTTGTAATAAATTAAAACCGTAGCTGGTTTGCGCCTTGAATTTTGACATGAATGACTTTTGACAAATTTTTATAGAAGAGAGGGAAATGAATAAACTACGTGTAAATCAGACCAGATACGCAATACTGTGACGCAATGATAAAAATAACTCATGTCAAATTTGACAAGATTAATTAAAACAGACAAGTAATTGATTGAACAGATCGAGCCTATAGACATAGATATTATCAAAACACGCGTATATGTCTTGATGGTTATAAAGTTAATTAATGTGATCTGCATATGTATCTTCAGTGAATTAAATTCATCGAATTTCTCAAAAGAAAAGACGTTGGAAACATATATAGATTTTATGCCATAGGAGGTGGGATCTGGTGACGGTGGCCCACGCCTACAGAGTGTGGGAGATGAACAAAGAACATTTTGGGGAGATGAAGATGAGGCCAAGGTTGCTGTCTGTGTGTCGATCCCCATCTTACATAAAGAGCCAAATTCCCCAACATCATTCACCTTCAAAATATATTTTATAAATTGACTTCTCCTTCCTGAGACAAGGAGCCACATCAAGTTGCAAACACAGACGCTTAACGATCATATACTACTTGACCCTTTCTTCAGGCAACTGCTCTTCCCAACCGTCAACGGCAAGTTATCCCAATAACAGTATTACCGGCCACATTCAGAAAAAATCTTAAGCTCAAACATAATGTAAACATGTTTACGTACACATGAAGAAAAATTATTTAAAAAAAAAAACTTTTTCCAGTAACTTCCACCCTTCTCCTCTTACGGCCCCAACCCCCCCTTTCTTTTTTGGTTCACCGACAATAAAGACCAAGAGAATTGAACGCAAAAGGTGGGATTTGAACATTCAACCCAATATACACTAATTCTTGATATACACCCACATATACTATCTCCAGTTCTTAATATAAGATCTCGTTTGATTTTTATTTTGGTTCTAAATATAAAATATCAATCCATTTTATCTCTCATACTTTTATTTTTTTTTCAAGATAATTCTTCTAATAATCAATACACTTTATTAGCAAGAATATTTTGAGAAAGATAACATATATTTATTACAAATAACTCACTTAATTTATTTTCTTAATCTTCTCAAATTAGTCAATAATTACGACTAGAGGTAGTTTATATAAACTCATATCAGCTTGAAATTAGCAAATGAAGGAGGAGGAAAAGCTAATAGACACTCGTAAAAGACACTACAAAATAAAATTTGATTTAAAGACGATGTCAGGCAAATACGATGATAACATGTTGGTGACAATTTTTTACCCTTTTTCTTTTCCTTTAATATACTGCTTAATCTTTTTGCTGTCTGCCCACAGTGTGAAAAGACAAAAGAATATGCTCCGCATATTGTTGTTTTTTTCCCCCCCTTTTATGTTTTGCAAGACTTGAGCTAAAAAGGAACAAGAACATGCATGATGAGAGTGACGCAAATACATAAACTAATTAAAAGACTTGTATTAACTTAGCAGTATATACAGTGACAAGAGATTAATCCTCTTCTAATAATAACACATACAACTTGAGACACTACTTGATCATACTCGACTACCGTCAAATTACACTCCAAAAACAGAAAGGAAAAAAAACAACACAGCAAGAGAAAATTAAAGTTGAAGACCCATCACTACACAAATACTGATCCAACCATCTCGCCTTCCTCACTCCTTCATCGTATCAGTTGTTGCCTCCTTCGCCTCTCACCAACCACCTCAAACATGCATAGATTCAACTAATTACGAATAAACATATAATTATATTAGATACGCCTTTCCGTCGTATCCATATTTATAATATGCTCATTCGTAATTATTTCAATCTGTAATTTCTTAATCATATTTTTCTGCCACGTTACGCTCTTATAATTCTCCTTCCCTTTTTTTTTTTATTAATTTTTCTTCCTTTCTGCCCTTAGCTCGGATGATGTTTTAATTTTAAGGATGGCTTAGCCTGACCCACCACGCCTAGGGCACACTTTGACCATGAGAGGATTGGCCATTTCACTTGATAGCCTCAGCACTTCTGATAAATCCACCTCAGCCTCTTCTGACGGCAGCCATTGAAACTCATGCAAAAGCGAAGCCACCCAGAAGGTCACTGTGGCGAAGCCCAAAGACTTTCCCGGGCACATTCTTCTGCCTGACCCGAATGGTGCCAGCCTGAGATCCGAACCGAATATTGAGAACTCTCCCTCCTCTTCGCCGGAAACGAACCTCTCCGGCATAAATTTCAGCGGGTCCATCCACACATCTGGGTCCCGTGCTATGGCCCACATGTTCACCATGGCCGTGGTCCCCCTGGGCACATGATACCCATCAATGGTCGTATCGTTGATGGCTAAGCGAGCCCACGAGAGCAGTGGGCCGGGCGGGTGCAGCCTCAACACCTCCTTCACCACCGCCGGCAAGTAGACCATGGTCTCCACGTCAGCCTTGGTGACGGCGCGTGACTTCCCCACCACTTGATCAAGCTCCGCTTGAACCTTTGACTGCACGTCGGGATGAAGCACCATCCTTGCTAATATCCACTCAATCAGAATCGCCACCGTGTCAGTGCCCCTGAATATCATTTCCTGCGAAAAAGTTCTCCATCCATTTAGCTGCACTTCCTATTGGAAATATATATATATATTTTGCAAAATAAATAATTTTGAAGAAGCAACTTATTTATGTTTACCCAGAGTACGGCGATCATGTCGGAGTCGGATAGTTGATCGGGTCCGTGGAGGGAGAGCAAGACGTCAACAAAATCCCGGTTGGTTCGGTCCTTTTCGGCTCGATGGTCGGCTAAGATTTTACCAACGAACCGGTTCACTTTGGGGACCAGCGTGGAGCACCTGAACCGTATTCGCTGAGCATCCAAATCCGAAAGCCAAGGGAGATGGTCCCCCCAGTTAAGGGTGCCCAACAACTCGTAGCCTTCTTCCACTAAGCCGCTTAGTTCCTCCATTTCCCAGTTTGACTCGTCCACTCTATAACACTTCCCAAACACGGAGCTCATCATGTGGCTCAGAGACGCCTTCTTCAGAACATGCCGAACCGGAAAGCCTTTATAATTAGCCTCGTTTCCAAACACCCCCACCATTTGAGCAGCGATTTCTGACCTGCAAGACTCGGACGCTTTTATCTGCTTGGGAGAGAAGAGATGATTCGTGGCGATTCTCCTCAGGGTACGCCAGTAGACTCCGTAAGGAGCAA
Organism: Neltuma alba; assembly: GCF_004799145.2. Classification (NCBI taxonomy): domain Eukaryota; kingdom Viridiplantae; phylum Streptophyta; class Magnoliopsida; order Fabales; family Fabaceae; genus Neltuma; species Neltuma alba. Next base: position 277,814 of record NW_021636032.1, on the reverse strand, counting down.
ACCCAATTGCTCTATTGAACATCAAGCTGTAAGCGGATTCCTTGATGGGTCGATCAGCGAAGACGGAGCTGTTGAGGATCTCTTTGGCGACGTTGGGGTGGCACGACACGATGACCCGGGTGTCGCCGAGGCTATAAGCCATGAGGCGCCTGGCTTTGCATGCGAAGGCAGCGGCAGCGATGCGGCGGTGGGCGATTGAAGAGGACATGAGGGTGATGCTGCCAAGGAGAGGGAAGCCTCTGGGACCAGGAATCGCGGGGCTGGTCTTTCGGATCCAGGAGTAGTACTTGCCCCAGGCAGGACCGCCGGGGTGAGACCAGTGGAAGAGGGAGACGACGAGGAAGAGAAGGAGGAGGAGGAAGAGGGTGCAGGGGAGGTTATCGCGGGTGCATTTGGAGGGTAAGAGGAAGAACCAGAGGTTGTCAATGTGAGTGGTCATGTCGGAGACGACGGCGGCGGAGGAGGAGGAAGCTGAGTAAATGAGAAAGAGTGAGAGGTGTGGGTGCTTGAGGTGAGCAAGGCGGAGGGTGGTTATATAGGGGAGGGAGGAGACACAGATAAGATGATGGGAGTTAGGGAATAAGCATTTGGTAATGAATCGTGTTTAGGATTAATATACACGCGAGACATAGATGGACACGGATTATGGGAGAAACAACACCGTATAAATAATGCGCCTATATTAAATATTAATACCTGTATTGAGATTTATTCTATTTTCATTTTTGGATTATTCTGATGTCATATTTTTCCCCTTATTATACAATAATATAAAGGAGATTAAAAATTATATATTGCCAAGTGTTTCAAAACAATACGATAAACAATAATAAAATAATTATGATAAGAATAAAAATTTTAAAAAAAATTGATGAGTGAAATAGGAAGCCTTAGCGAGAGTGAGACAAGAGCTCAGTTGGTCCGTACAAAAAAAAAATATCAACATCATTCAATATTAATACTCTTTCGGTCTTTAATATAGGATCCAAGTTTTAAGTTGGTTTCGGTCCTAAATATAAAACTCATTTCTTATATTTATTAATTTTCTCTAAATTATCCCTATAGATACTCTCTCAACCATAATCAAGTAGAAGAAGGAGAACGAATATTAAGAAAGATGATTATGTTGTTTTAGAAAAAATGTGTCACTTTTCTTATAATTAACTAACTTATCTAACTTTTTTAATTTAATTAAATTAATTAAATAAATCTTATATTAAGGATGAGAAAAGTATAAAATATTAGCTGCTCTAGCGGAACTTTGCCCCGGTCCAGCCCAGATATCAGACTCAGTTTTGCTGGTCATATTTTCTCCACTTTTGCAAATCTTTTCCGCGACCGTACGCATTTCACTTTATATTGTCTTATATTGTTTATATTGTTGTGAACTCAAATGACGTTTGAAAAGCAAATCCTAATTTTAAAAAAAACAAATATATAAAAAAATTTATTTTGATTTACGTAAAAATATTATGTGTAATGTCAAACACCTTTTTAGTGTTTGTTTGGATCACTTATACGTGTACTTTTTTTTTTTGGCAATATGCGTGTGCTTGAATTGTTTAAAAAAAACCATTTTTAAAGAATCATAGCGTTATTAATCATTAATAAATTGCTCTGTATTGTGAAACTCGGCCGTACAGGTAAGTCGGCGCCGAGCGAAGGCGGGTTAGTAATCCGAGTCAATACCGAAATGTACCGGACGGGTACTGAAAATGGTAAGATCCGTTTGAAGAGAGATGCGCCGCCACGGGTGGACGACAAAATCTCAGAGCAGGATGCGGCTCCATGAGGACAAATGGTCGCCACATGTTTGCCTCCCCTCTTGTCCGGGGCAACCTCTTTTACCCGTCTTTTCTTTTTTCCCTTTTTTTTTCCCTGGGCATGAGGAACCTTTTTGACAAGTCATACCCATTTTCTCCCATCAAAAATCATAAAATCCATAATCAAAAATTAGAATATCTTTAATACAAGACTTTATTTAATTTTTATTTTGATCTCATATCTAAGACTCCAATCTACTTTATCTCTTATATTTATGTATTTTTCTCAAAATAGTTTTTATAATAATGATAGTTCTAACCAAAATAAGATATAATCTAATGTTATATATACGTATTTTAAAAAAATCACATCACATTTATTAATTTATTTAAATTTTTATAAATTTGATAAACAAAATAAATTGAGATTTTACATTTAAGTTCAAATTTAATTCCTAATTAGTATTACATTAAACAGCAGGGTTTGTATTAAAATTCTTCTTAGCGAACTTAGCGGTTGTCTCCACCCTCCCTCCTGCAATGTTTCAAGAAGAAAAAAAAAAACACACTCCCTTCAGTCTCAATCATAAGCGAATAACGTTAAAGAAAATGTTTCACGGCTCATAAAAAAGTTAACAATTCTTAATTATGTTTGAAGTTGATTTTATTTCCTCATCTCTTCCAATTTTGGATGAGGGGCATAATCACAAACATGTGTTAATTGCACTTAAGATTGAGCAGGTCTCTTTCTTATAATTAAAATACTCTTCCGGTGCTAAATATAAGACCCTTATACTAGTATGTATAAGGGTCTTATATTTAGAATCAGAGTATAAGCTTAATGCATGTTTACTCCACGTGCATTAACATATCTGATTTTGTTTATTTTTTGGTTATGAATTCCTACCGTCTTATACATTAATATCGGTCTTGTACACGTTAGACAAACATAATTTCATACAGGCCCACTTTAATACTTACTATCCATAAATAATCACCGAGATTTTTTTTTTCCAACAAATAATCACCGAGATTATTGAGTATATGTTAGCAAAAAATATGTGTTGGTAAAAAAAATCATCAAATATATATGATATTAAATAAAAACAATTATTAGATAGATAAAAACATAAAATAACATTTTTTTGAATTATTGATAAAATTAAAAAAAATGAGATAGATTGGTTTTCACCAATTGGTTTGTTTGAAATATTAATTTTACCTTAAATATAATATTCATTGCTTTGATTTTATTTGAGCAGCAAAGCAACTCTATAAATGACTAAACATCTCGTCTGACTAATGACCTTTACTGAATTCAATTTTAAAAGTATTATTTAGTTATATTGACTAAGTTTCTCAATGTATATGAAGTTGTGTATAGGTCCTTAAAAAAAAATAGTTTTACTCTTAAAGTTTTTGGGTTTTTCTGCCTCGTTTTGGTTAAAGCCCTCCTGTAATTCTGTCGTTGTTTGATTATTTCATAATTTTGTAATTTTTAATTAGCTAGGTCAAATTTTAAACAGAAAGCAGTCTCATAATTAAAAAAATATATTAATTATATTTTTTATCTTTTTATGATTATTGTCGAAATTAAGCTATTAAAATAGAAAGTTTGCAACAGAATTTTTAATATTTTTCGCAAATTTAACACAAAACTCGCTGCAAAAATTTTGTAATTCATTTTGTGCAGGACTTCACAAATCAGTCACAAAAATTTTGCAACAGTCTATTATATTTATGATCAATTATATTTTCTTTAGTTTTTTTATTTCGCAAATTCTGTTTTCTTGTTGCGGATTAGATAAATAAATTACTCTTTCAGTTCTTAATATAATATCTAATTAATTAATTTGAATAGATTAAATATGTTAGTTAAACTAGTTAATATTTATTTCAAAATACCTAAAGTATCTTTCTCAGTACTTATGCTTTCTCTCATACTTGATTTTTTTAAAATATCAATAATATTAATTTAAAAAAATAATAAATATGTAAAATAGATCTTATATAGAGGATTAATATTAATTCTTCAATTAAGTTATATACTACCTCCGATCCTAATTATAAGACCCAGTTGACTAATTTGAGAAAATTAAGGAAAAAAGTTAAGTTAGTTATTTGTAATAAATAGGTGTTGTCTTTCCTAAAATATCCTTACTAATCAACTATATTGGTTAGAATTACAATTATTAGAAGGACTACATTGGAAAAAATACATAAATATGAGAGACATAGTGGATTGGAGTCTTATATTTAGGACCAAAATAAAAATCAAACAGGATATTATATTAAGAACCGGAGGTAGTATTAAATAGTGGGGGAGTAATTATTTGTTGTTTGGGTTATTACTTGTGAGAACGATGCTCGCTCCCCAGACCGACATTTAAAATATACATGTCAAATTCTTTATTTCAAAAGTTCATTTATTTTACAAAAGCAACAGGAAAAATCTTGAGTAAATATGCGTTTTAGTCCTTTAATATTTGTTTTCAAACAAGTGTTCGGATTTCTAGGAATATAGAACGAATCTTGGCAGAGTCACCTTTATTTTATAACTAAACAAATAATGCCCGCCCAGAAATCGGACATGTGGGTTTACTATATTCATTTTCAATTCAATTTTATAAAATCAGCCTGTGGAATCACACACACGTATGGGGATGATGATGCAGAAGCATCATAAGCGGCCTCAAATGTTTGATTCTGTTCAACTTTGAATTAATACACTTATTCAGTCTTTAATATAATATCTATTTAACTAATTTGATTAGATAAAAAAAATTAGGTAAATTAGTTAATTATAAGAAATATGACGTGTTTTTTTTAAACATTATAATCATATTTCTTAATATCATTTCTCCCTCACCTACTTGATTATCGTTAATGGAGTATTCATAAAGGTAATTTTAAAAAAATTGATAAATATAATAAATATGTCTTATATTTAAGACCAAAATCAACTTAACAATTAAGTCTTATATTAAGGACCGGAGAAGTAGTAGGAAAGTAAGAATTTATTATTCTTGATATTATCATAGCATATTTGGAATAATGATTTGTGCTTTTATGAAAAATTTATTTATTTTTATTTTCCAGTGTTATACAACTTCTCTTTTAGTTTCAAAACAATAAATTTCCACTTGTTTATCATGTTGCCTATAAAATTAGCTTTTATCCAAACTAATATATGCTCCATATATCTATGCATAAAAGGAAGATGATTGACCTTATCAATTGCTTTTGAAAATTATTCATTTTATAAATTCGTATAATAAAAGAACAATACTCTGAAGCAATTAGATACTATCTCTAGTTCTAATTATAACATCTAATTTATAAACTATAAACGAGGTTTTATAATTAGAACCGAAAATAATATGTTTTCGGTAGACTACAGGAGTAGAAAAAATCAGCTGCGTTAATATGCTATACATGAGAGATATCACCGAGGGACATTGATACATGATAATGATATGTCGACTATTGCATTGTGTGTGTGTTTTTTTTTACTGTATATCTTTGATTTTTCATTATTTTTTAAAATAAATCAAATATCAACATATAAAATATGATATAGGGACTCTAGCACAAAAAAATAGGAACAGGCCATTTAGTCATGGATCAGTAATTTTTTTACAGGGTAAGAATTAATAATTGACATAAAACGGAGAAAAAATATTGTTAAATTTGATAAGAAAGTATAATTCTTTAAATAAATAAATATTTAGTTTTATTAATATAAAAAAAGGAAGGTATTCTGGCGGTCTTAATTTTTGGTTAGAAAGTCTTTTTTTAATTCTAAAATATAAATTTAATTCATTTTATCTATTATATTTATTATTTTTTTCAAAACAAATTTATTTAACTTGTGAAATAATATATAATCAATATAATATTATATAAGATATTTTAGAAAATTTGTCACATCTGCTAAAATTAAATGATTTATTTAATTTTTTTATAGCTTATGTCAAGGATCAAAAGAGTAATACTACTTCCGATTCTTAACATAAAGGCTAGATAACTAATTTATAAATACTAATAAAATTAATAAAATTAGTTATTTGTAACAAATATCAATTCTTTTTATATGTAAATCATTTGTAGAAGAAAGATTTGTTCATAAATATTACCTTCGGTCCTATTCATAAGACTTTGTCTGTAGCTATAAACGAGGTCTTATAATTGAGACCAGAGGTAGTACAAGCTACTGATAATTAATAATTTTTTTAATTTAGCTATAAATACGAGAGAAAAAACAAATATTCTTCAAATCTGTAGCTATAAACGAGGTCTTATAATTAGACCAAAGGTAGTACAAGCTACTTATAGGATAATTAATAATTTTTTTAATTTTATCCCTATTAAATACAATAAAGAAAATAGCGAAAGAGAAATTAAACAACATATTTCTTCAATACCCTTTTTTTAATAGGAGCAAATGTGAAAAATTTTATGATTTTTTTTTATAACTCAGAGTATCTTCAAATTATTTTAGACATGAGACTAATATCTGTCGGGCCAAATGCGTTGATGTTAAAATACTTTCAATAAATGTGCTTCTTAGGATTCGAATTTATGTTTTCTTCCTTGCAAGTGGGAGACCACTTATCATATCAATCAACGGTAAAATTTGTATTAATTTATTGCGTTGGAATTACTCTTCGGCAGTGACTCTTAACATACAAAATTAATAAAATTATTCTGGGAAAAATTATGAAGGAAAAATGGCAAATAAAGATCCTCTAATATGTGAAACTACGATATGAGACTCTTAATTTGAAAAATGGCAAATAAAGACTCAGTCCCATGTTGCAAATATGAAATCTTGGTGAAATGTTTGAAATGCCCCTCAGCCAACTGACAAGTTGACTATAGGAAATAACAAGTTCACTTTAGTGAATAACAATTTTAGTAGGCTAAATCACAACTTAGCTGAGGGTATACTAAATGATAAGTTGATTATAGGAAATGACAAATTTATTTTAATGAATGACAACTTCAGTAGACCAGATCACAACTTGACTAAGGGGCATTCAGACATTTCACTAAGATTTCATATTTGCAATATGGGACCAGGTCTTTATTTGTCATTTTCTAAATTGAGGGTTCCAAATCATAATTTCACTTATTGGGACTCTTTATTTGCTATTTTTCCAATTATAAATTTAAAAAATAAAAGGGTTAATATAATATTTAGTCTCTCATATTGGTTTTAGTCCCTCAAATTTCAAACCATAGGTTTTGGTCCTTTTAGGGGTAAAATTGTCTAAGATTTTAATAGGTTACAGGGACCAATGTTTTAAATAAAAAGAAATTTAAGGAACCAAAATCTATGATTTAAAACTTGAGGGACAAAAAACAAAATGAAGGCAAATTTGAAGGACTAAAGTTTGTATTAACCCAAAATAAAATAAATTAAAATTTATATTTTAAAATTAAGTTTAGTTTCAATTATTTTTTATACTACCTAAGTTTAGTTTCAATTATTTTTTATACTACCTTCGATCCTAATTATAAGATCCAGTTGATTAATTTGAGGAGATTAAGGAAAGAAGTTAAGTTAGTTATTTGTAATAAATAGGTATTGTTTTTTCTAAAATATCCTTACTAATCAACTATATTAGCTAGAACTATAATTAGTAGAAAGACTATCTTGAGAAAAAATATATAAATATGAGAGATAAAGTAGATTATGACCTTATATTTAAGACCAAAATAAAAATCAAACAGAATCTTATATTAAAGATAAGAGGTGGTATTAGCGAGGAAGGTAGTAAACAGCAGTGAACAAGTAATTTTGGACGAGGGAGGGTGGGACGAGCGCGTGGGGGATATGGGTGCTAGAAAGACAAATAAACGTGGGAGAAGTAAATTTCAGGGTGGGTTGTCTGACACGTGGGAAGAGTTGGCGCGACCTTGTCTGAATCACACAGTGAGAAGAAGAGGGCGAGGCCCATGCACTTTATGGCACTCCTTCAACTCCTTGCTTTTTGATTGAATAATATTCAATGCTCCCTATCCCTATTGTTATTACCGTGTACCCTTCTGCCTCCTCCCTCCACGTGTCCCTCCTGACTGTGACTACTCCGGCTACCCCAAGCGTGTAGTAATTACTCCTAATAGTACTTGCCTCATCTTGTTCCCAGGGCTATCCTGTCTTTTCACCCCCGGACCACCCCACATGGGTCTCCGATACCGTGTTACGGTCTCACCATAACGTGTCGATCATGCGGGACCCACTCCGCCCTCGTCCGTACCGGCCTCCTGGCCTTCTATTCCTCGCTCCCCGTCCGTTGATCTGTTTCCCAGCCGCTCCCGAACCTGCAAATGTCCCTCGCCACCGTACGGTCCTTAAGACCGTCGCATCTTTTTAGATTGACACGAGGGGTACCCCCAACATGCTCATCGCTCCTGAACATTCATGTATCTATTTGGTGGAAAACTTTAATTTTTTTTATTTATATATCATCATTAATATAATTTCATAGATTAATTTTAATAAAAACTACGAAAACCTTATTTAATTTAAGTTGATCATAATTTTAAGACTACGTTTTTCTTTGCTTTTTGTTAACATTGACATCACGTTAAAATGTTTTTGCAAAATTTAAAAAAATAAACAAAAATTGCATGGAGTGCAATGAAATATTTCAATACATAAGTATTTTTTATTTTATTAATGACATAAATTCACTCAAATTTTATATTTTATATTTTTAATGGGTATAACAGGCATGGCATAACCTGTCAGGAAAATGACAAAAAAAGAAACTGTAAATTATTAGATCTTAAATTAGATTTGGTAACAACATTTTATTTAGTATTGACAATATTAAATTTGCAAATAATAACAAATTTTGTTGATATTCCTTATTTGATATTTAGTAATTTTTAGTTTTTTTGGGTCATTTTTTCTAACAAATCATGACTATGCATTAATATTTAATCATATCTGGTCTGGCAAAAAATATTTAATCATATTTGGCGATTTCAAATTTCATTCACTGCCTATGTCTCATTACGTCTTTTTATTTTTATTTTTATTTTTTTTGAGAAAACTCATTACGTCTTGCTGCTACATTATATAAGGTCGTTGCAAGTTGGCTGTTGGCGTCCTCGCTTATACTACCTCCGGTCCTAATTATAAGAGCCAGTTGACTAATTTGAAGAAATTAAGGAAGTAAGTTGAGTTAGTTATTTGTCCTAAATAGGTGTTGTTTTTTCTAAAATATCCTTGCTAATCAAGTGTATTGATTAGAATCATAATTATTAGAAGGACCATCTTGGAAAAAATTGAGTAAATATGAAAGACAAAATGGATTGGGGTCTTATATTTAGGACCAAAATAAAAGTCAAACAGGGTCTTATATTAAGGACCAGAGGTAGTATTTAGTTATTTGTGCTAATTATTTGAAATAAGAAAACTAAAAATAGTTGGCAAAAAAAGAAATAAGAAAACTAGAAATAATAAAAATAAGTAGAGATCAAATATTTAACATCGGCCATTTTGGTAGCAGGTAAATATGGACGCCTAATAAAAAAATAAGAAATACAAAAATATTTAAATATGTTTTTGAAAAATAAATAAATTTAGAACCGACATTTGCATAATGTTTGACTAATGAAAATTATTGGAATAAGGCGACAAAAAATAAAATTATCAGGTTCTCTAATCTCTATGTTGCTGAATTATTGATTAGTTAAAATATAACTTTTTTTTTCCTTTCTTCTTCATAAATAAGTTCTTATGTTTTCTGTGATTATAATCAGTGTTCGTACTGATTTAATGAATTAAAGAGTGCATATATAAAATTTCGCATCTCATTAATATGTTGGACATCGAAGAAAGAAATAATTTAGGATTTGAGCTGCTTGTCTAGTTGTACTATCTTCTTTCTAAATTTATAAAAAAACCATTTTGCAAAAGAAAAATGCTAAACAAATCATTTGATTCGGTTGTTAGATGATCAGTCTTAATCAGATATATATCCGCGGACGCCCAGTGTGAAGGATTATTATTAATTAGCAACTAAGATATGTATGTGGATAGCCTTGCAAATGTCAATAGCAGAGGAAGTGATTGGAATTTAAGTAATTAATTATAATTCGAATAAATTATATAATGCTTTACTCTTTAATTTGCTAAATAATGGCATGCATGTTTCTTCAAAATAATTACTCCTCTGGTCCTTAATATAGAATTTAATTATTGAATTGATTTCAAGACATATTTATCATATTTATCAATTTTTCCTAAATTACTCTTATGGATACTCTTTCAACCATAATCAAATAGAAGAGGGGGATATTAAAAAAGATGATTATAGTATTTTAAAAAAAACATGTCATATTTTTTATAATTAATTAACTTACCTAACTTTTTTAATCTAATCAAATTAGTTAAATAGATCTTATATTAAAGACCGAAAGAATACTATTTTCCTATTTTCTTAAAGGCATCATTCCAATGGAAGTTTCGTTGACATTGCGTCCATTATTGTCCCGAAATTTAGTATTAACAAATCCATCAAAATCCCCAATCACCTTAATTAGGTATATAGTTTAAAGTTCATTAGATATTGTTTGGCCAGAAAATCATTCAATGATGATTGGTTGTTTACTAATAGATGTAGTTTATTTTATTAATTTACCTAACAAATTGAACTTTTTACTTTTCAATGAGCGCTTCTTAAGAATTATGAAAGGTTAATTTCCTAAATATTATCTCCGAGTCTTTAATATAACAACTACTTGACTAATTTAAATAGATTAATAAAATTTGTTAAATGAATTATTTGTAATAAATATGTGTTATTTTTTCTAGAGTACTCTTCCAAATCATATATATAAGCTAGAATTCCTATTTGATGGAACATTTAACATGTGTAACTATTACAATGATTACTTTAAAAAGAAAAATGGATAAATATAAAAAATAAAGTGGATTGAATTTTAATGTTTAGAACTAAATTAAATGTTAAATTAGTTCTTATATTAAAAATGACAAGTAGTAATATTATATTGTAGTTTGTATCTAGCTAGCTTGCTGTCTCACACACTAGACAAGAAACTTTAAAAATTTTATGAGCCTTTTCAATCATGGACAGCAAAATCGAGCTTTAGCATGATCGGAAGGTGGATCTTTTCTTAATTAATCCGAAACGCAAACGTGATGTCCACGCCAAACCCTTTGGGTTTTCAAAATATGTTGACATTAATTAATTCAGGTTTGGACGCGATACAGTAGTATGTTAAAAATATCTCAAAATATTATTCCCTTCAATTGTCGTTACTTGCTTCTAGTTATAACCCGTTACCTACCTAGCTTCTTGGCAACTTTCTCGAGGATCCAGTAATACTAAATTACCAATAATTGATAAACCCAGCTGATAATTATTAATTATAAATTTCTCTTCCACTAACTATATGCCTGGGGGAAAAAAAACATAGAGAAGAACTCCATGGAACATTAAACAGAAAACTCCCCCAAATCTTCGATGTTTGTACTAAATTCCAATTGGGTCCTTATCATCATGACAGTTATTTCAACCACAATATATATATATATATATTCTCTTGTTAACTTTCAGGATCAAGTGTCTTGTGGCAGATCTATTTATATCAGTGAGCATTAAAATGATGAATTAGGTTCTGTGAGATATAAACCACACATACACAGGCCATGCACTATCACGATTTCGCCAATATTTTGTCAGGTCATTGGAAGCCATATATTATTTATTCTGCAAGCTAAGTGAACATTATTCCTTCACATGTTGAAATGACAATGATCAATTTAGAATCCGATTATTAAAATAACGCGAATAGATCCTAAATTGAAACCCAGTGAAAACTCTATGCATGATAATAACCCAATATGCATGCATCACTATCTTCAGAATTCTTTCTCACTATTATCTTCTGCAGATTAATTTATCCGTCATTTTCCTTAGATCAGTTGGGTTAAAATGTACGATCCATAGAATAGAGATATATGAAAGTGGTATTATTTTTTGGATGCTTCCGAAAGTATAAGAGGAATCACACACACACACACCAGCATTACTAGTTGTAATACCAAAGATTTTATAATATAATACAAACAAGTAGTCACTTTTTCCAAAATTCACTCTTAATTTCACCCCATGACAAAGGATGAAACCACCTTCTCACTATAAAAAGGTCTTTGGTGCTATGATGACTCCTAGATCATTGATAAATAATATAATTTGTTCAGATTCTTTTGATCATTGCGAGAAGATCAGAAAGATGTGTGTGTGTGTGTGTGTGGAATTAATCCAATGGCTGTGCAATTGAAATTATATAATTATTATTTCCTATCTCAAATTTACTTTTTGGTAGGATAAATTAATAATATGCTTCTAGCTAGCTGGCTCATTGGTAAAGTATTTTAAATATTTAATTTTTACATAATCATCCGTTCGACTCTCCCTTCATGACTCATCAATTAAACTCCGCGTAATGTAGGAAAATTGTATTTTGTTCATATAAATCACACCACCCTTAGCAAAAAATTTTGCGAAGCACGATAAAAAAAAAGCCTTTCGTGTGTACGATGAAGCCAATTTTCTGTTACCAGTGTTATATTTAGGATGCCAGAGGGAGTAAGGTAACATAGTTGGAAGGACTACTCGCTTACACAAACAAAACACACGGAATAATTAATGTAGGTTGATAGTGAGAGACTGAGAGGCAGGGAATCAAAGCAAAGTTGGGTCCTGTATGTATACTATATATATGTGAATTAAACGTGGCATCAAATCATGCAACTTTCTGGCAGGTGGTGGCTCTGTCCATTAATTAAATGCAACACAACCGATTCGAAGTTACAAAAGTGTGATGAAGAGGAAACTCAATATATGGTCCCTTTAATTAATCTGATTATCTTAATTAACCTTGCAAAATAATTATTCATGTTGAACAAATCAAATGAAAGCCTTAACTAGAGTTTAGTGGGACTTTAATCTGCAGTGCAAAAAGGAACCTAACCCACTTGCCTTTAAACTAACTGACATATCATATGATGATGATTGGATTCGATGCCATTTTGTCAATTCTGACTGGTGTTTTGTGTCTTGGCCATGCCAAGACAAATAACATTTAGATTCTCCACTTTTATCTTTGTTAATTTCTTTTTTAAAAAAAGGATTGGATCTTTGAATGAAGAACATGTTCATCGTATTAGGAACCGTGGTCCTTTCACAAGCTCTTCTTTTTTTTTTTTTTTTTAAAGTGTAATAATCATGGCGTACACATATACAATTAGTGATTTTGGAGTGGTACCTGCTATGCATTCGACCAAATAAAAAGAAAGAAAAATTATTCCTAAGTAATAAGGAAGGCAATAGTGATCTGAGATGCGACATGGGGTCCTACATGCATATAGAACAGATCTGGTTATTCATATGTTCTGATTCTTCCTAAATATCGTGTCATTAGTTCTAAAACATTTCAATCACCATCTATGATCGAATTAAACTTTAACTCCGATCCGCCGTATGTATTGCTGGACATAAATATCTAATTAATTCCGTTTTACTACGTGCTTCGAAAAAGATAAGAATTTTGTTGCCGCTAATTAAAAAGTTAACACAAACTGCTGAATGATATATTAAATCAGAAATCGCGATAAGTAAAACAAACTTTTCAGGGGAAATTGTATTTAATAACATACCTATCCTTTAATACAGCACAAGATGGTCAATACTTTGGCAATTGAATTTTGGAAGAAAGTGAGCATTGAAAACTTTTATATGACAAAATCATTTTTTAAAAAAAAAAAATTGCGACGGTAGGGATATACATGAGCCGCTTCCTCCATTAAGAACTTTAAAAAGGAAACAAGGTGCTTTCTTTAAATTAAAGAAGAACCACCTTTGTATTCTAGAACTTTAACAAGTTCTGGCGCAGGTATGCCACACATATAATTAAATAACAGAAGAAACATTATCTTGAGCTCATATATTCCCTTTTCCTTTCGATAGATTAGATTCTAATTAGGTGCTAATTATTAAGTATAATCAAACCTTTAAATTACATCTCATGCAACTTGCTTAATATTCTCCACCATTTCATAAAAGATCATATATAGGATCCATGTTTTTCACTTTTCTGTTACTGATTGGTGCCAAACAACTCAATTCCAATGTTCATAGAATTTTCCAAATAACACACAGTTGTCTCTTCAGGTTTGTGTGGTGTTATCTAATCAGTTACTTTAGTTATCTGTTTTCTTTTTGATACATCTTTATAGGAAACCACACCATACATGATATGAATTGGCACTTGATATAATGATATTGTAAAAGCACAATTCAGGAATAGATAGATTATTAAGATACGGGTGCTTTATATCACTAATCAGGATAAAAGCAACAACATAAGACTGCCTAGAATATCACAAGTTGGTGGACTGGACTTGGATTCCATGTATGGATTCAAAAGGAATTTGCTGGAGCATTTTTTTTGGCTAAATTTGCTAGAGCACTTTTTTCTTTTGGTGACAAATTTGCCAGAGCACTTGAAACATTGATTTCCTCCCCCTAACTACTTAATTTTCTTCTCAGCCACTTGGTTATATCCTTCGTACACATACATGAAATTCAAATCTTTCCATCTTACGGGTTACGATGTTTATGTAAAAATGGAATATTAGATATGGCAAAAAAAATGCAATGTTAGAGTTATCCTTAGAAATAATTATTTTGTTTTTGTATGGAAGTCATTTTCCACTTTTAAGCGAAACAAAAAGACGCACACTGTACTTACTAATGAAGGAATAATTGAAATTGGACTATATATAGTTAATAAAGGAAATCTTAGGATTGAGTTTAAAATTAAATTAAAGAAAACACCCGGTATGAGCATTGAGTTGCAATTCGTTATTTATCCATCCCATCTGTTTCTTAGGTTAATTCATTATTTCTGTTTGATTATTCCCGTCTCCTATGCCTATCATACAAAAACACTCTTTGCATTGAGTATAGATATTTGTATGCATAATTTTCTTTGAACTTCATAGATATTTACTATATTGAATACAATAAAAATGAATATAGATGAAATTAGTTTCAATGATTTGATAACTTCTTATTATGTTGTTTTTATTTTTAATGGGATTCTCTCCACCAGGCTCTCCTTTTAAATTTGTATCTTGAACATTTTATCTTTTACTACTCCGTCCCTTATTATAAGATCATTTTAACTAAATTGTGTAGTTTAATAAAACAATTAAAATTAGCTAAAAGCAATTAATATGTAGCAAATGTAGTTTTTTTTAAAATATACCTCTATATATAAATGGATAAATGTGAGAGAGTAATAGTGAAATAAATGAAAAAATATAATGTATTAAATACATTAAATTAAAAGTAAAATAGGTAATACTATATTAAATATTCAGACAAACTCAAAAATGATTTTATAAAAGGGATAAACCCATTCAAAAAATTGAATTTTATAATAAGGGATGGAGGGGGTACTTTATAGTATAGCTTCTTTTTATTGAAAAAATTCAATGATTCAAATTTAAAATATATTTAAACTAAAATGTTGTTGCCTTTTGTATTTTAATCATTTAATTATATACTTTTAATAACTATTTATTGATAAAGATATAATGAGTTTTTATGATCCAAGTTTATGTCTTCGTCACAAGTTTGTTCAAATTCATAGGCTTGACAACCTTAATTCAATCACACCAACGACATGCAGTTGAATCCAAGTTAGAGTGGTTAATCAAAGTTGAGAAGACAAAGTACAGAGAGGGAGAGGCGATGTCAAGACAGAAAAAAACATATATTGAGGTTGAACTTGAAAGAGAAGGCGCCTAATAAGCCGCCCTTAAGAATCTTTGAATCTAATTTGAAGTTTCTTGAATGTAATCTCCGTAGATCTAGCCCTTCAAGCAAGAAGCCAAATTTGTCCCCCTCAACATTTAATGCACATTTTCTACACAGATTTTTTTTAAAGAAAAAAAATTAAAAACAAATTCCACACTTTTTTCAAATTTTCGTTAATCATACGGATCATACTTGTGTTTTGCTTAATCATGAGAACTTTCTTTCTATTACTATCACGAATTTTTGTGTATATTTCATCTTTTTGAATGGATAAAAAGTTTTTCATTTTTCAATATTTAATTCGTTATACCAATTGGTTCCCAAAAACTCAATTGAATCCTGAATAAAATTCGAATTGAATCAAGTCAAACCGTAAGTAGATAAAGCTCTTCCAAAGACAAATATCTATCTAATTTATCAGTTCTGAAAATAAAAGACATATCTACTTGTGGTTGAAAGAGAGACAAGATGAGCAGCCAGCACCATTGAATATTAAAAGAGCCAAGTGGGTTTTGTAGTTTTCACCGTGTCATGGCCGCATGAGTCAGTTAGAAAGTAACATCTAATAGGTTGTTCCGAGTTGACAAACTTTGTAGCTAACCTCTGATTAACTTCTCTTGATCAGGATGAGGATAACCAAAGACCAAAGACCAAAGACCAAAGACCGAGTTGAAAGGGCCCTTCATTCTCTGTGTACGAAATACTATCTTCAATTCTTAATAAAAGAGTTAGATAACTAAATTACAAATATTAAGAATGGTAGTTAAATTAGTTATCGTAATAAATGAGTGATGCCT
Organism: Neltuma alba; assembly: GCF_004799145.2. Taxonomy (NCBI): domain Eukaryota; kingdom Viridiplantae; phylum Streptophyta; class Magnoliopsida; order Fabales; family Fabaceae; genus Neltuma; species Neltuma alba. The sequence goes on along the minus strand of NW_021636032.1, from coordinate 261,386 downwards.
TCCTTAAAATACCCTTATTAATCATATGTATTAGAATAAAAATCATTTAACATGTACAATCATCATAGGGGCTACTTTAAATAAATAAATAAATATAAAAAACAAAACGGATTGGAATATTATATTTATGACCAAATTAAATCCCTAACTAGCTCTTATATTTAGCATTGGAAATAACAGCATTATACATAATTAAGCCATAACAAAAACCTAACTGCTCATAAATTCCGCATAGAACTCTTAATGATACGGCCGCATATATGATATAAGTATTATATATATGTAGGTGTGTGTGTGTGTGTGTCTGAGTGTGTGTTTATATATTCGATAGCGTGAGAATGGTGATGAATAAATAAATATTTTAGAAGTTTGGTATATCCCAGACAGGTGCCTTGTGACTATGAAGCAACTATCATAGGCTCCGCTTGGTTTGGACGAAAAGGATTTCTCTTTCACTGGCTCATTGCATGATAATTGAGGTTTAAACTACTTTATTATATTTTTGCAATCAGCACCCAATAACAACTTTTTTTATATTAATTTTTGTTTAGAGACATACGATATATTTCACATTTACAAGTTAGTTACTAATTTTATTCCCGCTGTATTCTGCATGCCAAACCACCCCCCCCAGGACTCTGAGGTTGACTTGTTTTGGTCCGCAGAACTCCCAAGTTGGAATTGGTCAAAGGTGGGAAGGCATTAGATAACTGGGGCAAATCACATTGTGATGTGGAAGGAGACCAAGTGATTTGACGTGATTAAATATAAAAATTGGCCCCAAATTGGGTTTGGATTTTTAAATACCATATTAAATATGTTACCTTGGATACTCACGAGTCTCGTTTTAGGTAGACAAACACATTCGGTGTCTTTTATATTGTCCTTTGTCTATGGTCAACATCCAATTATGATGAGGCAAAAGGTTTGAATATTAATTGGCACTCACATTTAGAACGCATTCCTTTATTTAATTTTCTATTTGTGGGCATTGATAATGATGGATGAATTCAGCAGCAATTTTATCATTTGTTGCCACAATCATACACTTTAAAATTTTAACCTTCTATGCTTCTCTAAATCATGAGAAAATAAAACATAGTGATACAATAGATGAGAGTATGTGAAACTCGCTTTGATTGTTATTTCACCTCAACATGAATGAAACTTCCAGACTGAAAAAAGTTTTAAATGCATATGAAGTGAGAGGAAGATAGAAGCAAGATGGAGTGAGTGAAATTTTTTTTTAAAAAAAAAAAAAAGTGAGCCTCATAGACCTTATTACTCATGGGTGCTTTTCCCTCAGTACTTTTATGCTCTTTATTTTTTCAAAATTAAGATATAACGTATAAATGTTATATTTTGAAAAGATCTAAATTCGCGAAGAAAGAGTTAATTTAAAAAAGGAGTTGCAGGGCATCTCATATTGGGTTATTAAAAGTCGTATCTTATTGTCTATCACCAAAGCTTACCAAAAAAACAAGACGCTTAAATGTACTTAAATGATAGGCCCAATAGGTATTAGCCCATTACAAACCCAAAATATAACAAAATGTTGTTCAGCTATTCCAACACTCTTTTTCGTTTTTGTTGCCAAAATTGTTTTGGCCCAATAAGTTTTAGCCTTCCGCAAGATCCAGCCTTTCAGGCATCCAATGTAGGTCATCTGAGTCAACTGCAATGAGAAATTATATGGTGAATGAGGAGAGTTCCACACACTCAATGGCGCAGCCCCTCTCCTTTTTTATTTAGTGGCTACAAAAAGAACTTTTGAAGATAAAGATGAATGATAACTTCAAAATTTCTAAACAATAATAGACACCAAAGCTCTAGATAATTCAAAACTCGAAATCTAGATAAAGATAACCCCCAAATCCAAAGTTCCCACTTAGATAGGTTCCTCAATGTCATGTTGCTTTTGCATATTAGGATTTAACAAATTTTTTTTGCAAGAGTGAATCATGAAATTTGAATAACAAATGAGAGGAAAACCTTTCTGTTCTCTATGCTTTTCCATCTAAAACTGTCAAGGAGCATCCTATAATCAGAGGTTATGAACACTTTTGAATGATGCTGTCATGGTTTGACACGATCATTTCATTCTTCAGTTATCTTTGCCTACAAGGATTTAGCCCATCTTAATGTTACATCTAGAAGCTGAGGGATCTAAATTCAAGGACTTTCTGCTACTTTATGAGGTTCAAGGATATCTTACCTGCATTTTATTGAATAATCAAACCCCTGTTTATCTTCATGCCCGCCGGGGGTGATTCGAGTGGCAAGCAAGCTTGAACTTAGTGGTTGAACGACCAAGGTCAAGATTCAGTCTTGGAGGAAAAAAAAAGAAAGGACTTGTAGGGAGGGACAGCTTCAGTCCTAGGGGTGACATTAGTCTCACCAGTCGCATCCCAAGGTTGAGAGAGAAATGTTACTTTTGTGGTTTGTGTCCACACACTTATCATTTTTCTTAATTTTGCCGCACTGGTTACATAAAGTTAAACCATCTTTGAGTGAAACAGACTCATCTTTAGCATCGTCCTGCTGCTTAGGAACCAACAAATGTCAATGTTGTTTTCCTGGTTTGAAATATGTCATATGTATCTGATTTGGATAAAATTTAAGATTATATCTGGTTTTACATGATCTGAAACTACCCGCTTTTCAAAAAGGATCAATACAGTATTGAGGTGCACATAATTCAAAGTTAATTACAAAAAGCACTGCAGAATGTTTAGTACTTAAGATCCAATTCAGTCCCAGATGGTTATACTAGTTATGCCGAATTTTTAATCTCCCTCGCGCGCAACAATTAGTAAAGCATCGAAAAAACTCCTTTTAACATTCCGCCCTTAGTAACCAATCTCTAATCTACGATCCCTCTCGATTAGCTCGCATTATTTTTCAGATTCACTGGATGCACAACAGGAGATTGCAGCTATTTCTGGAATATCAACATCTACCATAGCCGCTTCTGATATCACCAAAAGTCTAAAGATGGAACCCTCTATAATGATCACCTAGCCCCTAATCCCTACAGGTAAACTCATCTGTTATACAGAAGTTTGTTCCCTTTCCCATCCCTCCCCCCGCCCCTCCCCCCAAATACATCTTCCTCTAGAATTTTTCAGATACCCTGTCTCACTCAGGACCAGAAGTCCCACCACTGGTAACCGACAGCAGACTGGTCTAAGAGTTCATCAGAATCAAAAGTACGCCAATGTTCTGCTGAAGTCAGGGAATCATCTGCTTGCTCCACAAAATTCAGAAGAGTAGGCTCATCTTCAAGGCCAAAGTATTCGGCTTTTATACTGCTGTCATCATCTGAGAGAACACCTAGCACGTTCTCTGATCGCTCCATTGTTGAGCTTGGATTTTCCTCAGGTTTCACTCTAACGGTGTCTCCATTTTCTGATACACTGTCCATACTGTTTGCCGGTTTGACTTGTGTACGGCCCTGAGCTTGGTCGTTTGGCCTCTGTATTAGATCATTCAGCTTCTGCAACTGTTTTGACATTGAATGAAACTAGAGTCATTAACCTCTAAAATGAAAAGGGTAGATTTCTATAAATGTCCCCGCTTCCAGAGCAAGGAGGAAAATTGAATTGTAAAATCTGTGTACCTGAATTAGCAATGCCTCCTTCTCCTTCTTCAGAGCTTCGAACCTTGAAGCCAAGCTGGTATAATTAGCTCTGAGTATGCTGTAGTCTCTTTCAATCTGCTTGGACTTCCATCTTGCCCTCTTGTTCTGGAACCAAATAGCAACCTGCCTCGGCTGCAACCCAAGCTCCCTTGCCAGCTGCACTTTCTTCCTCGGCTCAAGCCTGGACTCTGTCTCGAACATGGATTCCAGTGATCTGATCTGGTCATCACTGAACCTTCTCTGGATTTTGTTGCCCTTCCTCTTCCTCGTGACTCCTCCTCCTGACGGAGCTGTGCTGCTATACGCCTCTGCTTCTGCAACTTCTGGGAAATGAGAATATTCCATAGCATGCTGATCTAACATATTGCGGGGGGATTCACGGTGGCTTCTTGCTGGTTGTTTAAAGAAGTCGGATCTGAGGATAGGGGATAAGGAATGTTTTTGGGAGTGCGTGCCATATGATGTGCATGTATTTATTAGCTCTCAAGTATGGGAGCTCCTACCATGGGTGGTGTTTGGGGGTGAGACACAAGTCTTCAATTTCTGCTTTATATCCAAAAACCAAACGAAGTCCTATTCAACCTATCAAGTTTCTCCACCTGTGCCTCACGAGCATCACTCCTCTTTTTCTTCCTCTGAATGAGCCAGCTTGTTTTTGTTCGGCTTGGTTTGAGTGGCCAGCTTACTTGGGATTATAGTTTCTTAAACGACGATTACTGCGCGATCATATTATATTGCAGCAACTGGACGTAATGATTTGTTTTATTTAATGACACGTTTTTAAGGGTTTATGAAATAAAAGGACTGAACATTTAAATATTGGCTGGGACTTCATCAGTGATGTCATGGTATTTAGCTTGAGGGTCATGGCCCTAATTAGTTATTGGCTCCATGAATCACGTTCTTCACCCAATTGTCTAGTTACATTAGCCTTGCAATGATTACAAGTTATTTATAAATCTCCTCAGTTCATTCGAGTTTCATCTTTTTTATTTGCCTGAAGCAACCTCATTTCGCATGATGCATGTTCTTACTTTTAATTAATTTCCTTCCTTCCTTTCTTACTTTTTTTTTTTTTCCTTTTCACAACTCTAACTAGGAGTATTTAGCAAAGGTAAAAAGTGCTTTTTAAAAGTACTTTTTAATAAGTTGAGATAAATTCTTTTAAATATTTATTTCGTATACCGTAAAAATACTTTTAAAAGTATAGTTTTGATTCCATATAAATATATTTTTGGTCTTAAAAGATCAAAACAAATTGAATTTTAGTTTTAGTCTTGAGAAGGCATCTGGGAGGGTGAATTTAAGAATGGAAAACTGAACAAAAGCCAAAACGAGGGATGAAGCCGAAGCTGGTGGCTCAAGAAGAAGACAGAGAATGGAGTGGTGAGTCATGGTGGGGATTAGGTGGAGTCCTTGTCAACCTCGCGACCATTTTTTAAGTAAGAAATTCCCATTCCTTATCATTAAAAAAAAAAAAAACACATATTCAGCCAACGAGATAAGTTGCCCTGAGACACAAATCTGTCACCTGTCACATGTCACCCAATACGGTGTTGCCACCTGCACGCGGTCAAAACATAGTATCTTCTTACGTCGTCTCTTCCTTTGGAGTTTTGGGTTTTCCTCTCATGACGTGGCGCGAATCCGATGGCGGTACTCACAGAGCAGATCACATCTCCCCAACATGTGTCGGGCTCGGAACGTGATATCGTAATTTGTTTGGGATTCTGATTTGTGGGACAAGTATGTCTCACAGGTGTCCGTCTTAGTGGGCTCTACCTGCTTGACACGTAACTCCCTTCCCTTTGTCTTTTCCCCAAGTCTCCAACTTTTAGAAATGCGAAATTTTAAATTATTTATATTAGCTTTTTGAAAAAATATGTAAACAATTGTTATCACTTGATTAATTTATAGTTTATTGGCATCGCCGAGGACCCAATTAGGCTTTCAAAATGAATCGTTAAATTTGAGTGCATAATTAGCTCAAGAAACTGAGAAGTGAATATTAAAAACGTAAATAAGATTACATTTTGAGAGCTCGTGTCGTGGAAGAAAGAAAATGTAAAATATTCAAATCTGTATAAATATAGAAAATATTCTTTTAAGAATTGAGTTTCATTATTTAGGTCTCAACTTCGCTTCAGTCTAAATTAGTTCAAGAGTAACATGATTTTATTAGCGTGAGAAAAAAGAAGGTAAAGAGAAGATTAGAATAAGAAAAGAAGACAAAAAAGAAGTGAAAGAGGAAATAGTATTACACATTAGATCAATTAAATGAATTTCATTTAAACAATTAAATAACTATAAATAACATATCACATGTACGCACCTAGTTCATGTGTTTTTTTTTAAAGACAGTATAAGTATGTGTTTTAATTTTTAAGAAATATGAACTCATAACATCCAAAATTCGATGTCTCTCTCACACACGGGAAAAAAGTTAGTCATATTAAATCGCTCTGCCACTGTAAATTTATGTTGAAGTCATTTTATAAAAATGAATATCATTGACTAAGCTAATTAGCTAGAATGAGTTTTGACACAAATCGAACTCAATACAAATTAAATCTATCCACTTGTTTTATTTGTGTAGTGTTTAAACAATAATAAATAGATTTTTTTTAAAAAAAAGAAGAGTTTGAGTGTTAGTCCTTAATTATATTGCTCCATATAAATTAACGTGCTAACTACAAATTAACACTTTGACTAATAAATGTAAAATAAGATTATGTCCAATATAATAGGACCCTCAGGTACCGGAGCTTCTAGAATACGAACACGAAGCCACTTGTTTATTTAGTATTAACTTCGATATATATAATTATAAGCATGAAAAAGAAAAATATTGAAGGCGGTTGGGATAACTGATAAGCATGCATGTGGTGGGTGGAAGAATTATGAGATAATGGAGTGATGGAGATTCCAATGAGGGAAGGACATTTGAGAGGGCTTGAAAATGAACAATATTCTCGTACTATTTTGGAAATATTACTGTACTGTTCTAACACAAGAATGTTTCTTTGTTTCTTTCTGTCCTCTCTTTCTTCCCTCACTTTCACATTCTGTACACCTAATAACTCCCATGAAAAAATCCAAGTCCTCCGAGCAGAGGGGGAAGATAAAGGGAGGAGAAAATGTCGATAAGGACAGTAACATGAGAGGAAAAAAGGAAAAAAACTTTTGACTTCAATCCATATCGTATCAGAAAGTGGCGGTTGCTATATGAACGAAGCAATATTTTGCGTATGGCTAAGTATGAACGAGAAGAAATTTACGGGAAAAAGCGACCAATCTCGACTTGGAGAGTGGCAATGAAGCTATTTATGAAATTAGTGTTCATAGGATTGAGATGTCTTAAAAGGTTTGGTAAGTTCTGGCTCATAAGAAACTGAAGCGTCGCGCTCTGTACACTCGGTGTCTATGCCAAGAGGGTCCCATGATTCGTCATTGAATTTCAAGTTGTTACGAAATTTTGTTACGCTTTTACTTTCAACCTCTCGCGGTTTAATTTGTTATGTAATATGACGAGCTGGTGCTATTTTATTACACGAATATTTAAGTTAAAATTGTAATCGGAAAATACTGTCACTGTCCATGCAATAATCTGTAATTATGTGTCTAGAAAAATAAATATTTTATGCAAATTAATTAACTCTCCTAAGCGTGCCCATCACATGACTAGTTTTTAATCTTCAGTGATACTAACCCCAAATAATGGTTGTAGAGATCTCTTAAATGTGTACTGACAATAACATATGCATGCAAGGAACATGAAAGTAAACGCTGAGATTTCTCTTGTTTTTTTTTTCATTTATTTAGGAAAAAAAATAGTGAAGTGGTAGGTAGAGGACGATAGAATTTTGTTTTGATTCAATTATTTGATGTAATGAACATTCTTGAATAGCAACTTCTTATTTATAAAAAAAAATAATAAAAGGGTTTTGAAAATGGCTTGTGTGTGTGTTCAACAACCTAAACTTGAGAAATTTTATCGTGACGGACCTTGTGAATTTGTGACTTAAAACTATTTTTAAAGATCGAAGACTTTAATTTTGCATTCAATTGAAGGAAAATATCTTCATAGTATAAAATTGAGAAGTGAAATAAGTTAATTATTATTGTTAGTTCTTCCCTAGTAAATAACATAATTTGAAAATGAAACCAAACAAGTTTATTTTATGAAGAGTTATCAAAGTTAAAGAAAATTCTCTGATTCTGAGCCTTTTACTTGTTACTAGCTGTACTTAATATAAGAAGCATAGATAACTAATTTAAGGATATTAAGAAAATTTTTAAAGTTAATTATTTGTAACAAATATGCATTAACTTTTTTAAACTACCATATTTAATTAGACATATTGAAACTATCATTTTCACAAATAGAATAAGGCGTGTTTTAGGGAAAACCCAACAGTGAGTTCATAAAACCTAGCGGCATGAATGTGAGTGCGACTGAGGGAGACGGCGGTGGAGAGCGAGAAGGCGACGAAACACGATGGGGGAAATATACTTCGAGAAGTTCGATCGGGGAAGGACGGCAACCTGACCACAGATTCTCGTATAAGGATAAGCTACTAAGTCTGGGCGAATCTGGATTTTTAGAAGCCAATATGTCTGCTGTGGATGCACTAAATGGATGGAAGGACTACTTTGCAAAGCTAAGCGGCAATAGTCATTCTGAACAGGGTGAGGAAGAAACGGAGAGAGAAGACCCACAAGCAGTGGAGGAGGGTTCATGGACAAAAACCGGGAAATTTCCCACGCTACCCGTTTCAGCAGATGAGTATGCAGCCTGGTGTAAGCCTTATATGAATTCATTAATCGTGAAACTACTAGGAAAGTCCTTTGGAGTAGGATTTATGCGGCAGAGAATGGAGCGTATGTGGAGTCGGTCGAAATCCATCAAGGTTACACCGCTGAGTAATGGATATTTTATTGTTTCATTCTCGACTAAGGAGGACCGAGACTATGCACTACAGGAAGGACCGTGGATGATAGGGGACCACTATCTGCTAGTGCAACGTTGGCGACCCAACTTTAACCCCTGGAAAGCAGATAACCAAAAGAGAATAGCAGCCTGGATAAGAATCCCGGACCTACCAGCAGAACTCTACAACGTTGAATCTCTTCGGCGCTTAGGAAATCTGGTAGGAAAAACTTTGAAGATTGACAGAACCACAGCCTTCTCAGAAAAAGGAGGATTCGCAAGAATTTGTGTAGAAGTGGACTTAGAAAAACCTCTACTCCCTGCTTTTGACCACTTTGGAGAAAATCGGAGAATTGAGTATGAAGGTCTACACCTCATCTGTTTTCACTGTGGAACATATGGACACCGCATGGACAAGTGCCCAATGAAAAACGAAGGACAAAACTCACCAAGTACTGCAGCACCTGTTTCAGATACCACCCCAGAAGCCGACCCCGGCAAAGCTCCGGTGACTGGGGAGGAGACGCAAACTAAACAGAATCTTGGCGAGACTGAAGGCGGAATATACGGCCCTCATATGATTGTGAGACGGGATTTTAGCAAAAAGAGAGTCAAGGGGGATATGCAAGGAGTTAGCACAGATTCGGGGAACAGGAGATCTTCCGTCAATCAAAGTGAATCCCAACGGCCATCAGTGACACGTGTTGCAAAGGACAAAAGGGAAAGGGATAATGGGAAGGACAAAAATATGGAAAGTTTGAAAGCTGGATCCAAGATTTTTGGAGCAGAATTTACTGATGCTGACAAGGAGAGAGGATGGACCGTAGTGGAACCTAAGAAGAAAGTGACAGGAAAACGACGATTTCGTGGGAAAGAAAAGACACCTAAACAGAAATACCAAGTTAAAGAAACCGGGCTGACATGTGATGGTAGCCAAGAAAAGCAGGATTTCGCGAACCCTTTCTCTACCTTAGAAACTGGGTCAACAATTCATGGGCCCATGGACACGGATCCCTTTCAAGAAGTAGGGCCAAAGCCCAAGGATATGGATCAAGAGATGCGAGTGGGTAAGGATGAAGATTTCGTAAGGGGGGCTGGATTTATAAACACCGAAGGAGGGACAGATATTACGAATACTGAAAACCAGTTCGGGACAGGTGATGATCTTAACGCCGATAATGAGGATGCAGAGAGCTTTGAAGCTCAACCACAAATAACAGGATTAAAATGAATATGCTCTTCTGGAATAGCAGAGGAACTGGAGCAAAATCTTTTCCGGGGCTTGTTCGAGAACTGGTTAAGAAATATAATGTTGATTTCCTCGCCATTTTAGAAACCCGCACAAAAGGAATTAGAGCCCAGAGAATATCAAAGCTACTAGGCTTTGATAACACAGAGATAATTGATGCTCAAGGATTTAGTGGAGGAATATGGGTGTGCTGGAGAAATAACATTTGGAATTTTGAAGTGCTAAATACTCACGAGCAATTTGTACACCTTAAGATTTCTAAGGGAATGGAACACGTCTTTCTCACTGCAGTCTATGCAAGCCCGAATCTGGTTAAAAGAAGGGAGGCTTGGAGTGCCATTAAAAATATTAGTTCTAATGTTTCTGGACCGTGGTGCATTGGAGGGGACTTTAACTCGACCTTGTATTCCCACGAGCGTCAATCCATGTCTCGCATAGGGAGTAGTTGTGACCGTGACTTTTCTCAGTGGGTCGAAGAGCTGGAACTTGTGGACATCGGGTGCAGCGGGCCTTACTTTACTTGGAAAAGAGGAAGCTGCCAAAGTCGTCTAGATCGGGTTCTTATTAATTCAGACTTCATGAACTCCTACCCTGATGCTTCGGTCCTTCATCTTCCATTTTTTAAGTCTGATCATAGGCCCTTGTTAATGCGAATAGGAGCAGATCAGAGGAGAAGCACTAGGTCGGATTACATTTTCAGGTTTGCGGCACCTTGGGTCTTGCATGAAAACTTCGAAGTCTTCATGAAGGACACGTGGAACATGGATAGAGGCTGGATGGAAAATATTACTCAGTTTCAATCTAAGGTGATAACTTGGAGCAAGGAGGTTTTCGGTCACTTGGGTCGCAAAAAACAACACTTACTTCGGAGATTAGAGGGCCTCACTAATCTCTCTCATCCATGCTTTAATCAACCTTCTATGGATCTGATAGCCCAGACAATATGGAAGGAGCTTGAGGAGATTCTGATTCAAGAGGAATTACTTTGGGCTCAAAAAGCCAAGTGTGACTGGTACATACTGGGAGACAAGAACACGAAGTACTTTCATGCCAAAGCTAATGGGAGAAGACGGAGGAATAAAATTGAAGCACTGAAAAATGATAATGAGGAATGGGTGTTTGAGACAGATCAAATTAAAGGTATAGCTCTTTCCTTTTATAAAAACCTCTTCTGCGATGACAACACTACTACCTGTCAGGTCCATAGCCACTTTTCTTATCCTGCTTTGGAGGAGGACCGTCTACGTGCCATGCGAGGTAGCATCATGGGAGAGGAAATCAAACAGGCAATTTTTCAGATGGGGGCTTTAAAATCACCAGGTCCTGATGGTTTTAATGCTTTATTTTTTCAAAGTCAGTGGGAGCTTATTGGGCATACCGTCACTAAGTTTGTGCAAGAAGCCTTCACGGATCCTACCACTATTAAGGATATTAATGACACCTTCATCGTGCTTATCCCAAAAAAAGACCACCCGGAGACTATAAGAGACTTTCGACCGATAAGTCTTTGTAATGTTATTTACAAGGCCATTACTAAGGTGCTGGCTAACAGGATTAAAGCAATTTTGCCTGACATTATCTCTCCAAATCAGTGTGGTTTTGTTCCTGGAAGATTGGGGTCAGATAATGTGATTATAGCTCAAGAAGTTATACATTCGATGCGGAATATGAAAGGGAAAAAAGGCTTTATGGCCATAAAAATTGATCTTGAGAAGGCCTATGACCGTCTAAGATGGGATTTTCTTGAGCAGTGTCTTAGTGAGATCAATATCCCTTCAGATCTCTTGAGGGTCATTAAATGTTGTGTCTCTTCACCAGTAATGCAAATCCTTTGGGAAGGAAGCAAGACCCAAAGATTCTCCCCGTCACGCGGAATACGACAGGGTGACCCTATTTCCCCCTATCTTTTTGTTATCTGTATTGAAAAGCTTGCCCATTTGATACAGGAGGAAATTCATCTTAAGAAGTGGAGGCCAATCAGGTTAACTAAAGACGGGCCACCTATTTCTCACCTGTTCTTTGCAGATGATCTAATCCTTTTTGCTGAAGCATCTTTAAATCAAGTAGAAGTAATCAAACGATGCTTGAATACGTTTTGTAGTGCATCGGGTCAAAAAATTAGCCAAAATAAAACTCGAGTCTTCTTTTCGAGTAACATGAACCATACCCGTACTGCACAACTGAGTGAACATTTGGGCTTTCCCAGCACTTCAGATCTCGGAAAATATTTGGGGGTTCCTTTCCATCATGAACGGGTCACAAAGAGAACGTATCAATATGTGGTGGATAAGGTTAAAACAAAGCTGAGTAAATGGAAGACGAATGCCATCTCCTTTGCTGGACGGCACACCCTCGTTAGCTCGGTAGTTCAAACCATTCCCATGTACCCCATGCAAACTTGTGCATTACCTTTGACTACTTGTGACGAACTTGAGAAAAATGCGAGAAGATTTCTCTGGGGTTCGAGTAACGAAAGAAAGAAGGTCCACTTGGTAGCCTGGGAGGAGGTATGTAAAGAAAAAAGGAAAGGGGGTTTAGGCATACGCCATGCGCGACTACAAAATAAAGCTTATATGATGAAGGCAGGATGGGGCCTAATAAAACAACGAGACTCACTGTGGGTAAGAGTTATCCGAAGCAAATACCACTGTGGAAATGATTTACTACCAGTTATTGACAGGTCCCGGCCAGGCTCACGTCTATGGAAGGGCATTAAGGAAAACTGGGAACAAGTATACCAAGGGGCTGAGAGGATCAGTAAGGGACAAGGAGACGAGGACGTTAGGTGGAGGCATGAAAAGCATGGCCATTTCTCTCTTAAGTCGGCTTACACTGTGTTGAAGGGGGAGAGCTCTGCCGACAATCCAACGTGGCAACGCCTTTGGAAACTCAGCATTCCCCAAAGGTGTAAATCCTTTTTATGGATCACCCTACACAACAAGCTTCTAACTAATGAGGCTTGTCGAGCTAGAGGGATTAATGTGGCGGCGGAATGTACTTGGTGTCATCATAGCGTGGAAGACTCACTTCACGTGTTACGTGACTGTCCGGAAATTAAGACGCTATGGTTATCTCTCATTAAGCCTAGCTGCATTTCGAGATTCTTTAGAGGAAACATTTGGGACTGGTGCTGCATGAATTTACAAGACAATATGGGAAATGGATGGGCCCAATGGCGGGAATTATTTACGACCATTTGCTGGCTTATATGGAGAAGACGAAATAAAAAAGTGTTCGATGGCAAAGGTAGCAATGCTGGTGCCCTTATCAGTATGGCGAAAGCCATTCTGGAAAGTTTCAATCAAGCTAAGGTACATTTAGCCCGAGTCAACCTACGCGGAGCTTCTAAGCAACCAGTGATACAGACACCAACGAGGGTAAAAGATGATATTATTGTTCGAGTGGATGGGGCATTCTCACAAAGGAATGGTAGAGCGGGGTGTGGGGGCCTCATCACGGCGCATGGGAATAATATACTCGAAGCTTTCATGCTTAGTCTCCCTGGCGGAGATCCCCTGGTTGCCGAGCTGTGGGCGTGCCTTATCGGATTGAAGCGAGCATGGGAAGGAGGACACCGAAAGGTTATTCTGCTTAGTGACTCATTAGAAGCAATTCAACTGATAAAAGAAGACCCGAATGAAGTCCATGAGAATTGGGACTTGATCCAGGAGAACAAGAACATGCTACTCAGAGAATGGTTAGTTGAAGTTGCCCATTCGAGGAGAGAGGAGAACGATCAAGCTGATTTCCTAGCAAAGCGAGCCCTGTCTTCACCACCTGGATTCCACTTGATTCATCCTGATATGCTTCGTGATTTCTTTCCAGTAGGATAGTCCTGTAGCTTTTGTTTTCTTCCCTTATCAAAAAAAAAAAAAAGAAACTATCATTTAATAGAAACTTCTCACAATCAATAGGAAAATTATATGAAAAAAATTATAAACTTAGGAGACAAAGTGAATTTATCTCATATTTAAAAGAAATATTTTTTCTCAACTACTCCTCCAGTCCTTAATATATGACCTGATTGTTGAGTTGGTTTTGATTCTAAATATAAGACATATTTCTCATATTTATCAATTTTTTCTAAATTACCCCTATAGGTACTCCTTCAACCATAATCAAGTAGAAGAGGGAGAGGGGATATTAAGAAAGATAATTATAGTATTTTAGGAAAAACGTGTCACATTTTTTATAATTAACTAACTTACCTAACTTCCTTAATCTAATCAAATTAGTTAAATGAGTCTTATATTAAGAACTGGAGGAGTAACTTTTATATTAAGAATCCAAAGTAATAGAATGTTAAGTAATAGTGATGGTATATAGTAGAGACAAACTAGTATAGAACTACCATAGATTTATAAGTCAACAAAAAAATTGATAACATGGTGATGAATTGTGAAAGCATTGTTGTTTGAGCCACCTGTGTTGTGAGGTTTGAGTTGTTGTTAACTTACATGCGCGATGACTGGCCTGGGATATGTCTAAGCATCTGAACCACTAATTTTCCTAAAACAAATCCTCTGAATTTAATTATGTGGTCATATCAAGCAACAACAATAATTATCCATATCCAATACTTTTCTTTAACAATAAGTTCATTGCGTGATCAGTTGTGTCTCTTGAATGTGTCATCATCTTTCCTTAATTACCATAAGAACAGCTGAAACCAAAAATTAGCTGCCACACCCAATCGCGGCAATGCTCATGGGACTGTTGACAAAGTCGAAAATTCTTTATACAACTACCAAAAACAACAGCCCCAACAAAAAGCCTATAGTACTTTTTTTATGTAATTTTATTAACAAGTCCAATCTGCACAAGCTTCCATACTTTTCTGGCCCGAAACAATTAACAGAAACCGAAAAGAAACCACTAAACCTCACAGGCAGGCCTGGCCCATAACGGGCCCATGGCATTGAATGTGGGCCGAATAGGCCTAGTCTAACCATGACACTCATCCCGTCTTGGGCTCGTTGTTGTGCAGAGGGTGTTAGGGTCTAATTATTTATGGGCAGATTACAATGAATTTTAATTATTTACAACTAATATCGTGTCATTGATTATTTTTATTTGCAACTGCGGAAATAGAAGAAGAGAAGAAAACGAAGAAAGAGGAGGTAGAAGTGAAAAGGGAAGGTAGAGGGTTTGGTGGTCATCGGTGAATGGTGAATGGCGATCCCTTTGTTTTATTTATAATAAAAGTTAAAATATTCAAGAAATGATAGTACAATATAATTGCCACGATTTTCAATAAAAATTCACCGACAAGGAGAAAAAAACGAACAAGAATGGTTAAAGAATTATAATTAATTAGGAGGTGTGGACTGTGGAGTGAACGCAAAGACCTACGGTGAAAGCACGTGAACGAGAATGGACCCTCCATTTCAAATTTCAATTGTCTTTCAGAATCGCCTCTAAGAAAATTTGAGATGGTCAATTTGAATAATAAAGTACTCCTTCGATATTTAATATAAAACCTATTTAACTAATTTGATTAGATTAAGAAAATTAAGTAAGTTAGTTAATTATAAGAAATATGATATGTTTTTTTTCTAAAACACCATAATCATCTTTCTTAATATCCTCCCTCCCTCACTTATTTGATTATGATTAAGAAAGTATCCATAGAGATAATTTAGAAAAAAATTAATAAATATGATAAATAGATATTATATTTAGGACCAAAATTAGCTTAACAATTAGGTCATCTATTAAGAACGAAGGAGTATAAACATTCTAACAAGAGATGTCATTGATGTTGCGAATAACTACATTATATAGCCTAATAACTCCATTAAAATTGATTAAAAGCGATAAATATGGGGGGGATATTTTTCTCTTGGATGCACCCTTAAAATATGAAAGAAAATGAATAAAAAATATGAGAGAAACGTCTCATTACTTGAAGATAAAATAAAAGAACGTATTATATCTGTTCAAAAAACTGTACTCCCTATATCTCTTATTATAAGATCATTTTAACTAAATTATACGGTTTAAAAAGATAGTTACAATTAGTTAAAAACAATTAATATCTAGTAAATACAATTTTTTTTCAAATATACCCCTATATATAAATGGATAGATGTAAGAGAAAAACAGTAAAATGGAAGGGGTAACGTATAAATGTGATTATATGACTAAGGGGAGTGTTCCCGACACCAAGACGGCCTCAATGTGAATATATGTACGGTCAGGTTAAGAGAGAGTAAAGGGGATGTATAGAGCGGGTGGGATCAGATGTCGCCGCCGGGGGGGGGTCCTCCTCTGCTGCTTCCTTCTTAATCCCTTCTTTTCGTTAATCAAAATAAATTATTAATTAATGCCTAACTGGCCGTACTTTACTAAATAATAAGAGCAGCATGCATGACATGGGTGGGGCAGGGCAGGTGAGCTCTACTGACTTAGCTTCTTAATTAACTAATTATAGTCATATTACCTGACAAATCCCCTTTCATTAATCTCAAAGTTACAGCCCAGACTCGCCTGGATTTTGTGATTTACACCCCCCCAAATCCCCCACACACTTCCTATTTTATTATTATTATCATTATTCACACCAAACCTCACTCTCTGTCACTTCATTCATTTGCTTATGATTTGCATGCACTCCTTTTCAAATATGCCTCCTTTTCCTCCCATCCCAATTTTTGGTCCCTGTTAGGTACGTTTGCTATGAGGAAAATAGAAAAGGAGAAAAGGGAGGAGAGAAAAAAATTAATTGGCCCGATTTAAAAAAATTAAAAAAAATGAGATTAAAAGCTTTCAATATATTTTTATTACTCTTTTATATCTTACAACTTCTTTTTGTTAAAATTTTAAAGTTCTACTTCTCTAACTTTTTAAATTGAATTTATTAAAATTTTTTCTTTCATTTCCTCTCCTCCACTTTCCTAAATCCCCCAACCATGTGTGCCCTAGGCAAACGCCATTAAAGTCCAGCCCTTACACAGTTTTCTTCATTAATAGATTTTCTTCCCCCAATAATAGATCACATATTCATTATATATTTCTTATAAAGAGTTCAAAATCATAAACTTATGTCTAGAAAAGACTTGACGAGAGTGTTTTGATGTGCCTTAGATTATAAAGCTCCAATCTTCAACCGAGTTTAGAATTATGGTCATACTTTCCTCCCTCGCATATGACTACTTTGATCAAAATATTCTCCCACAAATATGTGTTTTATCGCGTAAATTGTAATAAATTCAATTTATGATTTTCTTCCCCAGTGTAAACAGTAAAGATGTTAGTCATTTGAATCTTCTTTCTGAAAAGAAATTAACAAATCTACGTTCCTTCAAAAGATCATATTCACCAATGCATCAATATCCGTATATTATACTGTTAAAACTAATGCATTAAATCACATATTTGCATATAATATAGAAAAATCGGATCTAGTCAGTACCGATATAATCTTGAAGATACAATATAATAGTTGTCCACATATGCGCATCTTTTTTAGTTCTGGGGTCACATGATTTATTTTTTCGTTCCCTTGGGTACCTCTTTTAGGTACAACAAATAGAAATTAAAATAATGACATGCCATTAGCTTTTGCGAACCACTTGCGTTGGAATTTGAAAACGACCTCGTCTGTGTTGACTTTTCATGTTGTTGAAATCCACATTATAGACCTAACTTTTTCATTTTTTCTGTCGCCCTCCTTTTTCCGCCCTTTAATTTCGTAGCTGATTTAAGATTTGTTTGGATTAATTTATAAATAGATTTTCAAACATGATTTACAGAATACGAGATACATATATCAAGAGAGTTTTGTCTTGACTTATGTAAACTTGTTTAAAAGTTTGTTTTAAACAGAGATCCAAACAAGCCCTTGTTCTGCATCTATCTTCCGCTACAAATTGGCTTATGCTAAGCCGAATGAGGATGAACCCCTAAAGCAAGAAGGGCAAAACAGCAAAACAACTAGAGATTAGTTTATTGAATCATATCATATGGATGTTAACATATTATCGGCATGTATATGCAATTGAAGATTGAACATTAATACTATTTTTAGTCTTAATATAAAATCTAGTTAACTAATTTGATTAGATTGAAAAAATTAGTTAAATTAGTTATTTGTAATAAAAGAATATTATTATTTCTAAAATACCTTTACTAATTAAATGTATTCGTATGAACTAGTATTATCACAAAAATTATTTTGAAAAAAATACATAAATATAAAAAATAAAATAGATTGAGATCTTATATTTAGTATAAAAAAAAAAATAAACGAGTCTTTACAGTAAAGATTAGAGATAGTATTATTAATATAAAATATAAACAGAACATTATTTTTACGTAGGATCTATGTACCTATTTGTGACTGAGAATATGTAAAATGAAACTGGTATTTGGTTTTTGGGTGAAAAGAGACGAGGTAAAGTTGGAAAGGGAAAAAGAGGGGCCAGAAAAGAGCCTCGAAGCAGTGGGGGCTCAGAAAGGGACACGGCAGACGAGGGCTACTTTTTGAAGAGTTGAAGAAATCAACGCCATAAGCAGACAAAAATAACCCCTCACCCTCTGCTTGCTGCTGCATTTTTCTAATTAATAATTAAGACAGAGAGAAGAACACAGCAAGTGGTGTGGGTGTGAGTGAATGAGGCTGATTCCATTTTCATGTCTCAATAATTTAAACCATCATTATCTTCATCCCTGCTCTTTCTTTTGCAGAACCCCACATTGTACCTTCCCCTTCTCTTTCTCTCTTCTCATTTAATGCCCCCCCCCCCCCAAAAAAAAAAACTCCTTTGTTTGCTCACACATCATCTTCTTCTTCATTCATCTTTTAAATCACACTTAATTACAACACTCAAATTGCTGTTCATTTGTTTAATCATGCATAAAAGAATTGAGTATGAGCAAACAAGAGGAAAAAGTTGCGAGGGAGAGGATTAAAATAAGAAAGGAAGGAAAGAACGGGGGGGGTGCATGGGTTCGTGGTCATTTCTGGGAGGGAGTGAACCCCGGGTAGGGTCTACCCCTTTCACCGCTCTTTTGTCAGTTTCCTCCTTCCCTAATGTACTCTCTCTCTTTTTAACTCCTCTCTTCTTATATCCCCCATTCCCTTCCCTTCGTGCCTCTCCCCTCTTATCATCCTCTTCTCTCCCTGTTTCTCTCTCTCTCTCTTCCCGCCTTCACGCAGGCGGCACTGTTGGAGGGATTCAAAGAGCTCAGGGATCAGAGAATATGGGGTTAATTTGGAGATGATAATAATATATGGCAGGAAGCTTTGTGTTTTGAGGGGAATGTTGTCTGGCTCGAGGACCCTTCTTCTTGATCCGCTCTCTCTCCATCTGTCGCTCATGTTTGGAGATTGTGGTCAGAGGTTCAAGTGTCGTCGGACCAGGCTTCATTCCCCCCAATTTTTTGCTTCCGCAGAATTGTACGCTCAGATCTCTGTCTGCTTCGGAAGGTTTGGTTCTTCTTCACTTCCTTCTTATTCTCTATTCTGAATCTTCCCCGTGATTTGTTCGGTTCGAGTTTTGTATTTTTGTTAATTTTAGACGGATCTGAAGCTTATGGGTTTTTGTTTTCCGAGAAATTAAAGTTGTGGGTTGTGCGCAGATTGGTGTAATGATGAAGTATTTTGACCAATTTCTCTCATAAAGGCTTTCATCATTACCTCCTTTCCGTTCGTTTTCTTCCTTTTCCTCTGATCATGTTATGATGATGTTCTCAGAATAAAAGGAAGTAAAAAGTAAGTTCAGTTTATTTTCTCTTTCGGGTGTCAGGTCAAACACTTTCTTCATCATTACCCCAGATCTTGTTTCTCATCGTGTTTTCCAGTGTCCGATCTGTCTGTTTCTGTCATATTTTCTCAGATCTGGCCGCCTATTAGCTCAGTTTCGCCGTTGCCATTTTTTATTTAAATATTTCTCTATATTTAGGGTTTCCAGGACTAACATTGGGCTTTGATCTGAAGCTTTGTATGCCAGATGGAGGAGAAAAGTGGTGACCCTTTTCGTCATTTCTCCCATGCTAACTCTGATAATAAAGTGAAGTCCATATTTGATTAGGATCTAGGATCAATTTTTGTTCCTTCTGCCCTCACAAACGCCCACGCACGCCCTTTCTTATATTGGATTCTGCTTCCCACAGTTGTATAAAAGTCCTACATTTTGTCCTTGGTGAACAAGAAGTCCTACATTTGAATGGAAGATACAATGCAGATCTTATAACTTGTGAGTCTGCCACTTTTTTATTCATTTTGTTCATAACAAGTTTACAACTGGGATGTCGCTGGCTTGTTTGGGTTCAACTATATCTTCTTATAGATCTGCGCACTGATGGATCTGAGCATGTAGATGCAGTAGTGTAGGAAGTAGTGTAGAACTAAGTTGTTGCAAGTACATGTCATTGCTTCGTTAAGCAAAGGGCGATGTCATGAAAAGTCTAACTAGCTTCTCAGATTGAGCCTTTTCTATTTCATATTAGACGAACTTCTGACAGATTACCTAATAATGGGTTATAATGCCGCCAACCTCTCCAGATTCTACGGAATTACGTCTAGAGAATGTTTGGGTATAGATTGGAGAAACGAAGAATGAAAGACTCTGCTACATAATATTTTCCTCCTTTGATGTGTCTGATACATTCTTCTCAGGTCCAAAGTCCAAACATATGTTTAAGCAAATACCTTTACTGCAGGTGAAGAGTATACGAGAAACCATCACAGATGTGGTGCCTACTAATCAAAGCTTGCTAGTTTGTGCTATTCTCCTAGATACAGTTTGCATCTACGGGAATTGAATCAATGATTAATGTAATTATAAGGGGGGTCACCTTTTTTCAATTTCTTTATTGTTTTATCTTTCTTGCTTGGCAACACAAGGAATCGGAAATTTGAAGGGTGAAGAGACAGCAAAAAATTAATTCCAAGAGGGCAGCATGTGCAGAATGCTAGGCAAAGCACAAGAGTCAGCAGCTAGGTAGAGGCATGTAGGGGAACACAAGAGGAATGATATGCACGGTGTTCACTCACTGAACCGGGTCATATCAGATCACTATTTTCTTAGAAAGAAAGAAGGAAAACTCTGTAGGCTCTTTTGTTATTCTCTGATCTCGAGATACGAGACACGTGATTATGTATGAGTAAAGGATCCAATTTGACTCATTTGTTTCTTCATTGATTGCACACTTGGATGTGGTTTCAGTTCACACTGAAAACGATCACAAGCTTTAAAAGCAAGTCATGTGTATGGATTTTTCTGCGGTATTCAACGTTGATTAGCAATAAAAGAGGCTTATATTTATTTCCGTCGTGAACCCTGAAGTTGACGATGACCTCTTGAAGAGATAAAAAGCTAAGTGCATAAAATGAAAAGCTAGGAAACAGGATGTCTCTCTCTTTCTTTTTTTTCTTTGTTTGGTAAAGCCTATTCTAATTTTGACTCGGGGATTGATTGATTCCATGAAAAGCTGAGACCTTCATTCAATTTACTCCATCCCTTTTCACCGTTTCCATTTGTCTTGATAATTTAATATCAATATCAATACCATTAGTGATATTTGATGATTCTATGTAGTGCTTCGCCTTCATTTTTTCTTGAAAAAAGAAATCATTTCTACTGCCAAAATTTAAAGCGTATGGACCACCTCAAGTCCGTTCTTGCGTTTTACTAAGCTGAATATAGGCCTGGCTTAAAGGGGCTAGCACCATTTCAAACTCACGCCAAGTGCACAAAATTATTAAACACACCCGTAAATGGAAATTGAAATTCTGAGGCTAATTTCTCCTGTAAAAATCTCAAATACAAACAACGAATACGACCCATTATTTGAAATACCGTTAATTCGTACATTACATTGTGTATCTCTGCTGATGTGTCCATCTAAACAGAAGATCCTCCTACGAAATCCATATTGAGACCTGATTCCCACATAAAGCAGCGAGTATTCAAATTTGTCTCCTTAACCCACTTTAGTATAATATCATGTTTGTTGTGAAAATGAGAACACCGATGTCTCAAAAAGAAGAGGCTTTTGGGAAATTGGATCTTTTTGACCTTTCAAAGGTTCACAAAGTTCATCCAACCAACCCTCCCTTTGCTTTCTGGCTTTCACCATGATATATGTGTATGAGAAAGTATGCAGAATGGGGTCGTGACTCGTGACTCATGCCAGTTCAATTCCAACGACGTTGCCTTTATTATGGCCTCATTTGACTTGACATTTCCACCTAAATAATTGATGCCGTCCCAATGTAAATCTTCCAACTTGCTCCTTTTTTTTTGTTGTATTTTTCAATTCAAATTTTAAAACCAAATTATGACTTTGATATAAAAATTTATTTTCTTAGAACAAACCTCATTCAACTATTGTCTACAATATACCCATTGATATTAAGAACTGAATTCCAAATGATATATTAAGAGTTCCTATCACTCATGTCAATTAAGAAAATAGAAAGGAAAATAAAAGTATATTGAAAAAATCAATGGATAATTGTGTTACATACTGTGGTCAGACATAATAAATGAGAAGACGAGCTTCACTTTGCCTCTTTGCCGTTGCCCTCATTCCCCCCCCCCCTCAAATACTTGTCGTTTTAAAAAGTATTCCCTCCGGTCTTTATTATAACTTTATAAGTTTCAAATAATTAATTCAAAAACAATAAAAAATTAATTGAAAATAATAAATATGTTAGAAATATATTTTTATTTTTAAATATGCTCTTATAATAAATGAGAAAAATGATGAAAGAGAATGCGTGGAAAAATATGATAAGAGAAAAACAATGAAGGGCAACATTGAAAAATATATATTAAGTGTTAAAATAAATCTAAATTGAAACTTATAAAATAAACTATACTCTTTTTAAAATTTAAAGCTTATAAATAGAATCAGAGAGAGTAGGTTTTAAATTTAAAGAAACAACTAAAAGTCATGTTCAAGCCATATATATATGGACAATGGAGGGAGGAGGGTTGCATGGAAAGCGGTAGGGTGTACTATATTGTGAGTGTGAAGTGAAAAGAGATGAGGCCATATAGTCAAAATAAATGTATGTAAATTGGTAGGGCAGGGTGTGGAGTGTGATTAGAGCTTTTGACATGTGCTAGTGGAATCCATAGCTGGGCACCTTTCCTTTCCTTTCACCTTTTTCCTCTTCATTTCTACTTACTAGACTTGTCTCCCTCACTTGCTAGGCTATAACTGTAAGCCTCCCTCAACTATTACTCACACTCTTCCATCAATGACCTTCACTTTAATTTTGCATTGTACAAAGTATCAAAAATGTATAATTTGTTATGGTTAATTAATTATACTTATTGATATTCATATGCTGTTATTTTTTTGGTAATAACCATATCTATCAAAGAAACCATCCCATGCATCAGTTATGAGGGCTAGTTGGGAAAAAGGTAATTGGGATTGTGCTTGACGATAGCAGCTGATTTTAATACAAAATTCAAAGTTTCAATACATGCTGGGTCTTATCTATATTTCAACCTCATATTAACATATTGTGAAAACTTCTCTCGTCTATATGTTTCAGAGAGTCTGCGTGATGAGTTACTTTATTTATGATTTATGAATAATAAAACGTTATAAATGCATGCTATTTTTTATATTAAATTTGATGAATTTAGAAATTTATTTTTTGGTCGTATGAAAAGTTTTGAATCCTGGCCATTACCCACTCCGCTCATTTTATCATTCATTTATAAGAGCTAATCTCAAGTGCATCTCATAAAATGATTATTTGAGAGGGGTGTGTACAGTTAGCACTTAAAAAGATCTCGATACTTGTGCCAACAAAGAATTCTTATCAGGCTTATTTATGTGGAACTCATAATAGGATGGGCTTAAATCCTACTTCAAACATTTTTAGTCCTATTTCTCTCAATCTATTTATAGGCCTGTAAAAATGCCGCATGCCAAACCAGGCCCTCCGCAGGTTCAAGACTAAGTCTAACAAAGAGCTTGTATGTAGGCTTTAGCCCATGCTCACTCTCTTAGCCTCAGGCCTTTTTTTTTTTTCCCACCCTATTTTGTCATTCAGTATCATTTGTACAACACCATCAAAAGTTGGGCGTAGAAGAAGTGGTTAGTTCCTTATGATGTAGTTACTAGTTAATCAAGGGAATAATCTCTTTTGGAAAAGGTATTTATATTTAACGCTTGACAGTAACTCGAACAAGATTGTCTAGAAGAATAATTCTACCAGGTTAAAAAATTGTACAACCATCTGGACCACCCAAAACGATGAGACAAAAATCCAGATGGGGCCTACTTTAAGATGAGGTCGAATTAAATAAGACCGGGCCCAAGCCCACCCCCTGATTGATACTGATTTCTTAAAGAACTACAATGAGCCATCATATCTTTCGACCAGCAGATTTTTCGAACCCACTCCCTCGAAACTACTAAACCCCAATATAAAATTCAGTTACTTTTGAAACATTCAAGACATTAAATACTACCTCACCTAAATTTATAAATATATATACTTATAATTATCGACTTGGAAGGTAATGTGACGAATGCATCATTTCAAGTATTACAATCCCACTTGGAAACAAACAATGAACGCTCCTTGCAAATCCACGGAGAGGTGACATTGTTAAATAGCAAACTTTGGTCCTCTCTCATTTCCATCCCCTTTGGGTGCCGCCACAAGCAAATACCCATCTCTTCCATTGGTTTTTTTGTTTTTGGTCAACATCTTCCGGTAGTAGCTTAAAAGTCTATTCTTATCCAGAAAGCACCAAATCATAAAACCCTTCTTCCCAACTGCAATACCCCATTTCTCAAAACCAAGAAGCCATTCATTCAATCTTTGTCCTCCAAAAAAAAAAATCTTTGTCCTCCCCCATCTTCTTCTTCTACTTGGCGGACTTTCACCGTTATTCCCTCGTCTGAAACTTTTGCAAAACGTACCAATTCTGGAGTTCATCACCAGAAGTGTGAAGCGATTGCTGATGGTAGGAAGCGGAAATAGGAGCTTTAAACTGAAAGAACTTGGGATCGCCACACAGCATCCGCATCATGGAACTGATAATACTGAGAGCGATCATGAGGAGAGATCAAAAGCAGGGATAATAAAGAGATATATGGCGCCGCCAAGAGGGTGGTTGGCGATTAAAATAGGTAGAGAGGTGCAAGAGAGAATAGTGGTGCCGGTGAGTTACTTGAATCACCCTCTGTTTGCAGAGCTGCTGAAGCAGGCAGAGGAAGAGTATGGGTTTAAGCAAGAAGGAGCCATAGCCATCCCTTGCCAGTTGAAGCATTTCAAGTATGTTGAAGCCATCATTCACAGGGAACACCACCATCATCGTCTTGTTGGATGCTTCAGGCTTTGATCACATCATCCCTCTAAGCAAAACTTCATCTGTCATATCCATCCTAGCTATCTGATATTGTAATTTGCTTTTGCTTTTACTGTCTCGCTCTTGTATATATTACTCTATCTTTCTACTGTTAGATTTCGTGTAGTTCGGTTTGGTTTTTTATCACTAAAATTGCTAAGCAAGTTCGAGATTTTTTTTTGGCGGCCTGACGAGTACTTCACCAATCAATTTCTTCTCAAAAAGAAATGAACTTGTTGACTTATTGTTGCAACTTTATTAAGCCGATGGCTAAAGACGTGTTGGGGCGTCGTCGGATTAGGAAAGTTATGTGTGGTCCTGTGTCTGGGGCTGGTAACTTCACCATTCTCTTTGACACGAGTTTGAAAATGCAAACACGAACACAGCTTATAAAAATGCGGGAGGAGAGAGAAGCAAGCAATCGAGTTTGTCAATATTTTCTTAATGGAATTATTGGAAATTTTCTTATGCTTTATTGAAATTATATACATACATTTTCCTTCTATCTATTTTCAAAATCTATTTAAATTTCTCGTGTTTTTCACTATTGTTTTTAATGCCAACTTCTCCCTTTTTTTCATTAAATCATACGACATAAGCGTCCTTTTTGTTGACGACATATATAATGTTTTTTTTTCAAAAAAATAATTAAACATTCTTTTCATTGGTTTTGGACTAACTATTTATTTTCTTTTCTTTTCTGCCAAATTTGAACTAACTACTTTACTGAGTAGTTTAGGATTCAGGACTCAGGCAATGCGCGGATGTGGGTAGGCACCGCTTGAAATGGGAGCAAGTGACAAATTTAGTATAATTATTGAGTACCACATTAGAGGTAAAGACTAAACAAGAGTGACTGGAAATTAGGGCCTGTTTGGATATCCCAAAACCGTGGTTTCAGAAGCACTTTTCCGCAAAACGAGATAATCTCCTCTACATATTTACTTCGTAATTCGTAAAAGCACTTCTGAAACTATGGTTTGGTTTCTATCCAAACACACCCTTACTCTATACACAAAGTAAAGAATAAAGATAAATCTAATGATACAGAAAACATATGAGATGGCTTTGAGGTTAATCTGGTTCAATGTATAACCCGATTCGTCTAGGAAGCTAAACTGCAGAACGGTGATGCCCATCACAGAAATTTTCAAGCCCGTAATATAATCGCCTGGCTTGAGCAGCCTTAATGGAAAAGTGAAATACCAATGGTTTTCTTTGCTTTGCTTTGTGGGTATTTGAATTTTCTTTCTTTGGCGTTTAGTTGGTGAGGATGACCAATCCGGAGATTCCATGACGACGATGACGTAAAACATATTTAATTAATCTAGGGCCAGAGACAAAGGAATTTGTTAAGGTATATTCCCCCCAAGGCCCCAGCTTGGTGCCCAAACGAAAGGATACTTTTCTTAATTGCCTCAGGTACTTTGTACTCCGCTGCTTAACGTAAAACATAAGAGATATGATATTTTTTTTAAAAATATAATAATTATTTTTTTAATATCTTCCCGGTTATCTCCTACTTAATTATAGTTGAGAGAGTATTAATAGAGGTCATTTTTGAAAAAAATTAATAAATATGATAAATAAATCCTATATTTAATACTAAAATCAATTCAATAATTAAGTTATATACTAAGAAAACATATATATTATAATTTGGGGCCCACATCTTCGTCCGATTGTATAAGGCGTGGTAAAGAATATGTTGAAAAATCTACCCGAAAAAAAAAGAATATGTTGAAAAATATGGTGACTCATTTAGGGTTTTAAACCCCACTCTTATGTTTTCGTGTTTTTATTGCCAGAGAGCAGCTGTCTAGCCTATTCTCATGAACTTCGTAAGCTCAAGGCCCAAAGCGCCGACCCATTTTTTCAGTTAATTAGTTCACCTTTCAGTTTTATACTTTTAAAATGATTGATGAATCAAAATGCATTGAATAAGGGTTTTTGAGTCAAGCAAAATTAAATTCAATCGTTATGTAAGTTATCTAATAGTTTTATTAATTTACATACATTATTTTAAATAATACTCATCCGTGCTTAAATATTAGGCAAATCTAATAACTACTCCTCCGGTCCTAATTATAAGACCCAATTGACTTACTTGAGGAGATTAAGGAAGTAAGTTAAATTGGTTATTTATAATAAATAAGTGTTGTTATTCCTAAAATATCCTTGCTAATTAAGTATATTGGCTAAAACTATCATTATTAGAAGGATTATCTTGGAAAAAAATGCATAAATATAAAAGAAAAAATGGATTGGGTCTTATAATTAGGACCAAATAAAAAGTCAAATTGGGTCTTATAATAAGGACCGGAGGAGTAATTCACATATATCATGAAAAGTTATTTATCCTTAACCTTCTGAAAAAAATGACAGTCACTTCCAGTTTTATTCTTATCTGTGTCATTAAAGTCAAAAAATAAATCAAATTCATTTAAGGACCTCTTTTTTACTCTTCTTATTCTATTTATAAAGTAGAGAGAAAATAAATTTTTTGATACTATTTATAGAATAAAGAGAAAAACTTTTGACACGAGTGTGCAATTTTACTTATTTATTATTGTATTGAATTTATTCACATGAAGCATAATGTTATTAAATAAGAATAAAATAAAAAATAAATTAAATTTTAAATAAGAGTTAGTGAAATTTAATATTTTTCTTGACTTATATCAAATATGTAGAAAGTGATTTATAAATTGAATCAAATGAGTATTTATTAAATTTTGAAGAATCGTTATTAAGAGACTGGTATCGTCAATCGAAGACTAATCAATCACACTATGACCACTAATGCATTCTCATAAAAGCAAAGGGAGAAAAGATAAAATAGACAGAAATTTTGTTAATATGACAAATTGTCCTTCAATCTGGATCAAATAATAATTATAAAAGTTGCGGGAGATTGACTGGTCTTCGCTATCGACAAGATTTAGCAGGGGATTGTATTTTACTACCTCCAGTCTTTAATATAAAAACTAATTTAATATTTAATTTATTATAAATATAAAATCTTAATTTATTTTTTTTATATTTATTTATTTATTATAATAATTATACATGTTGAAAGTCCCGTCAAATAATAGTTTTAGTTAATATATTATTAATAAATGTATTTTAGAAAAGATAATATCTATTTAATTTATTATGGATAACTAATTTTTTTAATCTACTCAAATTAGTCAATCATGTCTTATATTAAAAACTAGAAATAGTATATAGTAATAATTAATAATTATTGGCCGCTGAAAAAAAAACATCCATAGATCGCACTTAATTATAAACGGATTGAGAGTCATATAACCTCACCGATAATCCACTCCCCAATAACTATGAACTGGTCAAATGTGATCATCTGCTCATTTACTTTATTTCCCTCAATCTTTCAAGTGCTTCTAATCCTTCACATACTTAAATGATAAATCTATCCACTACATATCACATTCTGAATGAGTCAAGCCATTAAGATTATAAATATTATTGTTCATCTGGCTCTTGATAAAGATGTCCTGCCATTCTTTCTATTAAAATGCGGACAAAAATGGAAATCTCACAAAACCAATATAAATGGAGTCGACAAACAGTATTTTATTATAAGCATAATAATACCTTTATTGAAAAAGTGATGCTACTTATTCTGCTCCTCATTGGACGGTATTCCAACTTTTTGACCTTTCCATTTTTTGAGTACTCCCCGTCCATGTTGCAATGTTTGTCTGCAAGCGATGAGTCGCCCGCCACTCTTGCCTGAGGCAAGTCAATGTATATCACTATCTATAATTAACCATAATACACGTTCTTTGACGCCACTCAAATCTGTTGGGCTAGAGGTCTGAATTTATCTCATTGTATCAACGCTATTAACACGGTTGCAACAGGATGTGATTACAGCCATCCGTTCAGCGACCTTGTTGACGAGGCAAGATTAATTATTCATAGGAACTGGGTCGTAATCATGCATGTTGAGCGGTCTTTTGTCACAGCGGCTGACTATATGGCAAAGTTAGCAGTATTATAGAAAATTTTGTCATCATTGATTAACCTCCACCTTTTGTTTTTGTGGTGGCTCTTTAATGAAGGGTTGTTAGTTTATGTTTGAGTTTATATTTTTGAGTTATTAATAGAGTTTTTCAGTTTCTCAGTAAAAAAAAAAAAATTTATGGTGAACCATGTGGCTTCATTTTCATACTCTGTGATCAAGCATCACGTTCTATTACCTCCTTAATAAACTTGCAGATTTTGCCTCACAAACTCGTGCCTCCTGTGTTTTACCGCCATCTAGTTATATAAAGCTAATATT
Organism: Neltuma alba; assembly: GCF_004799145.2. Classification (NCBI taxonomy): domain Eukaryota; kingdom Viridiplantae; phylum Streptophyta; class Magnoliopsida; order Fabales; family Fabaceae; genus Neltuma; species Neltuma alba. Next base: position 231,929 of record NW_021636032.1, on the reverse strand, counting down.
TGAGTTTATCATAAACAAAAAAGCTAATATTTTAAAAAGGGAAAAAAAAGTTCTTCCGCCCTGTGGTGGAGGGTATACATGCGGATCTATGTTCAATTTACATTATAATTTTCTCATACTCCTCCGGTCCTTAATATAAGACTCATTTAACTAATTTGATTATATTAATGAAGTTAGGTAAGTTAGTTAATTATGAGAAATATGATGCGTTTTTCCTAAAACACCATAATCATCTTTCTTAATACCTCATCTCTCTCTTCTACTTGATTATAATTGAGGGAGTATCTATAGGGGTAATTTAGAGAAAATTGATAAATATGAGAAATGAGTCTTATATTTAGGACCAAAACCAACTCAATAATTGGGTCCTATATTAAGGACCGGAGGAGTACTTCATATAACATCTAATTAACTAATATTAGTAGATTAAGAATGTTAGTTAAATTAATTAATATGATAAATTTTTTTCTAAAACATTCTAAATATCTTTCATAATTTTCTCCCTCCCTTTTCTACTTGATTATTCTTAGGAATATTAATAAGGTTAATTTGAAAAAAATTGGTAAACACATGAAACAGACTTTATATATAAGACTAATATCAACTCTCTAATTAGATCTTACATTAAAGACAAGAAGAATAATAATTTTAATAATAATGTTTAATTAATACTCTTCCAGATATAAATATAAGACTTATTTTATAGTATAATTTATACCACAAAATAAATTTTATATCTAAAAGAAAACCCCTATCAAACAAAACAGACTTTATAGAATTTCAAAAAAAGGGGGGGGGGGCCAGTGCTTCAATTTTCGTTTTGTTTTTGTTCCAATAGCCGAAGGTAGCACAAAGACCCGCAGGAAAAGGACTCGCCCAGGATTAGCAACTGGTGGGGTCCACGGAAAATGATTTCCGACTCCATATGCACCACAACAGTCTTCCGTGGGAGTGTGGGACCCATCAGCGGTGGAGACCAGCGGAACGGCCCACGAAATGAAACAATTGGAAAAAAGGACATATTTGTCATTGCGCTTATGATATTTCAAGATTCCCTACATCGTGTCCACCAAAGGCTCCATGTGACTTGCCCGTGGGACCCATTCCTCACCTCATAACGATGACGACTGCTCTTCGAAACAATCGGACGGACAGAAACTGGTGTTGTACTCTGGGGGTACGATGCGATCAGCGGATCCGTATTCCGGCCTCCAGAGAACAAATTTATTCATTTACTTCTAGAAAGACGTGCTCTTCGTACGGGAAAAAATTTCCTCGTCAGTGACTAGATTTGTTTGCAAAAAAGGCTGAGCCTTATCTACTTTTTTACTTTTAATTGCTTAAGAAAAAGAAACATGCGTGAGTTTTAAATATTAATAATATTATTTTTAATTCTTAATATAAAATTTTATTTTAATTTTATTTTAATCTTAAATATAAAATCTTAATCATTTTGTCTATCATATTTATATATATTTTTAAGATAGTTCTTTTAACAATGATAATTTTAGTCAATATATTTGATTAGTAAGGATATTTTAGGAAAGACAACACCTATTTATTACAAATAACTAATTTAATTTCTTTATTTAATCTCTTCAAATTAGTTATCTAACTCTTATAATTACGTAGTACTATTAATGAAAATACAACCATTATAAGGGTAATTTAGCCAACATGATTTTGAAGGTTAGAAACTTTTCAACTTTCAGTACTTAGATGCTGTGTAAGTTTTTGAACTGTTGATTATAAATTCCGTGAGCGATGGCGTCATAAGGTGTTTAATTCTGCTAGCAAAAGGTTAAAAAAGCGTGGTCCTGTAAGTTTAATTTGAGGAAAGCGTATGTGTGCTTTGCTTTTGTATAATATTTTACTTTAATATCTTCATTTGAAAAACTATTTTTTTAGCCATTTAACTATAAAATTATTAGCTTCAAATGATTTTTTTATAATAATCATGATTATTTTAAAAATTAAACTCAATATATTGACATTTAATAATGTTTTATCAACATTTAAAATTTCAATATCATCATTTATTTGGTTAACAATTTTAAGATTAAATGACTGAAACTATATTTTTTTTAAGTTAAAAGACTAAATTGAAACTTTATGTAAATATAAAGGATTAAAATTATATTTTAATTCTTTAATTTTTATGAAATTATATTATTTGAGAAAATCGAAATACCTTATGGCGGGGAATTATTTTATTTTAAGTGCTAGCATATATATCAGGAGAGACATTTTGAACAATGTGAGTAAAGAAATTAATGCTGTGTCACTTCTGCTCGCACAAACAGTTAATTTTCTGGCCAAAGATTTGTTTTTTCCCTTTCTCTCTTATCTAAGGTGAGTCTGCATTCTTTGATAAATTTTATTTGACGAATAAAAAATTAACACCTCCCGGCCGTAACTGACACCACGTCATCTTCCAAATTCATCCGGATCGTCGGAGCACTATGATGGAAACAAATGTGATGCATCTGATTCTAACCCATCTGCCTATCTTGCATATTTCTCTTCTTTCGTTGTTGAAACTGGAAAGCTTTGGACGGGCGGATGCGGGAAACCTACCAGAATTCTTCCTTATTTATTTATTAATTCTTTTTAATAAAATATCGTTCCGTTACTATATATATAAACTTTAAATAATCAATTCATGTTTAATAAATTAATAATTAAAAATAATAAATACGTTAGATGTATTTTTTTAAAATTTATTTTTATTTATTAAGAGAATAAATGAGAGACAATAAATAAATAATAATAAAAATATATAAGAGTAATATTAATAAGAGAGAAAAAGTACTAAATATAATCAACTAAAAATAAAATAAAATAAAAATAAATATTTAGATAAACCAAAAAAATAAAGTTTATATTTTAAATCAGATAAATTAAAGATTGTATATAGAATCAGATAGAATATTTGAAACAGTTTATAAGTAGTTTATAAACTGTTTTTTAATAGTTATTTATAGAATATGAGACAAATATGTTAGAAGAATTTGTTTCGATTTACATAAAACAAACGTGTATAAATGGGATATTTTACGTCATATAGTAGTATTTCATTAATAATCAGCATCGAACGGTCTAGAATCGATTGCTCTCTCTATGGGAAAACTGCACAAAATCTCACTGGATTTCTCTCTCTGTCTCCTCTTCTCGTCTTATATAGGAGTACATCCGCAAGGTTTTGTGGTGGGCGTGCGTTTCTCGTTCGCTCTGAATCAGTCATGAGGCCGGCGTTTCGAGCTCTCTGAGATTCGCATCTCGAACTCTCATTTTCCTTTTGCTTTCTTGGGAAACACGTACGAAAGTTGGAGCCCTTTTTGTTCCTCTGTCTTTCGCTCTGGTTTTACAGAAATGGGCAGCGGACCTAAGACTCTGAGGAGCTTTCATATCCATGGGAAGAAGCACGAGTTCAGAGACGTCCCAAAAGGTTGCTTGGCGATCAGGGTGGGTCAAGGAGAAGACGATTTGCAGAGATTCGTGGTGCCTGTGATTTACTTCAATCACCCTCTCTTCTTGCAGCTGTTGAAGGAGGCAGAAGAAGAGTTCGGGTTCGATCAAAAGGGCGCCATAACGATTCCTTGCCACGTGGAGGAGTTCAGGTCCGTTCAAGACCTGATCGACAGGGAATGGTCTCTTCACCACCACCACCACCACACTCACGGTGGCTGCTTCGGATTTTGACAGACTCTCGTCGAAGCCGCCGGTAACGGAAAAAGCAGAAAGAAATTGAAGATCTTTCCCTAGGAATCAGTGATCTTTTTCCGGCTGTATAGCAATCCTAGTGTTTAGGTTCTTTTTGGTTTCTGACTATCAGTTAGCTGATCAGACCCAGAAGTTGGTGACCGAGAAACGAAATCTTTCGGGTTAGATCTTGAAGGTAGGACTGTAAATTCATGGTGGTTGGTTAGGTTCTTTTTGCTTTTGGTGATGATAGTGACGAGAGAATGTTGCATCAATTTTCAACTGTAAGTACTCTGGTGTTTTGCTGGGTAGCCCGTGATATATGGGAATAAGAAAGTACTACTGTTTTGCTGCTTTTCCTGATTGAAGGAATTTTTTTTTTCTTTTACCAACTACAATCATGTATGTCACATATCATATCTAGCATGATCGTTTTAGATCTGGAGGATTTAACTTCATCCATTTGATTGATAATGTGGGAACGAAATAAATAATCAAGTGAGCAAGACTGGGTTGAGGAGAGTGATATGAAATCAGGTGGAAGGAAAGAAAGAAAGGAAAAGGAAAGGAAGGGAGAAGAGAAAGAAAAAGAAGAGAAGAGTGAAGATGATCGAGGGGGTTGATTAAATTGAAGATGAAACAGATCAAGGGCGTGTGGAGTTCCGTTTAAAACGGATTTTTAAACAAGTTTATATAAATCGAGAAAATTTTTTAAAATATATTTGTCTCATATTGGATAAATTACATTTGAAAAATTATTTACAAGCCAATCCAAACAAATCTTAAATCAGGTGTTTTTGTCAACACATTAAATCAGTAAAAACAATCTAATTGTTAGATAAAAACGAGATTTTCCATGATCCTTTGTAATTAATAATGTGAACATTTTTAGTCAGTAAAAATAGTAAATTTATTATTTTAACATTTTAAAATATAACATTTTATCCTCCCTTTAAATTTTAAGGCTCAGGGCGCTGCACTGAATCACTAGGATTTTTTTTTTTGGGGGTAATAGAATCACTAGGATTTGATTGTGGGGTACTCTCCCTTATTCTGAATATAAAATTCTTTTAATTAATTTACAAATTTTAAAAAAGTAATTGTTTAGTTATTATAATAATTTTTGGAAAAAAATGCTCATTATTTAGTAATTAATACTTAACGCTCCATACTGTTAAAAAACTAACAGTTAATATTTTTAATAATAGAGGGTAACATTGCCTCAAATTTGCACCAATAAAAAATCAAGTGCTCAAATTTTTGAGACAAATTTGCCCATTAATCCAAAAATTTAATACTTTTATGATTTTATTTATAAGTCAGTTTTAATATGTTTCACACGGATAAAAAAAACCTTAAACTTCATTAATTCTCATTTAAAATTCAATAACTTTTTAATTTTATTTCTATTTAATACATACTATACTTCATGTAAATAAAGTCAACACACTAATAAATAAAAGGTAAAATTATACATTTATACAAAAAAATTTTCTCAATATTCTATAAATAGGATCAAAAAATCTCTTCTCTCTCCTTATAAATAAGACTAGAGGAGTACGTATATAGAGTAAAACAAAAACGATGTTCTTATTTTAGAATTAAATTGAAAATCTCGAATGCTCCGCGCAAGGGAGAAACAGATGAGTATTTTAATTGTGACTTTCTGTTGGGGGTGTTGTGATTTGGAGCGCATTAAATTGGCTTGGTGGCATAGAAAATTACAAAATCTAGAGGCATCGTCAGTACTAAACTTGGAGACCTGGAGTCATAAACTTCACATATGTAATCAGGAAGTTTGTGTAAAAAGATGGACCCCTCTAATTTTCCTAACATTTGACCATTTCGACATTTGTGGTCCCAACCTCTAAACCAGGGGGATGTCACCCTTTGAAATTTATGATATTCGTATTGCTAATATTACTACATTTTAAAACCACTTTTTAATTTTTTTTTCATCTTCTATATATAAGAGAATTTGAACTTTTGATCTCAACCTCTATTTCGAAAACTTATATAAACTGCAACGACACATAAAAATTAAAATTATTTAGTTATTTTTATTCTTTAAATTCAGCCGATCAGACTTCTTGTCCACCAACACCAGTTGATTAGATCATAAAATATCTCATAGATAAAAATATTCTTTTCACTTACTTTCTTTTTCGTTTTCATCCTTTATCATGTTATTTTGTAGCAGTCAGCTGGCTTGGAGGGAAAAAAAAAAAGAATTTAGTTTATTTTGCTGTTTGTTTGCTTTGCCTACCATTTCAGTGTTAGGGCCCCGAAACGAGGGTTTCCTGTTGGGTTTTCTTTTGAACTTCTGTTTTAGGCATGGTGAGATTTTACTCTACCTTTTTTTTTCCCTTCTGTCTCCAGTAAAGAGGGGAAAATAAAGAAAAAAGAGCACCGAATCCAAAGTTCTTAGATTTAATGGTCAAAAAAAGTGTATAAATGTGACACTGGATGAGAGCATCCATTTTTAGTCCGAGTTATCATACTCCTTCTCATTCCCGTGTTCTCATCATCGTCCGCATCTCTTTTAGTCCTTTCTCTCAAAACCAGTCAGTGTGGTGCGCTTTTTAACAGGGATCATTTGAAACACTGCAAAATAATTAAATCTTAAATTGAAAATATTAAATATAAATTAAATGAGTCCCTTAAAAATTTAATACTAATATGTTTTAATATACTTAATATTTACAAATTAAACTTTCATATTTAATTATAACTTGAGTTACCAGTCAAACTTATAAATACTAAATCCTTCTAATCCTGTTAGTATAAAAATCAATTGTGGGGACATATCTGTAATTAATTTGCTTACTTGGAAGAGCAGCATGACAACGTTCCCCAAAGGTTCAGAATGAGAACTTGTTTTGTCAAAATTTAGCGGCAGCCATTGACCGCAGCGCCCTCGGGTAGGGCTTCAACTAATCTTTGGTTGCTTCTCATCATTTTCTCTCAAATAACTAAATGTTCAGAGTCCTATTCTTCTGCAGTAAGGTGAAATACTACCTCCCGTTATAAGATTGTAAGCGAGGTTTTATAATTAGAACTGAAAATAGTATTAATTAGGAGGCCTATGTTTGATCTTATGGGCGTCATGCTCACCTCAGCAAATGCCACAAAGTTCAGGTCCAAAAAAAAAAAAGCCACAAAATCACTCCCTTTGCTCTCAACAGCATTAATTAATAGCTGGGGTCAGATATTTAATTATCGCTTCAAACTGAAATCGCACGTGAGTCCAATCAGCTGACTAATCAAGATTAATTAGTTTAATAATAGTGAGGATCAAATAATCACGCAAGCTGCCAAAGCACAACAAGGCATTGAAGATAAGCTCAATCCATCATTATTTGTATATACGCTTATTCTACCTGAACTATATAGCCTCATAAACCTCATCTCATCTCATCCCTTACCCGTCACGTGTTGTGCAGTGTGATTAAATAGGACAAGTTTCAGAAAAAAACACACATGAGATCTGTGCGGCAAAAAAGATTGGCATAATGGAACAGGAAAGAGATTCGTGTAGGGCAGATGGGACCAGCATGAAAATGAATGAACTTCACAGAAAGAAAATAGTAACGCAAGTGAGGGAAGGGACCTTACTACCTATACATATTTGCACCCCTCTGTTCTTGGTGGAGGCAGCCTCTGCTGCACCACACAAGCACGAGCTCCTCATGCTGTGTTTCTAGTCAACACATCATGTTGGTTCGTACAAATTAATCGAATTCCTCTCATCACAGTTCCCTTCTCATCAGCTACATACTCACATTTAAGTACGAAGTCAAGTAGCTTCGTTCATGTAAATCTATCTTTTCACTCACCAAAATGTTGTTATAAACTTCGTAGTTCTTTCTTCAAATAGATTACTCAAAATGTTTCTGAACACGGGGATCCTCTGTTTGTCCATATGCCTCTGGTTCTTAACGATGGACTTGATTTTGTACTCACACTGAAGCCCAAAGACCTTTGATTTGCGTGAAAGGGCTCAAGGACATGAATATTATACTCGGACTTTCACCACCACACGGCCTCCATTCTGTCCCCGAATCATAATATCCATGACTTAGTGACTAAGCGGCCTAGGAGTTTGATTTCCCTCCTTAATTCAGGCGAACCAAATCCAACGAGCATCATATCAGCATCTTCACTTTTCGGGCGGAATATGTGCAAGCAAACAGAGCAGATAATCAATGGATTATTTCTTTATATGTCTTCATATCAGTATTCACTGGTATTAAGCTTTAACTAATAGGAAGGGAACCTTCCATCTCCTTCCACCATGATTGATGAAAATTATTTCTTTCGTGTATTTTCTGCTTTCCTATTGCTTTATCTGCTGTATCTTGCGAACAGATTAAAGTCTGCCGCCTGCATAAATGCTCTGTAACCTTCCTTGCTTGAGTAAATACAAGGACTTGATCATTCTTTCCAAATGAGATTTGACCACTTCTGTTGGAGACAAGGAGAATGTTTAGGTCAACAATCTTGTTTTCACAATGCTCTCTCGAGTCTCAAAGCTTGTCTTAAAAAAATAGCTACGACTAATAACTATAACTAAACCATATAAAACTGCCTCATTTTTGCCTCCGGGGGGCGTTGGCATGGTGATGGATTCTTATCTCGTTGGTTTTTGATTTTGAGAGATGGAGACAGGGGCCCGCACAGGCAAACGCCATGCGATTCTGTTCTTTGATTTGCTGCTTCTGGCTTTCTTTTTTTGAACCCATTACTTGAGTTGTTTAAAAAACTTATGGATTTATTATCATAATATTTTAGAATTTCAAGTCTTCATTTTAACCGTGTTATTTCAAATACTTACGTTAACATTGTCATTTTCAATGTGAACCCCAACAAAAAGATTTTAACTACATAAATTTTAGATGTGAGATTTTAAATCCAAAATCCAAATCCAAATCCATCTATCCATCCAAAGGCAGTCCAAAAGAATTCATATAAATAGCTATAATCAAGGAAATTTAATTTAATAAAAAGCATAAATCATCAATGTCAATATTAAGTAATATAAAATATAAAATTTCCAAACAAAAACAAGAATATAGTTTGGAAATATACCTACAGGTAGGGGTGTTCACGGGACGGGATGGGACCGGGACAGGCCCGTCCCGGTCCCGTCCCGGTGAACAGGGACGGGACAGGGTTTTAGTCCCGTGTCCCGTCCCGTTCCCCTCCCCGTTTTTTTTAAAAAAAAAAATACTATAATTTTTTATATGAAATTTGTTTATGTTATAATGCTTATTTTTTGTTAGGCTTTTAAAGATAAAAACATTATAAAAAATATTATGTAGAAAGCTCAATTATATAGTATAAAAAAAGTGTAAAAACAATACTGTAAAAAAAAATACGATAAAAGAAACACTATATAATGGCTTTATGAATATTTTATTGAGGAAGGAGATATTGTTCAGATTATACAACTTAAGAGTTAAAAAAATCACTATAAAAAATAATTATTATTATTAATAAGTAAATTGAATAATCTAATAATAATTATTAATAAATAATTTTTTTTAAAAAAATAATCCCGGGACGGGACGGGACGGGACAACCCCGTCCTGCGTCTCGTCCCGTCCCGTACTTGTCCCGTTCCGAAATTTTTTTGTCCCGTCCCGTCCCGTCCCGAACTCACCGGAACCGGGACGGGACGACTGGGACGGGACAAATTGAACACCCCTACCTGCAGGGCTAAAGCCAGAAATATGAGTTGACTCGTTGGGCTGTTCCAAAAGGCCCCTTTTTTTAGGCACGGGCCCAACATTATGAAGCCCGTTTCCAGGTCCAATTCGCTTAACAGTGTCAAGCCTAGGCCACGTAAGTAACTAACCGCTTTTTTTTTTTGGGGGGGGGAGGAACTAACTGCTATGTACTTTCCTTTTTTTTTAAAAAAGAAAGAAAAGAAAACTAAGTACAGTTTTCCTGGTTTCGCTGATTGGATCCCATCCCGAATTATCACGGAATGAGTCAAGGATTCTGGCTTTGCAGGATTTCAGGGGCTCACGGATCTCTCTATAATTAGCTAACAGCTCCCTGACGTGTTTTGTATTTCTCTGCGTCTCCTACCTCACTACCTCTGTCTCTTCTCCGTCTCCTGCAATTTTCTGGCGCTCATCATTCCATCTTTTTTCTCTTTACCCCTACATCCAAACAAAATCACTGCAACCATGTCCATATCAATTATTTAATTTGTCAGAAACCATCGCGTTCCAATCCCAATAGTCATTAATCCTTCTCTCCAACTAATATCATCCTCTTCTTCCTCTTGTTCCATCTCCCATTCCCCTCGAAATTTCATTCCTTTCCTTTTTTCCGTTTGTTTTTCTTTTCTGTCTACAGCCACTCTCGTAACATCCTCTTAAAACGAACCCATTATTGCTTGCCAGTCAATTAACCCCATGACTCGGCTATTTCGATCTAAATCCTGGGAATTTGTTCGTCGCACTGAGTTCAGCCCATCTCCTCTGAGTCCATCTCTCTGCAATTTCAAAAAGCAGGAGGAAGCGGAAGACGAGTTGGTCGGAGATGATGATTCGAGAAAATCCATCTCAAAAGTTGGTGTTGCTGATAATAATCAATCTCATTTTGCGATGCTAGACACCGTGGTGGAGGCGCTGAAAAAATCGCTGGTAACCTGTAGTGTAGAGAAGGAGGATGATTCTTCCATGGATATCAGCTGGCCGACGGAGGTTCGCCATGTCTCCCACGTCACCTTCGATAGGCTTCATGGTTTCTGGATTTGCCCTCAGAGCTCGAGCCGGAGGTACCGAGAAGCGCGAGGTAAAGCCGCTGCTAAGAACTCTACGTAACTCTTCATAAACGAGATACAAGCTTATAATTATCGATTATTATACTCCCATCCCAGCCTCCAAGTAATGATTTTATTGATTTAATTAATGCATTTGTTGACTTTATGTCTAATCCCGTATAGTTATGTTTGAGTTATGTTTGGATATGTTTGAGTTATGTTTGAATAGCTCACTTACACGTCGCATGATTTTCCGAATTTTAGTTATGTCTATTGATTTTATTGATTATTTAAGTAACATTGGAACTAATCACATAGGTCAAAATATTTGTTAAAATTAGTTCAAGACAATAAATATGTAGAAATTAAAAAATTTTTCACTAAAATGCCCTTATTTATGAGGGGGAGAGAGTATAAGAGAGAGAATAAGAAAATTATTATAACAAAGAGAATTATAAAAAAAAGAAAACGTGTGATAGAAAGATAATGGTTTAGAAAACGAGATAATAAATATATTGAGTATTAAATAAATAATTAATGAGGGTAAAATAGGGAATTCACTACAAAAATTTAAGACAACTTATAAATGTTGTTTATACTTAGAGACAAAAAAGAGATGGTAGCTGTTGCTTATAAAAAGGGACCAAGGGATTATCTTTTGGGTTCGACTACCTGCCTGGATTCCTACCACCGCTACTTTCACCGTTGTGATGCTACAACTCGAGAATGTTGTTAATTTATATTTGTAAAAGCTTTCTATAATGACCTAGCTTTTAAGGAAGAGTTAAATTTGCGGCTTCAAAGTCAATACCATTTGCAAATTGTCCTTACGTGGTCTTGCGTTTGTTGATGGAAGGCAATAGCTGGGAGCCAATCTGTTTTTGTCTTTCAACTATCTATCTTTCTGTTTATTTGGCATTAGCTCTTATATCGCGTTAATATCATTCAGTGCGAAGGTATTTGGGGTTTCTGCAGAGTCAATGGAATGCTCTTATGATGACAGAGGAAACTGCGTCCCAAAAATTCTGCTGTCAATGCAAAAGCAACTGTATTCCGAGGGAGGCCTTAAAGTATGTTATGTTTCAGTTAGCAATTAGTTTCTGAAATCATTTAACTTGTTCATCATAAATTTAAGTTTGAGGCTTAATCTAACATGGTTATTTCTTTAGGTAGAAGGAATATTTCGAATTAATGCTGAGAGCAGCCAAGAGGAATCTGTCCGTGATCAGCTAAACAAAGGTGCAGTCCCATACGGAACCGATGTTCATTGTTTATCTGGTTTGATCAAGGTACCTACGGATAGTTCTTATGTTCAGGTTTTACAATAAAAGGAAACCAATGTAGTTATTCTTTATTGGTCAGCATCACACTGTTGATTCTTCGATAATTGATCTTCATATATCATGTTTATATTACAGAATCTAGCAGCAAAACTCTTTAAAAACTGCATCGAAGGTTTTTACCCTGCTCGACTTTGTCAGCCAAATCGGTTTTCACCTTTGGTTCTTATCACTAAATCATGGCTTTGTCAATGGTTCTTTTAAGCATGTGGAAAAATATTGTCTTTAGGATCTTCGCTAAATCTTTCTGTATACTGTCTGCAAATTACTTGGAAAGGCATCTCCAACATGCCCTGATTCATATTTCTGCAGAAAGATTTGTGCACAAAAAGAGCTTGGACTTCTGTTGAGTTTGAGTTTGGAGCTAATGTGCCTCAATTTATTAACTGTTGCGTCTAGAGGTTAAATGTTACAGTCAATGCTGATAGCTTTTTGTGGAGCTTTGAAGAATCTCTTTTGCGCATTTTGACCATCCTTTTCATGGCTTGTAGGCTTGGTTTAGAGAACTTCCAACAAGAGTGCTAGATTCTCTCACGCCGGAACAGGTGGTAAATTGTAAAGCAGAAGAGGATTGTGTTAGTCTAGTGAAGTTGCTTTCTCCAACAGAAGCAGCACTGCTGCATTGGGTCATCAATTTGATGGCAGATGTTGTGGAGCATCAAGAGTTCAACAAGATGAACGCACACAACATTGCTATGGTTTTTGCTCCCAACATGACACAGGTTAGTTTATCAAAACCTGGAGGGAACTGTTTTATTTGTCCAAAGCCCATTCGTTTACCAACTTTAAATTTACGAGCAAGAGAACCTAATGTTTCACAATGGCATCATTTCTTTATCTGAGAAGCCTTCTCAAGAACTCCTACCTGACTAGCGATATGTTTAGCCAAATGAAATAATTATTGATTTATAAGATTTCCAAACGATCTAAAACATGTTTGGAAATCTAAGTGCTCGTACTGCGTGATTCTTTCAATCTATGTATATGGCGTGCTCAGTGATGATTGGCCGGTGTTATGCAGATAATGGATCCTTTGACTGCATTGACTCATGCAGTTCAAGTTGTGAAGTTCCTGAAGACATTGATTCTGAAAGTCCTTAGAGAAAGAGACAAATCAAATGCTGAGGCGAGGCGGCTTTCTCCATGCTCAGATTCTCCCTATTTGGAAACTGATCCCCTTCCTTCAAACTTTAACAGTGAGGAAGCTTGTGAGAAGAATGAAGATTCTTGTGCTAAAAAGCCAAGTCTCAAGGATAACTTCTTAAGGACTTCAACTTTGGGAGAATAGAATGGAGAATTAAGGAGAAAACTATGGATTTCGGAGGAAAGTGAATGTGTTATACATGATAGCACGCCTTCTAGACGTGAGATTAGAACTTCAGAATATAGATATAGGAGATATGACGGTGATCGTTGGCTAAGATTGAGGAAAAGATTGCACAAGCTATGGAGGCACCCTGTATTTTTGTGGAACAAAGCAAGTAAGCCTGCGACTTGAAGTCTTGGATGTTCTAAATAAAATATTGTGGTGCACGAGAAAAATGGAGAAGAAAGGAAAGAAGAAATCTTAATGATGGATTTTTTTTAATTTTAGACTCAAATATGATAATTTTTCATTTCGAATTGTTTAGATTGAAAAGATAAGGAAAAGAAAAGATGGGAAAGGGAAAACATATTCTTAAATTAAACAAAACTGTTTATATTGAAGTTACTTCTCTCCTTTGCACCTCTTCAATCCAGACATATTCCTGGTTGCTCACTTGAAATGCTTGAGGAGGGGCTGGTCACCTAATAAAATCTCATGTTACAACCTTGTTTCTTGTTGAAAATGTTAAGCATATATTTTTTGGGTATTGCGAGGTGTTTTGAGTTGTGTAAATTTAAATTCTCTTCATTCTTCATTATTAATCGCTCTCGTGAAAATATCCCTTCCTTTCATATTATAATAAATCTTTTACAAGGAATTTTGTTGCATTTTGTAGGACATTTTGATAGTTTCAATAAGCATTAAGTATTTCTTTTCTTTTTTTTCATATATGCTCATGTTCAATAAGTGCAGTGAGAGAAAGTGAAAATTAAAATGATATTGGAATTTAACATGATTAATAAGGGTAATATTGAGAATCATTTAAATTTTATGAAAAATTGAATTCCTTTAACTATTTTTAGTGATGCCTGTGAAGTAGTTAAAAAGAAAGAAAGAATAATTTCCTCTATTGAATATTTTATATATATATATATATATATTATAGAAGTATTTTTGAAGAAAGTGACATGCAAAAGTCCAACAACCAAATTAGAAATCAAAATATTAAAAAGAAAAAGAAAAACGGAAAAGGATAATATCTCCTGCCCCCAGGCAAGTTGCAGTGAGTCCATCCCCACCTGTGAACCCAATTGTCGGAATGAACCAGAAACGGGGCCCAATTCCGGCGTACCAATCGGGCCCCAACAAATTAAACTCTCTCTCTCTCTCTCAAATGTAAGAATGAATCGGTTGTAGTTTCACCAGTATAATCATATCCACGTGCACCTACTTACAAAAGAAAGTGGTGAAAGGGTTGGTCTGTATACGATCCAAGAACAAACAACATGAACTGGGGACTCTGAATTACCACATTTCTCTGTTTCTGGGCAAAAACAATCATCCTGGGATGGCATTCGCAGAGCATAGATGCTGCACTTCTGCGTTGAATTTTGAAACATCATCAGAGATGTTTGATTCAGCTTCTCAAAAGTATTTTTATGTGAATTGCGTTGAATTTTGAAACATCATCAGAGATGTTTGATTCAGCTTCTCAAAAGTATTTTTATGTGAATCCAAATAAAATTTTTCCCGCATATTTACCTTATACATAGTAAAATTAATTTTAAAAAGTCAATCCAAACATTCTTAAATGACAGACGAATTTCACTTGTCTTCTTACTCACGATCGCTGGGTGACAGAGTTCTAATAAACTTTCTTCCCTTGTACCACTGTGTATTATTAGGTCCTTCACCGACAACAAGCTATGAATATATATATATATATATATATCTCTCTCTCTCTCTCTCCATTAACACAATCAACTAGAGAGGCTTCAGTATTTACTCTCTTCAATCCTAAGCTAGGTAACTAATTCACAATGATTAATAAAATTAAGTAAGTTAGTTATTTATAAAAAAAATATATATGATTTCTCTAAAGTACCTCTTAATCAATTTATTGGAAACTGCTCATTTTATATAAAATTATCATGATATGTGTAATCAATAAGGAGAGTTTAAAGAAAAAATTACAATTTAAAAAGTTTAAAAAAATTAAAAGTTATATTTAAGATCAAAACAAATCTCTAATTACTAATTTTTATATTTAGGATCAGTCTAAGTGTAATACAGGGACATAAGAAAAAGAGGAATTGAGGAGGGTATCAAGATTAAGTTCATTAACGCATTTGCTCGTCTTAACTGACAAGTGTTAATAAAAATCAATGCGATTCATATGTGATATTGACACGTGTCAATAAAATATTGATTCAGCCCTCGCTCACTTTTTCAGTTTTTTGAAACTCATGAGTTAATATAAATTAAAAGGTCAATAATCAATCAAAAGACCGACCATATAATATTTTATTAATTTGCAGTTGCCTGGACATAATTTAAAACATGATTAATTAAATTTTATTGAATACTAGTTCACTTTTTCTTTCTTTTGAAAGTTTAACAAGTTAATAATAGATAGTGATGGTAATTAAGAGTGACACGTGCCGTATTATCATTCCACGATTTTATTTATTTATTTATTATCTTTTTCGTATGCAAGTTACCCCTTCGTCACATTTACGATATCATTGCGTTGGCTGTGAATTATGAGGAATACATAATTAGAGGAAATAAATAATTGAAAGTATTTTTGTAAAATAAACTAATAACCGCATAATATAGGGCTTGTTTGCTTCAAACCGGGCCCTTACATCCCTTCTGTGCAATGCAATATTAATTATGTTTGTTTCGATTTCCATTAATATTTATAAGTATTTTTATGTAAGTCAAGACAAAAATCTTACTATATATTTATCTTATAGTTTTTAAATCACAATTGAAAATTTATTTTTATAAGTTCTTTTTTGGGTCAAAGTTACAAGTTATTCCAAACAAGTCCAGCAATGATGATACTTGGGAGTTTTTAAAAAAAATGGTGCGATGAATTATTTTAATAATTATTTAAAGTTAATATATAATAAAAGGACCATTTTACCCTTAAACCCAATCGGCAGCAACCATTCCTCTGACGCAGGCAGAGGGCAGTGATAACTCATCTCTCTGCTTTCACTCATGTCTCTCCCTTCGTCTTTGTGCTTTTTTCCGAATCTGGGGCTTATTATTGTCGACAATTGACAGTAAATTGGCTTTCTTGTTTTCCCCTGCTCTTGGTTTATGGCTATTCTCTATGGGTTTTATTAGACAGAAGTGGAAAGAAAATATTCATAATGTTTTTGCCAAAGTTCGGTAAACAGTCCCGAAATTTTTCCCTTGCACATTTCTTTCTTTGTCAATTCATCTTCAAAGTTTGGGTGTAATAGGGGAAATAAAGAGCAGTAAACATGTAAATTGAGATGAGATGAGATTCTATGTTTATTAGTGTATATATGTTGATACTCAGCCTGAAAATGCAAAAAGATAGTCACTCAAATTTTCAGAGGCTATCAGGAGAAAATAAGAAATCCAGCAATCCAGCGGGATTATTAAGTTCGTTATTGGAAGCTTTTACTTGTGTCAATTTCTTTGTTATATTGCTAGTTGTGCATAATAATAAAAGATTTTTTTTCCCTAACAGAATGATGATATATTGATCTTTAAGCCCATAGAAAAGGAAGTTTTTCTGAAGTAAACGTCTGTACCGCAATGCAGCTTCACTTCATGCTTCCAACTGAATGAATTTGCAGTCTTTCCTGAAATGTTGAACGATGAGGTATGGTGTTAGGGATGTTGTTTATTAATCGCACGATTTACTATTTGGAGGGCAAATATGGTCTTTTCACATGTGTTATTAAGGCTGAAATTGACATTTTTATAAAGAATTGCAGGCCTGCAATGAGTATTCATAAGGTACCCCTGGGAATAGATACTACGGAAAAAAAAAAAGTGCAAACCTGTTTACTATCATTGAGCGTAACCAAATAGGTTAAATCACACGATGAGTGTTTCCACTGCACATTTGCAATGAGGTTGAAGCAAGCAAATTCATAATATTTGGGTTCATTTAGAATAGCTTATAAATAGTTTTTTAATTATGAATTACAAAATATGAAATAAATATATTAAAAGAGTTTTAATCTTGACTTACATAAAACGTATATATAAACACTTAAATAAACCAAATCAAACGAAATCATCAACCAGGGGATATCATGGATCATGATCCAATTGTAACACGTGCTTTGGTGTGTTTTACGTTAACAAATACTGCTATAATAAGAATGTTCAAGGAGGTATATTATAACAATTAATATGATGCACGCCGCATATTTTAATCCATCCACAAATGGCTTTATCATGTAATAAAAAGTAAGTCCTTGATTTGTTAATATTATTCATTGTGCGTCCCCTTCCTTCAAACTTTAACTGTGAGGAAGGTTGTGAGAAGAATGAAGATTGATGTCGTGCTGAAAAGCCAACTCTCAAGGATAACTTCTTAAGGACTTCAACTTTGGGAAGAGTAGAGTGGAGAAATTAAGGAGAAACTGTGGAGTTCGGAGGAAATTAAGTGAATGTGTTATAGATGATGGTACGCCTTCTAGACATGAGATTTTTTTTTTTTGACCAGATAAAAGTAACTTCATTAAAGAACAACAAAGATAAATACAAAGCCCAACAAGTACAACTGCACTAAAGACAGCCCAAACACAAAGGGAAACCAAACAAGCCCTAGACAAAACCTAACCCTAACAAAGAAGAGAGGGCAGCCGCCACCGTTACCAAGAACTTCAGTCATCATCGACCATTCACTAGAAGCAGTAGGGAAAGAAGTGCCATTACCAACACCAACACCAAAGCCATTATAAGGGGTGGGGGTTCGAAGAACCATCCCAAAGGACCCATCCCTCTTCTTGGCAAACCAACCCAACTGGTTGAACAACCTCCATGAGAAAACATCATAGGAGTAAAAGCACCCACAGCCACCAGAAAAATAGACGAAGGATGAGAAGGTGTTCTCGCCGACAGTTGCTGAGCGAACAAAATTGACGGAACAAAGACGTGCCCTTCGAATTCGCATCCACGAACAAACCACAATGATCCTCTGAAAGATGAAGCCATCAATGTGTAGGACCGTAGTCATCAAATCCCAGCCCCCAAAAATACAAAACGAAGTCGCCATGAGAGGTCTGCCGTCAATGAAGCCCTCAGATCTTAAAATAGCCGCTAAAACCAGACACACCACCGAAAAAGCCTAAAAAGACATACAAAGAAACTAAGGATAACACAGAAAAACGGTCATCTCCTCCCCCAGTCGGAGCCGGGGGAGGAGATACCGTGCAAGAAAGCTCGTCCGCTTGACGAGGGAAGAAAACTCTCACCACCCTTGCAATTTCGAGAGAGGGAGAGAGAAAGGAGCAACACAAAGTGACCTATTTCTAGACATGAGATTGGAACTTCAGAATATAGACATCATAAGGGGGATGGTTGGCTAAGATTGAGGAAAAAAATTACACGAAAGTTATGGAGGCACCCTGTATTTTTGTGGAACAAGACAAGTAAGCCTGCGACTTGAAGTCTTGGATATTCTGAATACAAGGCAGCAGAAGAAGAAGTTTGGGCCTTTTTGCTTTGAGCGGAGTTATGAGTTCAGAAGCTGGGAGGTGTTAACTTAAGACTAGCATCCCATTGTTTCAATAGTTTTAGGGTTCCTGTGCTTTGAGGAAAATGGAAAAGGAAGGAAAGAAGAAGTCTTAATGATAGATATTTTTTTAATTTAGACTTAAATATGATAATTTTTCATTTCAAAAAAGAAAGAGAAGAAAAGAAGATGTATTTTTAAATCAAATAAAACTGTTAATATTGACATTTCTTCTCTCCTCTGCACCTCTTCAATCAAAACTGTAACATCCCATTTTTTTAATTTATGTTTTTATTTGTTTGGGGACTTAGTACGGGTAGTGTTATATATATAAAAAATTATTATAAAATAAAAGAGAAGGAAACAATATATTTAGATGTAAAGATTAAATAGAAAATAAGAATCTGAAATAATTAAAGAGAGCTATGTATAAATATTTAAAGATAAATAAAAGGAGGATAAAATATTTAAAATATTATATTTAGGAAAGAATGGTTTAAATTTTAAATTACCATATCTGATAGGATTTTGATAATAATAAGAATAATAAGCAAGATCAGATGAGATATAGAAATATAAGATTATATTAAAAAAAATTAATTTGAATTTTATAAGTTTTAGGGATATATTTTAGAAACCTAAAACCTACTCCTACTCCCATCTAATATCCTTATCAGCCGCCATACTCCAAAAACCCTTCTCTTTTCTTACTTCTTCTAAATACATTCACGTTGCCACAAGCTTTGGACGGCTTTTGGGAGATCTCACGCAGGTGTGAACTTGCTCCTTCTCTTATTCTCTTTTATTGATTTCCTCTCTCCCATTGTCTTTCCCTCACGTCTCTCTTTCTTTTTTGTGTCTAATCATCCTTCCTCATGTCAGAAGCATCTCACGCACATGGTCACATATAGATACATATATTAGTAGGTAGAGGGGAGTGGTTACACACACACATGCCACACGTACACACACACGCACAAATTGGTAGGTACGGAGGAATAGGATGCACTTGAATAAACAAATTAAATAAATTTTTGATGGTGATATACTTGAATTAAAAGTAATAATGTCTAGATATGTTGTCAAAGTTTGAGTGAACTCTGTTATTTTAGTCTTCAGCATTTTCTTTGGTCTTGGATAATTTCTTTCTTCAACCCATAGTTATAGGTACCTACACAATATGAGACTGGTTTAATTTAGAATCTGAAGGCTTAAGAAATTCTAAGAAGACCGCAAGACTTTCGTATAATTAGTTATCATAGTGAGCTAAATAAATTATAATGGAATATGAATCTAGAAGAAGCTGTACGTTTCCATGGGGTAATACTAAGGCTTTAGGATAGTTTTAAAGAAATTAGGTTTTAATAGTTCAAAACTGTATGTTAATATTATACATGTGATTTTTGTAGCCTCTTACGGAGAACATTGATTGTTTGGAAAATTGCTATTTGAATCCTTGTAGCTAAAGGATAACAGGTAACGTGAATTCTATTCATCTTACTTACTGGTGACTCCTACGAGTTCCTTTCAAAGCATGAAAATTTATGAGGATGATTTGATTATCGTTTTACGAAAAGATTTATTAGGAATTATGGCAACCTTTTATAGATTTTAAATTAGCCTTGTGGGACTTTATTTTGTTGAAGAGGAAATTCTTGTTGGAACTTTAGGAGGTGGATGAGAGGACCATGTTTGCCATAGTGAGTGGTCCAACTTAGAATTATTTATTTACTATTTATCATTTATTATTTATTAATTATTATTTTAGTTATCTGTGTTGGTTGTGGAAACTTATATGGTGCTGTGGCAAACCATACTGAATGAGCATGAAATTGTGAAATATCGTCTTGTGTGTTATAGTTGAGAATGTCATATATAAATTGAATAGCTATGGATGTGAATATGATAAATTACTATGAATTGTGATTGGATAATATTCTGGGGAGGAGATTGAAAAGACCTCTTCTTAATACATAATTATAAAACTATTTTTAAAATGATAACCATGGTAGAAAAAGAATTGAGTTAGAGTGTTAAAATACTACCATGGTTATAAAGAGTTTGATGTATTTCGAAAACATCCCAAGTGGCTTAGGATACATAAAACACCCATGGGTTTAACAATGTAGAACAAAACCTCAAGGCACAGTAACCGCCCACAAGCCCAACATAATATTCATCCCACAAAGACTTAGGGCACAAGAAACACAGGGTGTTCAACCCAGCCCATAAGTCATACATCGCACACAGCAGAGTCTTATGGCCTGCAGCCATTTTAACAGTATTCCATCAAATACAGTCATCCAAACAAAAGAAAGTATACGTCAACACAGTCGTGGGCCCTAAGATGGCAATATACATAACATTACATGCCTAAACCAAAAGACTACTAGGCTATGCTCTCCTATGCCTCTGGTTTCTTCCCTTCACGTCGAGCCAAACTAGATGGCTCTCCTAAAAAGTATTGATGAATAGCGGGGTGAGACGTAAAGTCCCAGTAACCAAGTATTAATTTATGACATATACAAGTAGGATGGTAAGTTGGTGAAGTAGTGCTTAAATATAGTTTAAGAAATAAATGATACTTTAATAGATACAATCACATAAAAAGAGTATATCTCTCCATCCACAACACAATTCATATAAAAGTACATATATGCAACAACACAATGAAATATGCCCTCCCATCACCTTGCTCCTCCTTATGACTCCTTGATAAGGACCCGGGCTTTCTGTGCTGAGTAACCCGGCCAAATGTCACCCCACTCACATCAAGCAACGGGCCCCCTCCTGTACCTACACCGCCCAAGAATGGACTATGGTGCAAGAGGTGTCTACCCAAGAGTTCGTTCTCAATTCCGGGCCAAGGAAAAGGAAGAACTACAGGGGTCTAACAATAAGGCCAAACACTGGGATCAATAGTGTAGGCATGCCGCGCGGGCTTCAAGAACAATTATCCTCCACATAACAAAATCCCATCCTCCACATATGAACCCCATGCATAGTCACAATATAAATCAAAATATCACAATCTTCAAAGTAAGATGATATAATTTCAAACAAAGTATAACACATTTTCATTTCATTTAATAACATAATACTAGTATATTAAATTCAGTACTACACGAAAACACAATTCCAATAAAACACAACTCAAACAAATTAGATCAACATACTTCCCACTTCACCAAAATTTGTCATATAATAAAAATATATTTTATTCACAGGCATACTTTACAAATTAACTAAGAAAATAAAAACATAATAAACACCTTACAATCCAAAGCGTGTATATAAAATAAATTAACCCCGGTTACCTCTATTCCAAGCTTAACCTCACAGCTTGAGAAATAAGAGCGCAAATTACAAACTCCGAAGTACAAGATAATCTACAAATAATATAGATACAATTTATTATACATACAAATAATTAACTTAAATTACAGAATTTATTATTAATAATATTTATACATATATTTACTATCCAAAATTCTTACTTCAAATAACAATTTTTCTCTACCCAAATAACTAATTTAAATTATAAATATTTATAAAATATGGTTTTTATCTAATATTGTAAGAATCTCAATTTATAACTTAAATTTCCAGTTTCAAAATTTTTCTAATAATATAGTCTTAACCTATTTTACATTTTAAAACTGATTAAAATATCAATAATACATTAAGTAACCCAAATAAGTTATTTAACTTAAATTTAATCGGTAAAAACATTCTATATATCTTGAATAATACATTTTTCAACTAAAATCTTAGTTTAAAATTCTCAAAACAATCATAAACAAATATAAACCGATTAAAATTTTAATAATATATCGAACAACCCAAATAAATTATTTAACCTATTTTTAATCGGTATAAATATGATATATATCATGAATGACAGATTTTTCAACAAATAAATTTAATTTTTAAATACCATAGATAATAAATAGACAAATCTAAACCAGTTAAAATTAACTACTTATTTATCTCTAAATTTCTACAGTCATATATTGTCAAAAAATCATTACTTACTTTGTACCCAGCTCACAAAATTTCTCTAAACAGTGTAGTAATACTACTAATATAAAGCTCTAAATATATAGGAAATATTCATAGAGAAAAAATTTAATAGAAAGAAGTGTTTAATGTACCTATATGATCCCCAAATGCTAGCACGTCCTTGCAGAAATCTTCACTCACTCTCTTGTTCTTTGTTTTTCTTCCTACGTCTCTCACCTCTCTTTCTCTACTCTACACAACACTCACACTCTTCTATTTATCCTTTAACATGCCAACCAACCTTCGTCAATTTTCTTCCTTCATTTATTGTTCTTCCCATTTTTCCTCCTCCCTCTTTAATTACCCGCGTGAAAAATTCTTCTTGGCCTTCAATTCACCCCAGCTTTTCCACCGACTTTGGTGGAAAAGTTGGGGTGTGTTGTTGTTTGTTTTTTTTTTTAAATATTAATAATATATTATTATTTAATAATAATAAAATATTATTTTACATTATTTAATTTTTTTTTTAAGGATGTTACAGAGATTGTGCAGAAGCATATGATATTGTGACCACGTGATAGGCCGTCATATGGCGCTCTATGGCTGGCCCATATTACCAAGGCAGTAAACCCTGGGCTTGCGACACTCCAGAGGTATCCCAGGGTAGTAAACCCTTTCTGGAGGAAACCCATAGCCCTTGTGTGCTCTGTCGACTTTGGCCGGTCCGCATCACACTTGTGGGAAGCTTGTGAGAGTCAGTTATGACGTGGGTAGCAATTAGCCCATGGGTTCAGTCGGCAGTTATAAGGAGGTTATAAGGTGGAATTGAAAATTTAATGTATTGTGATAATGTGACAACTATGCTGCATTTTATTTAGTTTGAATATTATGACCTAATGTGATCTTGAATGATATGTCTGTCTGCGTGCTATTCGTATGCTATTGGTAACTATTGATTTTGAACTGTTAGTCCTACTTGGCACCTCGTAAGGGTACTGGTAGGTAAGGTGGGTAGAATTTATGTTACTGAGACAGTGGTCTTATTCCGTTACTTCACCAATTTCAGGTGAGAGCAGCAGGGGAGATGCAGGGGGAAGGCACTGTAAGCGTGAGGTCACTTACACTAGTGACTGCGCTTCGATTCTAGAATTTATGTTTGGTTTACGTTTAATTGCCACCTAGGAGCCATGATGTTCTTTAAACTGTTATTGGCTTATTTTGGACTTGTTATTACTACTAGAGTGTTTTGCTTCTTTAGCTATGGATATTTTTATTGATTGCTTTAGGGGCCTTAGACCCATAACTGAACATTGCGGCAATTGCATCTGAATAAGTAAGTCATTTAGTTATGCCTTTCTTGTGATTTATTTTATATCATGTCTATGTTAACCAGGTATGTTGGGGATTTAAATAACCATGTTAGGGGTTAAGCTTTTTTTTTTTTTCTAACATGGTTAAGGTGAAGTAGTAAGTATGATATTTTTATAACCATGATATGTGCTTGGGTATGGTATCTCTTTTTATATATCATGGTTATTTAGCGAACTAAAACAAAAGTTAAGATTCTTCTTTTATGTACCTTAGTAAACACACGCATGTGCTACTTGTATGTTTAAGTATGGCATAGCTTTATATTGGATATTACAAAAACAACCTTGTCTCTTGTTAAAAACGTTGAGCATATATTTTTTGGGTATTGCGAGGTGTTTTGAGTTGTGTGAATTAAAATTCTCCTCAATAATCTTCATCACTAGTCGTTGAGGGTCCCCATTTATTAACTTGGCGCTCTTTGTGAGGTTTTTTTTAACCAAAGACAAAATGAAATATATTAAAATGAAGCAAGTTTAAAGGTTACATATTGTAAACAAATAGAAAAGGAACTAAGATTTACAAAACCATCTTTAGAAATAACTTTAACACTAACAAAAAAAATTATAAATAAGCCCGAGAATTTCCTGCCAAATAATAATGAGGGGTTTGTCAGAGTGTCAAAAATTTGTATGAATCTTTTTTCAATATAGTAAATGCCTTGCATAGAGTTGGCTAGGGCTGTGCAAAAAACCTGGTAGTCCAGGTAACCCGGTCCAACCCAATATGATCCGGTCCAGATAAAATCAGTCCAAAAAGAAAATCGGACCAGACCAGACCTGACTGACTGGTCAGGCTAGACCAGGCTCAGGACCAAGTGATCAGAACACTTAGTCTGGTCTGGTCTGGCCCAAATATACATATATATATATTTCATATAAACCTAAGTACTTACTAGTTACTACCTAACGCTGTCATTCGGTTCGCTTATCTGAAATCTGAATGGTAAATCATTAAATGAATGTCGTTGCTAACTCGCATCTCACCCTCTCAGGCTCTCACCGTCTCACGTGCGCGTATGTCTCCCTGCTCTCGGGTTGCCCTCTCCACTCTCCCTATCTGAAATTCTGAACTTTTGCTGAAGAAGCCCTAGCAGGTAGTAGCGACGGTGTCTCCTCTGTCAAACAGTTGATCTCCTCAACCCTGTCCTCCTTCATCGGCGCATTGCTACTCCACCCCTCCTTCATTGGTCTATTCTCGCTCCACTCCTCATTCATCGTAGTGCTCTGGTTCCAGTCCTCTTTAACCAGTTTGTTCGTTCTCCTCCAGTCCTTCATTGTTGTGTTTGAGGTAGTTATTCTTGTTCTACTTTTCTCCTTCACTCTGATTTTTTCCAGAAATTCGATTAGGAATTTTCCCAGATATTCGATAGAGACCTCCGGTTAAAATTTTTCAAAAGTAACTTATCTATGTAAATATCGTGAATGTTGGTGATTTTTATGTGCCTAGAGACCTACGGTTAAAATTTTTCAGAAGTAACTTATCACTCAATCGAAAATGATGGGTTATTTATTTTCTTGTTTATGTGTTGTCATGAGTTACAATTCACCACGCTAATCTGTTTCACTATTGAAGCCTGTCTTTATGTAGGATTTTTATATGAAAAAGGATAAGAAGTTGATCAAGTAGTCATAGGCGTAGTCGTGTAGAAGACAATAAACCTTTGTAGTTTGTACGAGTTCATTCTCTGTATAATCTACTATGGCAAAAAAAAATATGATATGGGTTGATTATGTCAAAAAAGACTTGATTATTAGGATGTTGAATTTGGCAAAATTGGCCACCATTCAAGGGGAAGAGGTTAAAGAGACCAATGTTCATTGATAATTGAAGCTGAACTTAAGGAAATAGTGTATTTGAGCTTTTATTTGTGATATTTAATGATATTTATTTGTGCTTTTATCTTCGTGCAGGCATGGATATTGACCAATCTTCAAGTGTTGACCAATCTCAATCTTCTCCCTTTATTGGCAAGAATGTAACTCCAACCCCTAGTACACCATCTTCGACGCCTAGTGGTTCTAATCCTCATCCTCACCAACCTCCAACCACCATAGAATGTCCTCCCCTGCCCAAGCAGCTACAACTGGAAATGAAGCTACAGAAGGGGAGTAAGAAGAGAAAACAAACCTAAGAAGAAGCAATCACAAGTGTGGGATCACTTTACTAAGTTACCATTAGAGGAGACAAATGGAGAGATTAGAGCTGCATGCAAGTATTGCAATATAGATTATGCTTGTGACCCAACCAAGCATGGGACAACATCTTTGAAAAGACATTTGCGAAAATGTCAAAGAAATCCACATAAGGCTACACAAATACCAAAACAATCTATGTTGAATTATACTACACCGAGTGGGCAAGCAGGAAGCTTGATGCCTCATATGTTCAATAAAAAATGATGTCGTAAGGCTCTTGCTGAGTTCATCATATGTGATGAGATGCCATTTAGGTTGGTTGAGAAGCAAGGCTTTAGAAACTTTTGTCAAAGAGTTAGAGCTGCGATTTCAAATCCCTTTAAGAACAACAGTTGCTAAAGATTGTTGGCAATTATATCTTGGTGAAGTTAGGATCTTAAAGAATCTATTGAGGCAATGTACTAATCGTATTTCTCTCACTATGGATTGTTGGACATCGGTTCAAAATTTCAATTACTTGTGTCTCACGGCTCATTTCATTGATAATGATTGGAAGTTGCATAAAAGGATTCTTAATTTTTGTATGATTGAGAATCATAGGGGTGAGGGAAAGACAATTGAGAGGTGCTTGTCAGATTGGAAAGACAATTGAGAGGTGCTTGTCAGATTAGGGCATACAAAATGTGTTCACCATTACTATGGATAATGCAACATCTAATGACTCGGCCTTGATATATTTGAAAAGAAGATTAAAGAACTGGAAGGGTCTTGTTTGTGGTGGTGATTATCTTCAACTACAATGTTGTGCACATGTTGTCAATTTGGTTGTTAATGATGGCTTGAAAGAATTGAAAGATGCCTTTGAATCAATTCGGAATGCTATTAGATATGTTCGTTCTTCCCCTGCACGTCTTTAAAAATTTAAAGATGTTTGTGAATTGGAAATGTTGGATGCCAAAAATATGTGCTGCTTGGATGTTAACACTAGATGGAATTCCACATATATGATGTTGGATGTTGCTTTGAAATTCCAAAAGGCATTTGAAAGATTGGAGGATGAAGATGAAGATTATGTGACATACTTTAATAAAGGTTCAAGACATGATGGCCCTCCTAACAAGCAAGCTTGGCATAAGGCACAGGTCTTTCTTACATTCTTAATAGTGTTTTTTGATGTGACATTGTTATTTTCTAGCTCACTAACAGTTACTGCGAACATATGTTTCCATCAAATTGCACTAGTTCATGAACTGTTGGATGAGACTACTCAGTCTGATGACTCTCTTCTTAGGGAGATGTCCTTAAGCATGAAGATGAAATATGAAAGTATTGGGGAGCGGCAGATAATTGAATCCTTTGTTGATTATTGCTATGATTCTAGATCCTCGATACAAGCTTGCATACATCAACCATGTTTTTAAGCAACTTTTTTCTGATCTTGAACTTTGTATGTCCATGAAAAACAAGGCAAAAAAACACTTTGTATCACCTATTTGAGGAGTACTCTGCAGTGATTGGTCCTGAAACAAGTAGATCTGGTGGTTCTAGTACTTGTACTTCTTCTGGCAGTGCCAATACTTCAAATGCGAATGATGGTAAAAAAGACCCTGGTCGTAGATGGTTGGCATCCCAGAAAGAAAAGAACTCATCTGTAGATACTTAATCAGAGTTGGATAGATACCTTTCAGCTAATTTATCAGAAGACATTCCTAATGATGATGATAATTTTGATATACTGACATGTTAGAAGGTTGATTCTACCAAGTATAGAGTGCTTTCCATGATTGCACATGATGTAATGGCCTATACTAGTATCTACAGTGGCTCCTGAATCAGCTTTTAGCACTGGAGGACGTGTTGTGGATGATTATAGGAGTTCTCTATCTCCTAGGATGACTGAAGCACTTGTTTGTGCTCAAAACTGGCTACTTGTTGGGTAGTCTATATCAAACTTGGCCTCTTTGTTGACTGAATTTGACAACTTTCAAGAGACTGATAATGTTGTTAATATTCAGGTAATATTTTTAATTATATGCTTCTCAATTCAAAATAAATTATTTCATTAATTATTACTAATTCCTTCTTCTTATATGTATATATATAATTTGTTTTTGCTAGATGGATCCAGTGTAACAAATGGAGGAGGAGGAGAAAAATGAAAGAAGATGATTGATGTTCAACATTATGGAAATTAGATTTCAATCATTTGTTGTTCACTTTGTCTTGTTGTGTGTAATGTTATAGACTTGATGTTATGATGGATTATTAGATTTTATCATTAGAACTTGTATTTTATTGTTGTTGATGTTGTTGGATATTTTAGATAATGATTTTTTATTATTAATTGCATATTAGTTAATAGTTTTAATTGAACTTTTGGTTGGCAAAATATGAAATTTTGCACTTGGATTGAGTAGAACCATGGAGTAGATACAAATAAGTAGGGGAAAAAAAGATGAGGACTTGAAACTAGGGAAAAAAAAAGAGGAACTGGACTGCCTGGACAGTCCAGGCAGTCCAGGGGACCAAGTCTAGTCCAGCCCGAACTCAGGCTGGCACTGGACTAGACCAGACCTCGGGCTGCTTTGTCCAGCCTGAGGTCTTCCCTAGACTAGACCTCGAGTTGACACCTAACCTGGTCTAGTCTGGTCCATGATCACCCCTAGAGTTGGCCCTAGAATTTAATAGAATTCTGAGACCAACTCGAAGAAAATAATTTCCTTTGAGAGAATTGAAAAAAATAAAAGAGGATGACACAAATCTAGACTTTCAGTCTCCTGCCTCCTTGCAAGTTGCAAAGATTTCATATCCTCGCCTGAGAACCCAATTAATGGAATGAAGATTGAAGACTTTGCAGAGCAGGCCCAAACATGGAACAAGGAGACCTTTGGGCTTATTGGACATTCCAAGAGAAAATTAAGAGCTCGAATTTTAGGCGTCCAGTGCACTCTTGAAGGATACCTGTATTCCCAATGGCACCTTAATCTGGAAAGATCCCTATTGCAAGCCTACGAAGAAACATGTCTTCGGGAGGAAACTCTTTGGCTGCAAAAATCAAGAAGTAAATGGATCTTAGATGGAGACAGGAACACCCACTACTACCACTCTAAAGCTTTAATTCGAAGAAGGAAAAACATGGTTTGCATGCTCAAAAAAAATGATGGCTCTTGGGAAGCGAATTAGTTAAAACTCTAGGAGATGGTGACTGACTATTTTAAAAATCTGTATACCAAGGACCCCTACCCTGTAGAACCATTCCAATATGCAGGTTTGTTTCCTCCACTTTCAGATTCTATGCTTCTCTCTCTTGATTGCCCTATTACTAAGGCTGAAACCAAAATTGCTCTTTTTGACATGGCTCTGTTGAAATCACCGGGGTTGATGGCTTGCACACCCACTTTTTCCAAGCACACTAGGAGATCGTTGGAGACTCCCTCTTTGCTGAAATTAAGCGAATTTTGCTAGGGAAGAAATTGATAAGAGATTCAACAAAACCCTCATAGCTCTTATCCTAAAAGTACAAAGTCCTCAGACTCTTAAAGAATTTAGGCTAATAAGCTTATGTACCACGGTCTATAAAATCATCACCAATATCATTGAGAATCGCCTCAAGAATGTAATGCCTATGCTCTCCCTACCTTACCAGTCTAGCTTCATCCAGGGCCGGAACATTGTTGACAACATCATAATTGTGCAAGAAGCCATCGACTCCATGAGGAAGAAAATTGGACAGACATGCTGGATGGCCATAAAAGTAGATCTATCAAAGGCCTTTGACAGATTGAGTTGGGATTTCATAGTTGACACCTTAAAGGATGCCCGAATTCCTGAAAGGTTAATCTTGATAATTATGAAATGCTTATCCACTGCCTCTATGCGAGTGATTTGGAGTGGGAAACCGACAGGTCTCTTCAACGCCTAGCAAGGAATTCGGCAAGGCGATCCTATCTCACCATATATTTTTGTCCTATGTATGAAGAGGCTTTCCCAAGCAATCCAAAAAGAGGTTAAGCTAAAGAAATGGCATCCAATTAGAATGGGGTGAAGAGGTCCCCCCATCTCTTTTTTGTAGATGATTTAATCCTTTTTGGGCACACTATGACGAATCAAGTCAACGTCATACCCGGACTACTTGAGGAATTTTGTAAATCCTCAGGTCATAAGATAAGTGAAGCAAAAACACGAATTTACTTTTCCAAAAATGTCTCCATTTTGACCGCAAACCACATTTACAGTGTGCTAAGCTACAAGAAAACTGATAATCTAGGAAGGTACCTGGGAGTTCCCTTATTGCACACCCGTGTGACAAAGGAGACATACAGCTATCTAGAGGAAAAAATACAACAGATGGCAGGATAGAAATCCAAATGCTTGTCCTTAGCTAGAAGGATAACACTCGCCCAGTCAGTGCTTTCTACCATCCCAATGTATGCCATGCAATCAAATCGCCTACCAGTAGCTACATGTTAACGCATCGACCTAACCATCCGAAAGTTTATCTGGGGCTCTTCTGCCTAAAAGAGAGGTATTCACTTACTGAAATGGGAACAAGTATGCTAACCGAAGGAGAATGGAGGATGCAGACTTAAGGATATTGGTGCACAAAACTCTGCTTTTCTCATGAAGCTAGGATATGCCATCTTTAATAAGCCTCACCTCTTATGGGTCCAAATACTGAGGGAAAAATATGGATGGCCCGTATCCATACCAGCGGCAAACAACACCAGAAATGGGTCATACCTTTGGAAAAGCCTGCTAGCATTATGGGAAGACCTCCACCTAAGTCTAAAGTGGAAGGTAGGAGATGGAAAAACAATTCGATTCTGGGCCGACCACTAGCTTGGTGACCTGGGACCCTTGGCCAATCTCTCCTTTCGACCTATCACAAATACTGATTTACAGAAGCCTCTACACCAATCCGTAATTGACGAAGGAACCTGGAAATGGGAAGAATTCTGCAACGACTTGCCTTCACAAACACTTGAACAGATTTCTCAAATAGGCCCTCCTAGTGCTAATATGGAACCTGATTCACTGGTGTGGCACCTCACTAACTCAAGTGAATTCACCATTCAATCTGCCTACACGCGCATAAAGGAAGACAAATGGAATGATGGTTCTTCTCACTGGAATTTGGCCTAGAAATGGCTAGGGGCATAAAGAGTTAAAACGTTCTTGTGGTTAGCTATGCATAACAAACTTCTTACCAACCAAATTAGGTTCAGAAGGAAGATGGTGCCTAGTGAAGCTTGTGAGCTTTGTGGAGATACCTCTGAAGACCTAAACCATGTCCTATGACACTGTAGCTTAGCCTCTGCTTGTTGGAGCCTTGCTGTCCCTACCTCGAGGCAGCATCTGTTCTTCACCCAACCTTATGACAGGTGGCTCAAGGAGAACTTAAGAGTCAACAGCCAAAGTAAACAATGGAGCATTGTGTTCGGACTCTTATGTTGGAAGCTATGGGACGCGAGGAATCGCTGCCTTTTCTCACATGAAGAAACAAACCCCATTAGCTTAGTAAATAGAGTGTTAGCTTGGACTGACTACACCATTAGAGCGCTAGAACATTATAAGCATCTTGGTGTTAGCTGGTCATCTTGTCACCTTGTCTTTTTTACTCTGTTTTCGTTTGTTTCCCCTTGTACTCTTGTAAGCTTGTTTTCAATAATACACCTTTCATTAAAAAAAAAAAAAAGGAATGAACAAGAAACGGGGACCAATTCTTGCGTACTAGTCGCCCCACAAGAAATTAAGGATTTAAAAATTTCTTAATTTTAATAAGGTGGATTTAAAAAATTAAAAAGATAGAATTAAAAGCTTTTAATTAATTTTTTTTCTTATTTTTTGACCTTACATCTTATCTTTATTAAAATTTTATAGCCACACTTTTCTAATTTTTCACAATCAAGTCTTAAGAAAGAGAAATAATTATTAAAAGGTTTCAATAATAATCTCAGCACCCTATAATAACAAGTTCTAAAATGGAGAATGACAACTTGTAGAATTTATTTTTTAATTTTTTTTGGGATTTAATTGTAATTCTCCTAAAATTTTCTCTTCCCTTCTCTCTCTTTCATTTTCTTCATACTAAACATAGAATAAAACTCTAAAATAAATGTTCCTTCTCTCTCTCTCACTCTAATGTAAAAATGACCAACACGGCATGAGTATGATGAAAAGAGATAATTTTCAAGATTTGAATCCCTGTTGAGAGAGAAATTCACAAGTATTCGACACTGTCTCGAATATGATTTTCTCTAATAAAACAATACCTATACTTAGCCAAAATAAATAAATAAATAAATAAAATATAAAAATGAATCTGTTGTTGCAGGCTTGTAGTTTTAACAAATGAAGCATAAAATATAATCCACATGCAATTTTTTTTAACCATGCTTTTTATTGGAGGTAATCATATTCAAAGTGTTATCGGGCACTGAATATCGGCATATCTTCTAATGAGAATTAAAATCTTAATTTGTCTGATGATGAGAAACCATTTTCATTAAACCCAAACCCAATTAGTGATCCACGTGCACTCGCTTACGAGGGAAAGTGGTGAAAGAATAGATCTGATACGATCCATCAACAAAGACATAAACTGGGGTCTTTGAAGTAACACATCTGTCTAAACAGTCTCCGAATAATTCTAAGCATGATACATGTCTTTGTTTCTGGGCAAAAACATTATTCAGGGATGGCATTCACAGAATAGAGATGCTACACATCACGTTGAATTTTGAAGCATCATTACTTTGTACACCACAAACACGAATTTCACTTGCCCTCTTGCTCACAATCGTTACTTCGTTAGTATACAAAATTCTTAGAAACTTTCTTCCCTTGGACCACTAAATATTGAAGTACTACGACAACCCAAAAAAAAATTATTAAGACAGTCAGTTAATTAGAGACGCTTCAATATTTACTCCCTTGGTCAGAATCTAAGTAATTAATTGGCAGAAATTAATAAAAACCATTAAGTTAATTATTTATAAAAAAATGTGCATTGATTTTCCTAAAATAGCTCTCAATCAATTCAGTGGAAATTGTTCCATCTACATAAAACTCTCTTATTATGTGCAATCACCTAGAAGAGTTTAAGAAAATTATTTTTTTAAAAAAAAGTAAATTGACATATTATTTTTAGGGTGAAAAAATTCTATATTAGCTTTTACATTTAGATCAGCAATAGACAGAAAAGAAGAAAATGAGGAAAATGATGAGGGTATCAAGATTAAATTTCCTAACGCATATCCTCATGTGTCTTGAGTACTAGTATTAATTAAAATCAATACGGTGTGTCAGCATTATCTCTAAGTAGTACTCCTCCGGTCCTAATTATAAAACCCAATTGATTTATTTGAGGAGATTAAGGAAGTAAGTTAAGTTGGTTATTTATAATAAATAAGTGTTGTCATTCCTAAAATATCCTTGCTAATTAAGTATATTGACTAAAACTATCATTATTAGAAGGATTATCTTGGAAAAAAATGCATAAATATAAGAGACAAAATGGATTGGGTCTTATAATTAGGACCAAATAAAAAGTCAAATTGGGTCTTATAATAAGAACCGGAGGAGTATCTTACTACACTCATATGTAATATTGACAAGTGTCAATAAATTACTGATTCAGCGGGTTCTTTAATCTTGTTGGGGAAAGGAAAAGGATCTTCTTTAATCTTAATTATTTCACCATCTTTTTCACTTTTCGACTCAATTAGTTAATATAAAAGGCCAATAATGAATATAAATAAATTTAAAAAAAAGCAATATTGTGCCCACCGTATAATATTAATTTGCAGAATTGCAGTTGCTTGGACATATGGACATAATTTAAAACATGATATAATTAAGGGTGATCCACTTTTATTCATACTAATTCTTTTTTCTTTCTTTTGAAGGTTTAACAAGGTAATACTACTTCCAATCCTTAATATAAAACCTTATTTAATTTTTATTTTGGTCTTAAATATAAGATTATAATCCACTTTATCTTTTATATTTATACATTTTTTTCTAAAATAGTTCTTCTAATAATAATAGTTTTAGCCAATAAACTTGATTAGTAAGGATATTTTAAGAAAGATAACACATATGTATTACAAATAACTAAATTAACTTATTTTTTTAATCTCTTTAAATTAGTCAACTAATTCTTATAATTAGGACTGGACGCAGTAGTAAGATAATGGTGGTAATTGCCAGCAAAAAACGAAAATGATGGTGGTAATTAAGAGCGACACCGTACCGCATTGTTATTCCACGATTTAATTTATTTATTCATCTTTGGTTTTGTGTGAATGTCACCTGTTCGTCCCATTTACAATATGATTGCGTTGGCTGTGAATGATGAGTAGTAGTAATAAATAATCAGAGAGAATCAATAATTGAAACTATTCATTGATCCTATTTATAAGTCAATTTTGACATGTTTTACACAAACTAAAAAAATTGAATTTTATTAATTTTGTTTTAAGATTTAACAACTTTTCAATTTTATTTTTATTCTCATAAAAAATTTCTTTTTATGTTTTATAAATTAGATAAAAAAAATTCATTATCTCTCTGCTTTATAAATAGAACTAAAAGAGTATTTCTTTTAATACTTTCAGTTTATACATATTAATTAACTCAGTTCATTAACATAATTCAAACGTGATAAGATAGATATTAGGATAAGCTTTTGGAACGCAGACCTAAATTTTAACGGACCGTGATTGATATTAGGAATTAGGATTGCCGTTGGGAGCAAGAGTGAGAATGAGATTTTCAAATTATGTTTGGTATGAAGAAATATGCAGAGGAAATATTTACATCGGTTATATTTTTAAAACTCGAACCAGACCGGACGATCAGACCGGCCGGACCGTCGGCCGGAGAACTTACCGGCTCGTTTTTTCCGTTCGAACCGTTTTATTAGTTTGACCAGATTGAGCCGTTTTTAACCGGCTTTTCAGCCGGAAGCTGGAGTTCGACCGCGAACCAGAGCGAGTTTTAAAGAACCGGCCGGGTTGGAGTTGGATGAATTGACGACATTGTTGGTTGTCATTTTCGCTGAGAAGATGGAAAGATGAGAAATAAAGTGAAGATGAAGAGGAAGAAGGAAGAAAACTGAAAGCGGAAAACAAAAGAAGTAATGAATAAGAAAGACAGAAAGGAATGAAAAAATTAATAAAAGAGGAAGATGGGAACCTGAACGTCAAGAAAGGAACAAAAGAACCAGAATAAGTAGCGGTAACCTGATGAATACCGAAAAGAAGATCTGAACCTCAACACTAAAATGAGTAGTTTGAAATGGTTGAAGTGAAATAGAGTTGATGAAAGCAATATATTACACGAGGTTTTATGATTTTATCTGAAGGACAAGTGAAGAGTTGTCTTGAGATATGCAGAATTTTGTACCTTGTAAGTTTGAAAGGACACAATAAAGCAGAAGCAATACACATTTTTTAATTTCTCAGCAGGTTTTTAGGATAGACCGTGGTACAGACGAAATGATACGGCTTACTCCTCCGGTCCTAAATGTAAGACCCTTATACTAGTGTATAAGGGTCTTACATTTAGGATCGGAGCAGTATTATTTATCTTCTATGCATGTTTAAGTTATAAATTAATTCATTAACACATTTAAAGTGTTTTAAAAAGAAAAACAGATGTTATCATTATAACAAAATGGGGGAAAAAAAAAAGCTATCAAAATTTACTAAATTTTTAGTATATTTTTATTATTATGCTTTTAACTATTAATTTATATAGTAGTATTATTATTTTGTAATTAGACTTATTGTATATATATTTTGTTATACATATATTATGTATGTGTGTATATGTACATATATTAAATTTTTATTTAATCATTACGTCATCGGTTGGACCGGCGGTCTACCCGGTTGGACCATGAGAACCATGAACTGCTGACTTTTCCGGTTCAATGTTCGGTCCGGTTTTTAAAACATTATTATTCTATGATGAGTCTTAAATTAGGAAAATACTATAATATCATTTATAATAAATAATAAAAATCATAGCCCTAATTTTCCTCTGCACCTCACGTCCTTACCGCTCTCCCTCAGCCCTAATTAACCGATTTTTTTATACACAACAATTGCTCGATGATGCATATGAATCTGTGAACAAATCAGGCATGGATGATCGATGATGATGGAAATGGAACTAAATTGTAAGAATCAGCGATGAATGTGAGTCTCTACTGATTAAGAGTAAAACTTCGTTATTAACAGCGAAAGAAAACGTAAACATAATCAATCATATAGAATAAATGAGCAAATTAATCTCATTGTGTATATCATCGTCTTTGATTTGAGGAGGACGGCGGAAAGCAAGTCCTGGTCGTGGAAGGAGGAAGAGAGGCTGGCTTGGTAAAATCGGAATTTGTGAAATATTAAAAGGATAATTTGGTCCAAAAATGTTCAATCTCAGGACTAATGTTCCAACACCGGACGATGGTCCAAAATTTGGTAATGCCCAATCTCATCCCATCGATTAATCCCATGTTGGGAGCCTTGAGATACGGCAAAAATTTATTCAATTTAGCGTTTTATTTAATATTATGGGTTAAAGTATACGTTTTATTTTTTTAAAGTTATCTCGAGTTTAAAACGTGTATTTTTAATTCCTTAAACTTAACAACGTTAATCTCACTAAAAAAAAATGCTGACTCAATAATTTTAAAATTTTAAATCAACATTTAAATGCTAACATGTTATTACTGAAATTTGATATAAAATTAAAAAACCAAACGTATGCTTTACACGATATTATATCTAATTCGACACCGCCTGCCTCTTTATCTAAAAATCACATAATATTAGGTTTTTGACTAATTTTGAGTCTTATCCGTCCATTTCAACTCTATTTCAGATAATTTACCCTTGGCTTCTCACTAAAAAAAAAGAAAAAGAAAAGAAAAACACGTAACAATATTTATTTTTATGCCTAGCCTTTGAGATTTCTTAATGCGATTAAGAACTTTAACTGCTGGCAGCAATATCACTAGCCCCTCATTTGTTAAATGCTGTCATTATAATAATGGAATTATTATATAGTATCATTAATTAAAATAAACCAAACGATGTAGTGTCATCCCTTTGTGAGTTAGTTGCAAAGTCAACAGGAACTTAGCATAAGACGGATGTATAATAAACTAATAACCGCATAATATAGTATATTAGGGGATATCACAGATGATGATCCAATTACAACGCGTGCTTTCGTGTGTTTTGCGTTCACAAAAACTGCTATAATAAGAATGTTCGAGCAGGTATATTATATATACTATCTCCGGTTTTTAATATAAGAGTTAGTTTGATATTTAATTTGATTCTAAATATAAGATTTCAATCTACTTTTTCATTTATATTTATCTTTTTTTTTAAATAGTCCATATAGTAGTTGTACATGTTAAAATGTTCCATCAAATGATAATTATAGCTAAAACATGTTATTAGTAATGATATTTTAGAAAAACTAATACATATTTACTACGTATAAAAATTCATTCAAATTAGTTATTAGCTTTTATATTCATTATTAAAGGTAGTATTATATCTAAAGCCGCATTACATTAAAATCATATGAAGCACGCCGTACATTTTAATCCGCCCACAAATGGCTTTATCAAGTAATAAAAAATAATTCCTTGATTAGTTTAATATTATTCATCGTACGACGTCCCCGATTGGAAAACGTTTGGAGCGGGCATGGATCTCACAAAAGACGGATGCATATATGATATTTTGTCTGATTTTTCTCACTGTTCAGCATATGAAAATGTCAAAGTAAATTAGGGTATAATTCATCATTACTAATAATTATATACACATAATACAGCTTTCATCAGCTTCAAAGTTTAGTCTTCATTGAATCTGTGGAAAGTTAGTTTTCGTGTTACGAGGTGTTTGGATAACCTTAAAAATATTTTTAAAAAGCACTTTTTGGTAAATTGATACAAACTCTTCTGTGTATTTACTTTATACACTGTAAAATTATTTTAAAATTATAGTTTGGTTTCTATTCAAACAAATTTTTAGTTGCAGTTATAGCGGCTACAATAGTAACAAAACGTGAAAAAAAAAAAACCAACATCAACTTGAGTATAAAATTATCAAAAATTATAATAGATACAAGCATTAAAAATATAACTGAAATAATGTCTTCTGGAAAAAAACTTAAAGTATAAAAGTCATCAACCTAGATAGCAATTAATCAATAAAAATATTTAATTGTTAATTAACATAGTTAAACATATGCTTTCTGTTGACTTTTAATTACAATTCAAGTTCAAAGTACTATCTCTGGTCCTTCATATAAGACTTTGTTTAACTTTTATTTTGGTCCTAAACATAAGACCCCCGTCTACTTTGTCTCTAATATTTATGTATTTTGTTTCAATGTAATCCTTCTAATAATAGTATTTTTAGCCAACACACTTGATTAACAATAATACTTTAGGAAAGTCAACACCTATTTATTACAAATAACTAATTTAACTTATTTTCTTAATCTCCTCAAATTAGTCAATTAGCTCTTATAATTAGAACCAGAGGTAGTACTACCTCCGATTCTTAATATAAGACCTTGTTTGACTTTTATTTTGGTTCTAAATATAAGATCCCAATCCACTTTGTCTATCATATTTATACATTTTTTTTCTAAAGTAGCCTTTCTAATAATGGTAGTTCTAGTCAATACACTTGATTAGCAAGGATATTTTAAGAAAGACAACACCTATTTAGGACAAAT
This sequence comes from Neltuma alba, assembly GCF_004799145.2. Lineage (NCBI taxonomy): Eukaryota > Viridiplantae > Streptophyta > Magnoliopsida > Fabales > Fabaceae > Neltuma > Neltuma alba. Next base: position 193,018 of record NW_021636032.1, on the reverse strand, counting down.
AACTAACTCAACTTATTTTCTTAATCTCCTCAAATTAGTCAACTGGTTCTTATAATTAGGACCGAAAGTAGTATTATCTAAATTCCATTATTTCTATGAGAAACCAAGAAGCAAACGGAAGCAAAAGAACCCCACAATAGAAAACAACAGAACAAAGAAACGAGAGTTGCAATTGAACCTGAAAACATAAACGGAATTGGGTAAACCCAAGTTGGGATGAATATAATAAGGAATTTGATGTGTAAATATTTTCATAATTCTCGTGAAGTAGTTAGATATGTTTTGTATTAAAAATCAGAGTGCTAGTTTTTCATAAAATATTCCTCTCCTTTATTAGACTATCGACTTTCATCATTTAAATTTGGAAAAATATCATTGAATAGGAATTTTTTAAAAAAAAATATTAATGTACAGCAACAAACAAATATGAATTCCATCCTCCGATCTATATAAAATATAAACCGCTTCTGCAAGAATTGCCTAATCAAAAATACTCCTTCTAGTCCTATTGGCTTCAAATTTTTTTTTAAAAAAAGTGTGACTCATTATTTTAACTTATAAGTTTTAACTTAGATTTGTCTCAACATTTAATGTACATTTTTTTAATTATCACTTAATTATTTATTCTTTTTCTTTTGATATGTACTTTCTATTCATTCTCTTTTATCTTTTTTCTCATTTATTACAAGACTATATTCGGAAACAAAATGATATTTCTTACTTTTATATCACTTTTAACTAATTTTTTATTATACAAAAATTAATAGTTCGAAACCTGGGAGTCTAAGTCACCTAGAAAGTAGTTAGTACTTATTTATTAATTTTGTCCTGGCAATTAATGTTTAAATGTGTAAGTCCTTGAATATTTTTTTCTCTTTTACAATCTCATTTAATATGGATAAAATTAAAAAAAAGTTCAATCTGAGACATATTTAATGATTTAATCATTATTTCTTGATTTTGATGAATTAGTTATAATAACTTACCTTTTTTCATAATATATAAGTTGTTTTTAGGAGAATGACGAGATGGTTTTTTTTTTTGGGGGGGTGGGGGTGTAATTAAAACAAAAACGAAGGCGGGACTGGGAGCAGTCATGTCCCATGGGTCTTCAGTGCCTAATGAGTAGTAAATGTAGTTGGTGCGGGGCCAATTTCGGTGCTGTCCATTTCCCCTTGTTCGCTGAGACGGCACATCCGTTTTAATTAAATTTTCCTTTTTCTTTTCAAAAAAATAAAGAAATAAGCACGTGCGTAAATGAGGCCCTAAGGTCACGTGCCTCGTTTGGTCACCAGATGCAGATTTTGATGATTGAAGTCGTGGCTGGCTTTTCCTCTGCACGCTTCCCCAACGTGGGACCACTTCTCCACACCGCCTGCCTGGCCCCCTCGCAGCGGCCAAATCCAAACAGATAAGCCTTCTTCAATATCACCCACATACTATCCCCATATTATTTATTCGTCACAAATAATACATTACATTTTTCATAATCACACCCTTTTATATCCTTCACAGAAGATTCAACCTCACAATCTTGCATTTAAAAAATATTTAAATAAAAAATTTAACGCATTAGTATTATCCCGTCATCCTGCCAGAAGTAATTATGCTACACATTATTAGGTATCAAATGTAGGCGTCTTTTTTAATGAGAATTTAAATATTGATTCAGTATGGTGTAAAAGGTTAGACATTTTCATTAGACTCAACATCGTTGATTATATTTTTAAGATTTAGGATAATAGCGGGGCACGCACTACGCTAGATATCGAATTTATGGAGATGTCAATTTATTTTTCTTAAATGAATAAATTCACAGTTGAAATTGAAGCCGAATAAAGAAGCACGGCTCTTGGGCTCACTAGAGGAGGAGCTGTGGAAACCAACTTGTTTTGTTTGGTATGATAGGCCTTTGAAATTTCGATTATTTCGATCCAATTAAATGGCGGTTATTAATTCTTCCAAAAGAAAAATCAAAATCTTCTTGTGTGGGGCTTCCAAAATAATTAAATGTGTAATTATAACTGTTTAACCGACCTATTCATTTGCCTCGCTACAAATGCCCTCGGATACCTACAAATAGTTACGCTGTGTTTGGTTCGAGGCAGAGAATAGGAGAGGAGGGATTTTAATCAAGAGAAGGGGATGAGAGAAAGGAGAGGGTAGCTACAAAAGGGAGGGGAGGGATTTTAATGATCTCCTGTTTGGATTGATTAGAGGGGAGGGGAAGAAGCAATTTTAATAATACCTTATTTTGTTCTAATAAAAAATTGACTATTTTAACCTCATGAAATTTAAATGAATTTTCTCACTTTTTTATTTTGTTAAGATATAACTATATATATAATACAATTTACCAATTTTGATTTACAAAACACAGTCACACACTTATAGGATATTAATGTAAAAGGTCATGAGTGATAGATTTTAATAAGAAAAAAGACCTTGAAGGTGAAAGAAAACACTGACGGCCTTTTGAAATTAGAAGAAGAGAGAAAAAAATGGTTTACAAATGCTCACTAATTTTGGAGACAATTATCTCAACAACTTCTTCTTAGATATTTAAAAGAACTCTCTTATATAGAAATGTTTACAACTAATTAGCGGTTAACAAATCGAAAGGATATATGAAGAATTAAAATAATATCTCTTATCTTCCTTTCAAAAAACACCACTTTTGGAAGGGAGGCTAGAAGAGAAGAGAATGGGAGAAGAGCTCCTCCTCTCTTTAAAAAATATCTTAACCAAATGAGGAGAGGGGAGTTGCTCCCCTCTTTTCCTAAAAAATTATACCAACCAAACAAGGGGAGGGAATCAAATTTCCTCCCCTTCCCTCTGAAAATCTCGTACCAAACATAGTGTTAGTTTAACACTATAAAGTCTTACTAGAAATCAAAATCTCTTTAAATCTTGAATTTGAGTTCTAGAAGAGATACATTTGCAGCAAGAGGAAGCCATAAACCTCAAACTGAATTAATCAATTACTCTGATACTTAATAATAGAATTAAAAAAAGCACAGGATATTGGATGATAATATTAGAAAAAGGCCGGGCATCACTAATCACTTTCCGTTGTACTACCTTTGGTTCTTAACATAAGATCCCATTTAGTTTTTATTTTAATATTAAATATAAGACCCCAATCCATTTTGTCTTTTATATTTATGTATTTTTTTCTATGTAGTCCTTATAACAATGGTAGTTCTAGCCAATATACTTAATTAGTAAGGATATTTTAGAAAATACAACATTTATTTATTATAAAGAACTAACTTAATTTATTTTCTTAATCTCTTCAAATTAGTCAACTAACTCTTATACTTCTCTGTTCCTTAATATAGGACCCAATTGTTAAGTTAGTTTTGGTCCTAAATATAAGACTCATTTCTTATATTTGTCAATTTTCTCTAAATTAACATTATGAATACTCCCTTAACTATAATCAAGTAGGAGAAGAAGACAACATATTAAGACAGATAATTATGGTATTTTAGGGAAAAGGTGTCACATTTTTTATAATTAATTAACTTACCTAACTTTCTTAATCTAATCAAATTAGTTAAATGGGTCTTATATTAAGTAACGAATAAGTAATTAATATCGGCGGTTGTATCTAAAATAATCTGTCGGGTCCCATGGACCACGCAACGCGGATTTTATTTTTTGGGGCAGATAAGGAAGATTTTTTATTTTTTATTTTTTCTTTATGGAATATCAGGAATATCATAATTTGCCTGATAAGTGATAACACATGTTAATATATATTCCTTGAGAGCATTTAAGTGTAAAAAAATAAATTCGTCCTAACTTGATTTGCCCAATGTCACAACGTAAGGTCTGATTGTATTAAACCCTCCTCCACTCAAAAGTTAAAAAAAAAAAACACACACACACACACACACACAAGGTACCGGTTATGCTCACATGGGTTGGGAGAAGACAAATGTATGTGAATACGTCGTAAAAAGAAGCAAAATGTTGTGCTCAGAGATATTTCATAGAATAAAATAATCATCTTGGCCACACAAAAAAAAAATCATCGATAAATTGAAATCATCTGAATGAGATGACACTATGACAGTTCCGTGATTAAATTATTTAGCGGGCCCGCTAGTTTTAGAATTAAAAAGAAACCCCAGGACCAGCAAACGAGTAACGTAATACAGGTTTCCGTATTAAAGGAAAAGAAGCAACATAGTACTAGTATAAGTCAAATATCTCAAATCATATAACCATGATTGATAACAAAAATTGAAAAATGATATAAAAAGAAATTAAAAATTATAATATTTTAATTTAGACAGTTAAGAGGTCAAAATCTTAGAAAAAGAAGTAATATCTGATCTTGTATCTTGTAAATGTAGTCAAATGACTAAAATGCTCTTGTATCATTTTTTTTAAAAAAAAAAAGTTATTAAACTTGCCATTATCAATATATTTTTTGTCATTGATTGTTTAACACTTGTCATTATCAGTTCACAACTTATAAATAAATAACTTATCATTGCTAGTACATTTTCTGTTATTTCATGTTTAACACTTGTCATGATCAATTCACAACTTATTGATAAACATTTTAATATAAGGACATATTTGTTATTTAACTATATTTGCAAAGTACTCCTCCGGTCCTAAATATAAGACCCTTATACACACGTATAAAGGTCTTGTATTTAGGACCGGAGGAGTACTATATTAGGCATCACTTCCTCCATTGGAATTTTGATCTCTTAGTTACCTGAATCGAAACATTGTAATTTCTAACTTCTTTTTACGTAATTTTTTCAAAACTATATAGTAAAATCAAAGTAAATTTGAAAATGTCAAAAGAAACCTTTCTTTGGGACAATGGAAGGAACAAAATTTACTTTTGAGTTGAGAGAGAACACTACAATTTAGTTTCTTCCCTTCTTACTGTAGATGATCTTTAATATAAGATTATTTGTTTTAAGCTACTAGTTTTTTTCCAAATATTTTTTACTTTGATATTTCTTAAATAACTTAACAAACTCCTTGCTAACTAACCAAGCAATCTTCTGAAATTCATTGAGGATAGTCTCCGAATTTTAAAGGCTTCATTTAATTTTAATTAAATTGCTTGATCCGCATAAAGTGGAGAATAGGATATGTAACTCACTCTTTAGTAAAAGCATAGGTTTACAGACTCCTATCAACAAGAAGTTCTCGTAAATGGATGCTTTTTTGTTGTGATTAATTTCTAAACTCAACTCATTTAAAATTATTTGTGTGCAAAAAGGGTAAAAAAAAATTATTTGTTCAGCTTACTCATCTCTCCTAAGGTTTGCGTGCTCTCACTGCAAGGTAAATGATTGAAATGAATGGTTAGAGAGAGGTTTCCATTTAGTGATATTTGAATATGATGTACTCCTCTGATCCTAAATATAAGGTTTTTATACTAGTTTGTACAAGAGTCTTATATTTAAGACCAGAGGAGTACTACTATATCATTAAATAATTGAAGGTCTACAGTAGCCTTCTTATGTTATTTGAGTGATAGAAATATACGAGATCGTAACTGGACGGATTAGGTTAAAATAAAAAATAAAAAAGGACCAAACATGATGTGGATAGATATAAAATCTAGGCATTTCATACTCATGACTGGACTTATTAGCAAGATTCAAGTCCTTTTGTGTTGTTTACAGGAGGAATATTCAGTCTCATTACCTAATGATTAGTTTAAATGAGGATCGCCTAGACTTTGTATTAAACCACTAGTTGCTTAGAATTTATGTGAGTGTTAAATTATGATAGTCTGGTTATTTACTTATTTCATTAAATCTAGTAGTTACTTTTCTAACTACTAACTTGAGTCTCGTTGCACTCGCATACAAAACCAGTGAGAGATTTCTTATTTTAATAACTAGATCTGATGATATCAACTCTTTGCTCACGTTAGGCTGGAAGCTATGCGAGATCAGTAAGAATCTCGATGAAAAATTCCCCTGCTCCAAGGATTTGTTAAAACTCGATTGAATCTAACAAGAATAGGGATTATATTGGGGAATTTGCCATGAAATTCAAGGCAGAAAAGATGAGGTAAATGGTTTTACTTTCTATTAAACAAATGAATGCAAGACTAGATAACCTTCAAGTATAATATATAGATAAATATCGGTTAGGATGTACAGTTTAGGTAATGGTTCGGGGTAGTAGGATAAAAATACTATCATTACTATGAAAGATGAAGGGGGGGGGGGAATTAAAAGAGATAAAAGAGAGGGCGGGGAAAGGACAGAATTTACGGCCCAGACTTGACATGGGAGTGAAGTGGCAGGCTTTGTAAAGCCTTCATCGCTTTCACTTCACGTGGGAGTGGCGCCCATCCCCCGCCCCACCTTCACCTTGGCTCCCTCCCTATAACTACAACTACAGCCCCCCTCGCCTCCCTCTTACTTGGACGACTCCTTCCCCCCTCCGCTCTCCATTTCTTCCCCCAACCCCTCCCTTGTCTTATTAATATCCATCGCCACCCCTCCCTCCTCCCACCAATACCCCACCAAGCTTCTCGATCTGCTTCTCCCCACGCCTCCCCCTCCTCTCTTCATGGACGACCTCCTCTTGTCCCCTTCTTCCCCTTCCTCCCTCCTCTCCTTCTCTCATTCTCCCCCTCCTCCCCCTCCGTCCTCCCCCCCTCTTCAAAACAAGCTTCAATTCTTGCTTCAGGCCCAGCCCCGCTCCTGGCTCTACGCCATTTTCTGGCAGACCTCCCACGACGACCGCGGCCGCCCCCGCTTGTCCTGGGCCCACGGTCACTTCCATGGCTCTGATCATCGTCCCCGTCATAACAACTTCATCAAGGGTCTTGAATCTCTCGTCGACGACAACCTCAACGACGCCGAGTGGTTCTACGTCATGTCCCTCACTCGCACTTTCTCCCTCGCTCCTGATTCCTCCTCCTCCTCCCTCCCTGCCAAGGCTTTTTCCTCTGCTTCTTCTCTTTGGTTGAATATCACCCCCCACGAGCTTCAGTTCCACAACTGTGACAGGGCCAAAGAAGCTTCCCTGCATGGGGTTCGGACCCTGATCTGTGTTCCCGTCGTTCACGGAGTTCTCGAGATGGGTTCCTCTGAAATCATCCCAAAGAACTCGAGTCTCATCCAGCAAGTTAAGTCTCTGTACGGCTCGTCGGATCTCGCCCCCATCATCTCACCATCTATCAAGCAGCAGCCCGAACAAGTCGATTTCTTGGACGTTGACGAGACCATTTCTTTTGCCGACATTGGCATTATCGCCGGCGCGCCAGAAGCAGAAGATAAGAAGGTACCGGTCAATTCCTGCAGTAAACCCCGAAAGAAGGATCCCCGTCTCCAGCTCAGGTCGTACGTGGATTCAGAGCAGTCCCATTCGGATTCCGACGGCCCGATAATAGAGAAAGCACCGCCCAAGAAGAGAGGGAGAAAGCCCGGGCTGGGTCGCGAAACGCCGTTGAACCACGTGGAAGCCGAGCGGCAGCGGCGGGAGAAGCTGAACCACCGGTTCTACGCGCTGCGCGCCGTGGTCCCGCACGTGACGAGGATGGACAAGGCCTCTCTGTTATCAGACGCCGTCTCTTACATCAACGAGCTCAAAGGCAAGATCGAGAAACTGGAGTCGCAGCTTCAGAGGGAGCCCGCCAGCATGAATAGCTGCAGGAAGGTGAAGCTCGAAACGGCGGACACGGTGGAGTCGACGGTGGAGCAGGCCGGCCCCAGCGGGCGGGGCTTCAGGCTGGGGCTGGGGCTGGGGCTGGGTGGGCTGGAGGTGGATGTCAGGATCATGGGGCCGGACGCGATGGTGAGAGTTCAGTCGGAGAACAGGAACCATCCCGGAGCGAGGCTGATGGATGCGCTGCGAGACTTGGAGCTCAGGGTGCACCACGCGAGCATGTCTTGCGTCAACGAGGTCATGCTTCAAGACGTCGTCGTTAAGATCCCTCAAGGCCTGAGAAACGACGAGGGCCTGATCAAATCTGCTATTCTCAGGAGACTGGATCAGTAGCTAGGTTCAATTACTCCCGACCGGGCTATCTCTTATATAATTAAGTTGCCAGATGATGATGTTCATATCTGTTGTTTCTTTTTTTTTTTCCCAGAAAAATTAATTAATTAATTAATTGATATGTACTTTCTGTAAGAACAAGGTCTGATACATGAAGGAGGGTGCACGACTGATCAGGGATCCATATATGTTTCCCAGCTCAGTTTGCAATCCGTGAAATAAGGAGATGTATCAGCAGGGGGGGAAAAGGAAGAAGAATAAGCTTATGTGTAACAGTTAGAATTAGTTCTGGAGGAAACTGGGATCATATAATCGTATTTGACTCTATAATCGGTATATGATCGTATCATCGGAGTTTGTTTTCTTTGTGTTTTTTTTTTTTTTGGGGTAATAACTATCAGTTCAACCTCTGGAAAAGGGCACATGCGGATTCGTAGATAGAAGAGAGGCAAGTGGCTGCGTGTATGTACTATATAGGCGTAAGAAAGTGAAGGGAGAAAAAAGAATAGAGAGGATAATATTGGATTGGCTGAAAATACTAGGTAGGCAAGTGAATGTTGGGGGGAAAGGGATATAAAGAAGGTAAATAGAGGGAAAAAAAAAAAAGGTGACAAAATAAAGAGGGACATCAAAATCAGGAGGAGCAGAAGCAGCACTGAGAAGCTCCACTAAATGCGCAGACACGAAAAAGAACAGAACATCAGAAACATGTGAGAGAAATGAGCATAAGAAAGGCAACTTTAACGTTGTCGAAGAGGGTGGGGACGAGGGGAGTGAATGTGAATGTGCCCTGTCACTATACAAAAAATAAAAATCAATGGGATAAATTTGCGAAAATGGGACAGCCCAAAAGGCGTGGCGCAGTTTTGACTGTCAGGCACAAACGAAATCGGAAGGGCCAGAGGGGGGTGGGGACAGCGTTTAATTTGTGTTAGCTGTATGTTGGTGACGTGTGTCTCCCTCGAACCTCATCAACCCCCCCCCTGTCATCCCCCCTTTCTGATACTCCAAAGTCCCAATCTACCATTCAATCATCCTATAATTTCTCACTTCTAATGGATAAATATTATAATTTCTCACTTCTAAAAAATAAATACTACCTTCATTTTTAATATAAAAATTTATTATTTAATTTCTATTTTATTTTTAAATATAAGATTTTAATTTATTTTATCTTTCACATTTTTTTAAGGTAGTCTTGTAATAATAGTAGTTTTAGTCAATATACTTAATTAGTAAAGATATTTTAGAAAAAAATAATACGGACTTATTACAAATAACTAATTTAACTAGTTTCTTTAATCTACTTAAATTAATAAACTAATTTCCATATTACGTCCGGTCCTATTTATAAGACCTTGTTCGTACTACCTACCTTCAATCTTATTTCAATATTTTAGAAAAACATTGAAAAAGGAGTCGGGAGCATATTTAAGAAAAAAAGCACTACCTCTTGTCTTTAATATTACTTCCAATCCTATTTATAAGACTTTTTATAAGTCTAAGATGATGCGTGGCTGAGTCGTACGACTCAATTAACATTAGATATCTTTTTAAAATATGACAATACATATTCGAAAACATGTTAAATAAATATGAACATTAGTTATATTCATTGGGTGAAAGACAACCGAAAACAAATTACGTAAGATAATATGACTTTTTTTGGGGTGATTTTGATTTTTTGGACAAGCATATTTTTTTTTGGGAGTATATATTTGGACTTTTGCAAAGCTCCATCAGGTCTTGTTATCAAGACATCAATCGCCTCATAAGCATGGTCGATTTTGATCGAGTACCTTAGACACGATGCGTTGTTCAGTAATGTGGCAATGACGTGTCATCGATCTAGCGATTAATAATGTTTGGTTACAGTAAAAAGCTCTTGACAAGAGTTATTAATTTTCATTTTAGAAACTGATTCCATCATGACAAGATTGCATTAGCCTCAGTCCTCATTTCTGGGATTCAAAGTTACGTTTTCTCTAATTTCTTTAAGTAGAGTACCACAGTATATCGTTGGCTACCAAATTTTGAAACTCCGACGCCAAATTAATTGCTAAAATGATATAAGTCCACGCATCTTAGGAAAAATAAATATTCATATAATCCTATTTATAAATCACTTCTAATATGTTTTACACAAACAAAACAAAAAACTTTAAATTTTATTAACTCGCATAAAATTTAACAACTTTTCAACATTATTTCTATTTAATATACATTATATCTCATGCAAGCAAAATTAATACAATAATAAATAGGGATAAAATTATACATCCATACAAAAAATTTCTCACAATATCCTATAAATAGGATTAAAAAATATTTTTTTCTCTGTTCTATAATAGGATTAGAGGAGTACTTGGATGAACACAAGTATAATACTACCTCTGATCCTTAATATAAGATCTTGTTTAACTTTTATTTTGATCCTAAATATAAGACCCCAATTCATTTTGTCTCATATTTATATATTTTTTTCCCAAAGTAATCCTTTTAACAATGGTAGTTCCAGTCAGCACACTTGATTAGTAAGGATATTTTAGAAAAGACAACACTCGTTTGTTGTAAATAACTAACTTAGCTTCTTTTCTTAATCTCCTCAAATTAATCAACTAACTCTTATATTTAGAATCAGAGGTAATATTAAATAGTAATATCGTCCACCGTGCTTAATCATTTACTCTGGCACGCACACGCACAAACTCGTAAAAACAAAAGAAAAATGGGCACGTTTGATTTCATTCTCTATTTTTTTGTTCTTGGTATATTTTTGAAAAAGTCTTTTTTTAAAAAAAAAAAAGTTTTAGGAACAAGATATCAAAAAAGATCTATCAGAATAATTCTTTTTGAAAATGCATCTAAAAACAAAGGAAAAGTTCCATCAGAAAATTAATTTAAAAAACGCTTCGAATACTACTAACGTACGGTGGAGATGGCGGCTGGTGACAGCTAGCCGTAAAGTAATTAGCGAATAGATGGTGGTGGGGGTTTGTGACGGCCAGTAATCATCAGTTCGGGGATGTATATGTAGCTGGTGACCGGTAGGTAAAAAGGGCCAAAAATGAGAGAAGAAAGACGTCAGATAATCAGATCATGCCTTTTTTCTCCCTAAAAATACAAACATGCTTTGAGAAAATTAAATAAATAGAAAATGTTTATCCAACCACTTTTTATTTTTAAAATAAAAAAAAGAAATATTATCCGCTTGTCTCGACTAAAATGGATGCCTCTTTAATTCCAGGAAAAACTATCAAATTGCTGTTGATCTCAATTAAAGTTCATGATATTATCAGTAATTTCAGGCTTGCTTGGCTCAATAAATAAGCAACCGTAATTTTTCAAATGTTTAATTTTATTCCATTAGCACCGTCAACTCTTATACGAAATTAAAAAACCAACAATGCCCATAGAGCAAAGTTATAAGGAGAGAAAACATTAACAAGATGAGGTTAATTAAAGGATTTAATCAAGAAAAATAAAGATATAGATAAATTACAAAATTAATTGATTGAGTAATTAATTCGATGAAAGGTATGTTCATAAATAAATATATATACGAAACATCTGTCAAATACGACATCCTAATTAAGATTTTACCTATGATATTACTTTCTCAAGCTCTTTCAAGGACTGAGCTTCCAATTTTCTTAAAACTTTTCATTATTTTTTTAAACCAAGCAGAACTAAAACATTAATTACTATTTCTCAAAAGGCTGCATTTTCACCCTAACTTTCCTACGCTAGATGACTCTTTAGACGTGAAGTTGGTGCCTTGTTCATAGGATAGTGGTTGAGAATTGTCCTTCGACTCAATTCATCAATTTATTTGAAACAATTAATGCGGTGGGCATGGTGCACGGACGTTTATAGATTCAATTCTTGGTTTGATTTTCAATCCAAATTAATTAAACTGAATCAACAAGTCCCCATAGATCCCAAGGACATTACTCTTTTTTAGTTTAATTTTGTGCTTGATTAGTTTGTTTGGTTGAAGTTGGATTGTTTGGATTTTGGTCATTAAGCATTAGATGTTTCTAAGTTAAAATAACAGATAAAACTTTGCAAGAAAAAATACACAGTATCACTCACTTTACCGTTCAACTATTTTGACTTAACAATATAAAAATTATTAGCTAAACATTTTAAAACAAAACCGTTAAAGTAATATTTGAATGGTACAGATGGTATCACTGCACTGAGTTTTGCAATGAGAACCGGAACTAGTTCTCATTTGATACCATTCTAGTTCCATTTATAAGGTAAGAAAAGAACAATTTCGTGGATGATAATAATTAAAAATATTCTAAAAAGATATTTCTAAAATTTTAAAATTTCAAACTAGCATTGTTTACCACATTTTTTTGGGGTATAAATTCAGAGTCTTCTTAAGTCACTCTGAACTTAAGATTAATCTCTGTTGGGTTGAGAGCATTGTTAAAAACTTTCACAACAAATACGCTTTCCAAAATTTGAACTCGTATTTTTTTTTATGGGGTAAGACTGCTTACTATCTTAACCAACAGCTTATTGGTATAGCAATTGATTACACTTGAAAAACAAAACAAATGACAATATATTTTTGTAGTAATTCCTTATTTAGGGTTTTGAAATTTAAGATCAATTTTTTAGATTTTCCCTAATAATTATAAAGCAGTCATTAATTTTTTTAGTTGCGTTAAAAGATATTGGGAGTATGATCTATAACAATAGTAGTTCTGGAATATTCATAGCAAACTGATCATTGATGGTTATAGGAGGGGATGGCAATCCATCAACTTCAACTTTCAACCCAAGATAACAAATCAATTGTATAGCAGTGGTCCTGCTCCTGCAAACAAGACAATATTGGGAAATTTTTGTGGTATTATTTCACTAATAATTTTTTCCTGCAAAAAAAGATTGCGACAAAAAACGAAGAGGATCATTCCACGTAATTAAATTATCACATGCTTGAAACTGTAGATTTCATGCCCCCGGGGGGGGGGATGAATCTGCTGCAGTCAGATGCATCTATTCATTTCTCAAAAAACCAGGGACATATATCTGTCCCCTTCAATGTATATAGCACATGTACCCTATGATGGTAATTATAATATGATGAATAGTTGTTGAGAAAGAGAAAAGAGAAATAACTATATACTAAACATAATAATAAAAAAGATGCATGAACATACGCTTTTAAGTTTTATGATGGGCCACAAATTAAATGATGAGATACTATGAACATGACGCATTTTTCGTTTTTCACATAAGGTCAGTATCTTAATTAAGTCACGTGTATGGATATAGTACAGACGGCTTCACTTTCACACGGGAGACATTAAACATAGTTAACGTCTTACGTGCCAAAAGCCGAATGAGATTGAAACTTAATTTGGTGTAACAGTAGAGATATACCAAATTAGATGATGGCATAATCACGTACAAATTGCGTAGAGAAGCAGCTTTATAGTACAATTATTGATCAACGATTTGAATACCTCTCCCATTCAAGTGCTGTCTATTTCTCTATAAATCCCTGTGATTTGAACGGCATCATTAACCCATTAATCCCAATATTGTCTCTCATAATCATCATCAGACCTTTTTTTTTTTCAGTGGAAGAAAAACTCAATCCATTGCTTCACAGAGTGAGCAGACAAATACAAAGACTATTTTTTTCACCAAACTCCAACGGACTTCCTCTAGTTCAATTTATCCAACTTCTTGAAAGCATGATTTACTTTAAATTTTGACTAAAATTATCTCATCAAAGACGTTCATAAATAAATATTTGTTTCATTTTTTTAAATTTGTGAAGAGTTTAGTAAATTCTAAATGACCAATAAAGTTTTTTTTAATGATAATGACAAAAAAATTCCATATGATTAAATTTTAATTTGTGATTTTAAGGATAAATGTATAAATATACAATAAATATTAGGAAAGTACAACGCCTGATCTCTAATGGTGAGAGAACTAAGATTGTGATGCTTAACATTTTGACAAATCAAGACTTTTTTTTGGGTATAATTCAGGGTGGTGTCTCCAAATTACTCTGAATTTGAAACTAATTTATATTGAATCAGGAGCATTTAAGGTCAAAGGCCTCCTAACCAGCATAGGCTTTCACCTTAAGTGCTCCTAGCCCATCAAATTAAGACTTCTAACTAGTAAATCAAACACTAAAAATTTTATTGCTTTCTATAAAATTTAACATGTCCTCTTAGCTTACCGCAATTCAGTGACTCCAAGAATGCACTTTTTTTTGGCTCAAGCATGTATGAGAATACATAGAAAAAATCATGATGAATATTGTGGTGGTAAATATTATATGTGGTCCTAGATGTTACATCCACTCCTAAATATAAGAGTTAATAAAGGAGTTTTTTAGTCTTAAGCATAAGATTTAAATTTACTTTATCTCCTAATTTTATAATTCTTTTCCCAAAATTCTCATTATATATTTTAATTAAGTATTTATCAAGAGATAGTTTTCAATATAATGCAAATAACTACAGGTGTAACTTAGAAAAATCAACACTCATTTTTTAATAAATAACTAACTTAACTATTTTTTTAATTTTTAATTACAAATTAGTTAATTAATTTTTCTATTTAGAACCAGAGGTAGTATAAGAGTTAAACAAGAGGTTTATTTTAGTATTCCTTCGTCTTAAATATAAGATCCATTTTGTATTATGATTTACATTACAAAATACGTTTTATATTTAGAATCAAATGAGTATTAATCATAAGATTTCGATTCTCTTGTCTCCCACATTTAAAATTTTGACTCCAAAGTATCTTTACTAATTGCACACTTTTAAGGATTTTTAATCAAGAGACGGTTAAAATACATGTGATTAATTGGATATTTTAAGAAAATTAACCCCAAGAAAGGGGTAAGTAGATTCCATAGAATCATTCTACTTACCCTTTTGCTCAAAAAGCAGCCAGCCAATAATCAACACGTAAATCATTGAATATCAATTCAAAGTAAGCTGTCATTTTTATAAGAAAAAATTGCAAATAACGACCCCTAACATGTAAAATTACTATTTAGGATTCTAAATTTAGAAAATAGCAAATAAGGACTCGATCCTATTTTTGCAAATATAAAATCATGGTGAAATGTTTGAAGTGCCCCCAGCCAAATGACAAGTTGATTATAGGAAATGACAAGTTTATTTTAGTTAATGACAACTTCAGTAGACCAAATTACCACTTGACTAAGGATATGCCAAATGACGAGTTGATTATGGGAAATAACTAGTTTACTTTAGTGAATGACAACTTCAGTAGATCAAATCACAATTTGACTGAAGGGTATTTTAGACATTTCACCCACATTTCATATTTGTAAAAGTAGGACCTAGTCCTTATTTGCTATTTTTCAAATTTAGAGTCCTAAATTGTAATTTTACATATTGAGAGGTTTTTATTTATAATTTTTTCTTTTTAATAAACCCTTTAATGGAGGGAGTCTCTCCGATCATCTCATCTGGTCTTGCTTTGATATATATCAAAGCGTCAGTAAATTGTCAAAGAATCACGCCGACTTTGAATTCATGCGCCATTTCATCTTCAGAATATCAATTAGGTGACAACCTAATCGAGAAGCTCCTAGTCATCTAGTATACGAAAAATTAACTAATATTACCCGTTTGTAAGAGAAGATAAACAGAAAATAATTACATGGTTAAGAAAATTTTATGAATTATGACTAACTATTTTCAGCTATTAAAGTTATTGAGTTTGGAAAGTTATTTATCTTTATTACCAAGTTTTAAGAAAGCTATACTATTAGTAGTAAATTTTAGTAGTAATTTCCTTTTAAGTTTAATATGACTTTATTATCAAAGCTTGATAACTTCTATCCTTAAAAATAATCTAGCTTTTTCAGATACTGACCGAAAAAATTTACAAACAATGAATCCTTGGATGTAATCTTTGCTAACTACAAGGATCGGAGCTGGTCAACTTGTCACAGATGGACGCACCACCAAATGAGGAACGTATAAAATGTCAAAATCAATCGAGTAAGCTTAATTAATTAAGTCAAGAGTTAAAATCATCAATTAGTGTAAGTAGAATCTCACTTTCAATGAAGAACGACGATCATTACAATGAACTAAACGTCTCGACTCTAGAGTACATACATAATAGGGAGAATTACAATAAGGTCCTTTAGATAAAAAATCACTAAAAAATCCTAATAACAATCTAAATAGCTTGTAATGATGAGTTTCAGACTAAAAAATAATAATTTTTAAGACTTGTTTGGTAATTATTGTACTTTCTTAGGACTTCATTGTAATTCTCTCTACATAATACTGCTATATTCACTATTTTGTGCCGTGTATAATCAAATTACGCTAGCTGTGATTTGAT
Source organism: Neltuma alba (assembly GCF_004799145.2). Lineage (NCBI taxonomy): Eukaryota > Viridiplantae > Streptophyta > Magnoliopsida > Fabales > Fabaceae > Neltuma > Neltuma alba. The sequence goes on along the minus strand of NW_021636032.1, from coordinate 176,638 downwards.
TTTAGGAGTAAGATGTGTCTATCATCTCGATGCATTTTGTCAAATGCATTAATCCTGAAATATTTTTTTAGATACATCTAGCATTATAAATTATTGTGTTGTTCATTCATTACCCTAAAGTATTTTTCAAGTGTGTTAATTATCCTAAAAAATATTTAAAAAAATACTTTATGGTGTTTGGTATGCATTCATTTAACAGGCTTTTGAGAAGATAATGATGAAGTTAAATTTTCTCATTAAATAATACTTTAAAAACACAGTTGCTTTTTAAAAAATTAATATTTTAAGAACAAAATTACACAACAAAATATTTTAAGGCGTTAAATGTATTTAAAAACTCTAAGGTGTTAAATGCTCCTTAACCCGTGGATTTTATTCATCCCGCTTGCCATGAATGCCTTTTATTTGAGTTTTTATTTTTTTCGTGTTTGAAATATATATCTATATATGTAGGGTATAAATAATATCACTTTCTTTAGCTAACTATTTAGGAGGTCTGATTTAATATTAAATATAAAATTTTAATTCATTTTATTCATTATATTTATGTTATCTTTTTTTCAAGTTAATTTGACTAACCTATGAAGTACTTCTCTGGCCCTAAATATAAGACTTGTTTTGTAGTGTAATTTACACTATAAAATAGATTTTATATTTAGGACCAGTAGAATAATATACAAGTGGGGGCATAATTTTTTCGAAAACAGAAGCTTGTCCAAACATGATGGATAGCATTACAGTTGGGGCAGCTAGCTATCGAGCTTTTTTTTGATAAACTCACAATATCCTAGCTACTCCTCTAGTTCTATTTATAAGGCACTTTTAGCATGTTTCACACAGATCAAGAAAAATTTTAAACTTCATTAACTGTTATTTAAACTTTAATAACTTTTTAACTTTATCTCTATTTAATATATATTATACCTCATATAAACAAAGTCAACACAATTATAAATGAGGGGTAAAATTATACATCCATACAAAAAATTTCTCTCAGTACCCTATAAATAGGATTAAAAAATACTTTCTCTCTTTATCCTATAAATAGGATCAGAGGAGTACCTTTCTAACCAACCCGATAGCTAGTCTTACCTGGCATATTGGGCTAGTTTGAAGATGGGGTTAAGTTGAATATTGGGTCAATGTGAAGCCCAGTCCCACCATGCTTGGGGTATATATCTATAATTTTATGTATTATTTCCGGTTCTGATTATAAGACTGTATTAGTTTGTACAGTTTTAAATTTTTGTCGATTTTAATCAATTGAATGAAAATTTTTTATGCAGCATGGGTAATTTATTAATTTTATTGTCATTATGAACCTTTTAATAGTTTGTTATTTTACTTCAATTGAAAATTCTAAATCAGTTTCTTATCCAAAAAAAAAATTCTAAATCAGTTCCTTAACTTAATAGTACGCAAAAAATGATACATATAAAAGAAACGCCACTTTCTATCACCATATTATTTTTAAAGGACTATATTATGGATGGATAGAAACTATATTTTTTAACAATTTAAACTAATTTGTCATTTTTAATTAGCTTTCTAACTGCACGATCAGTGAATCATTGAAAATCTTGTAACAGACTAAGAATCACAATGGTGAGATCGAAATCTCATGTTAGTATAGGACATGAGAGAAGAAGGCCGCAGAATTGATTGATGAAAAACTCCAAGCTCACATCTCAGGAGTAGAGAACGAGCAAGCTTTATGAGCCAAAAAAAACTAAAAATAAAAATAAAATAAAACGCGCGCACACATTCACGGAAAGACAGAAAATCTCACTCTCACTCTCTCAGTACTGTGAGTGTACAAGAGAGAAAAGCCCCAAACTCAGAGACAGAAATTCCGATTTCTCTTTAAACTACTCAATTGCAAGTTCTAGTCCCAATAGAAACAAAAGCCTCAACTAAATTTGCAATGAAAGTAACAGGAATAAAGACCCTAATTTTATGAATTAATACCGCAAACCCAAATGCAAATATGTAAAGATAGATGACTAAGACGACAAGAAGAAAATGAAAGATAGCAGCGTCACAGAAAAGATCGAGGAAGAATCCTGGGTTAGGAGAAGTTGAGCTGAGCGTGGGAAAGATTGTTGTGCTGGGATTCTGAGGATCCTTCGGATGTTGACGAGGCTCAGTTCCTGAAATTAAAAGTTGAGCTGAGCGTGGAAAAGATTCGGGGTGGTTCGAACAGTTGCCAAGTCCAAAGACAGCCTTTGAATTCTCTCGTCTGCGTTGGACGCTTTGCTTCGTCCAAACCCGAGTCGAATTCTGGTGGGCATTGTGGCATCACATGAAAAATTGAGTCAGTGAATGGGATTTTACTCAGGATTGATGACAAGTGATCCAACTAGAGTCAAGGCTTCTCAATTCAAAAATAGAAAGAGCAAACTTTAGGTCGATGGATTAAGAAGTTGTTGCAGTAATAATATAATATCACGGTCATGACTTTAAAAATATTAGGATTCCTTCTTCTTTTTTTCCCATTGTTACACAAGAAATTTAAAACCTGCTGCCAAACTCATAACTTTAGTCAAGAAAGTAGGATTTACGAGAGGAAGCTGTGTCACATTTTGTCTAAATTTGTGCCGTGTCTTGAATGACAGAAAAAGAGGATTTGATAGTTGATAGTATATTGATTGATATCTAAAGAGTCAATGAAGACTTGGGTCAAACTGGGATTCGAATGATTGGTGAATGGAATTAAGAAAGACGAGTCAACTCCCTCAAGAAAAGTCAACGCCAAACTGCAATCTTTTGCAGATGAGGACGCCGGCAAAATGGGCAGTAAATATTATGCCCATCTCTGTTTTGGTCGATACCAATCTAGACTCTTGTAAATTTCCTCCTGGTATTTTAATTTGGGATAATGTGCTTAACTATTTTGAAAGTATTTATGAATGAGCACTAAGCTTTTGAAATTTTTTTTGGCTCCTATATCCTTTGAAAGTTTTATATTGCAGCATTTCTGTCTTGAACTATTATCAATTGTTAAGTTTGTCTCTTAAAGATATTAGTCAACTCACATAATTTAACAGTTAAATTTAATGATAAATAACGGTAAGAGTATTTTTGTCACAAAAAAAATTTCAGGATATATAAATGTAAAAAAAAAAAATTCAGATATTGAGTTCTTCTTTGTAAATACTTCTTAAATATTCAAGTTTCTTATCTTTTTTTTTTTAAGCATATGTATCCTTCTATTAAAGATAATTTTATTCAAAATACTATCAAATATTAAAGATGAATATTTCTTTGAATGGAGATTCGTCCTCTTCCATTTTAATTTCAGCTGCCCTCACCGGTGTTCGCTGAATTCAATCGGCTTCCTCACTTGGGCCTTGCCTTACGCTCGGCCCAGTGGTCACTCAGCAGTGAGCCCTTGCTTTGGGGCTCTATGAAAATAAACACCATTTTTTTTTTTTTACCAGCAAACACTTTGTTGTAAGAAGTTTGAGTAAAAAATAACAACTTCTAATTTATTATTATAGCTTGTTGGTAATTATCTTTTTAATCTTTTTTTAATTATATTTTTAGTAAATTAGTACGATTAGTTATTAATTACTATCTCCTCTTCTAATTATAAAACTTTGGTTATAAACTTCAAACGAGTTGGAGGCAGCAGTTTTGAAGAATACCTCGCAGCACAGAATTTTCACTTCGTCGTCATACGATGGGTTGCGATTGGACCCGACCCGAATAAATGATTCTCTCTTCCCTTCGAGTTTCTCTGTTTTTCAAGTCCAGATTTTTGGGTTCAAGCTCTCCCCATCAACTTGTGTTCAAGATATCCAGTTTCCAAACGCAGAAAACCTCAATCCTGGCTTCGGATATCTGGAAACGCCTGTTCCCGGCGCGAGCGAGGAGACCCTTACCCGTCCCAAGGATCCCCCTTCTTGGAATTGGGCGACGAACTAATCCCAACCCCGGAATGGATTTAAACCTTTTCAAGTTGTGCTCTGGCCTCAGAGTTTTGGGCTACTTCATGATCTTATTGTTTGCCGCTATCGTTGCTGTTACTTACTACGCCGTTGTTGTGGTCACCTGGGGTCCTCTCTTGTTCCGTGGTGGAGCCTCCTCGTTCTTGGCTGTTGCCATAATCATAGCTTTTCACATTCTGGTGTGTTTTTCAAAATCACGTTTTGTTTATGATAATTTGGATCGTTTAAGATTTTGCTGAGATTGCCTAGTTGGGGTCGAAAAGGAAAAAAAAAATCGATGGTTGCATGTAGAAAGAAGGGGTTTTCGTTCGTTTTGTTGCTGCTGCAGCGCTATTAGCTGGGCGTGAAACTTTCGACTTCTGTCCTTAGTGGAATGTGGAAACTGGAAAGGGTAGTTGCATATAGGCACTCACTGAGTAAGGACTAGTGTGCGTGTTTTTGATTATGAAACTGAAATCTATATCCTCAAAAGGAAACCAAAAGTAAACAAGAATTCTTCATCACCTATCACCTTCTAGTTTAGAGGGGTGGAGGGTACTAAGTATATATTTTAATTAGCAATGTGAGGAGAGGGAATGAACGCAGGTACAATGATGTACGGATGCTTGACTAGATCTATGATGAACTTGTGATTTCAACTTTGTTTGGGGCATTAGATGTGTTGTGGATTTGGTTTATACAGTTCACCATAGAAAAGCCTATGTCTCCTATTTGTAAGTGAAAGGCAGTTAAGGCTATTGGATTTCATTTTTCTTCATGGAAAAGGCTATTGTATTTCATTTGGTAGCATAATTGTCACTTCCACTCGTTTTGGGCACTTTATTTGCAAATGTGTTCCTAATCTGTTTGATTTCGTTCAATTGCAGCTCATAATGTTAACCTGGTGCTACTTTATGGTGGTATTCAATGATCCCGGTTATGTCCCTGAAAATTGGAGACTTTTATCAGAGGATGAGAGTTTAGAAGCTGGCATACCTACAATGTTCTCGAATCATTTTGCACCTGAGACTTCAGCTTCTGTGCGGTCTTCTGATGGAATGGAAAGAAGACGAGAAACTGGATATTGTAGTCGTTGCCAAAATGGCAAGCCACCACGTTGCCATCATTGTTCAATTTGTATGTGACTTCATTATCTCCAATTATATTTCCTGACATCGTTTGATAGCTTTTCCATATACCTTGGTGTGAATTTTAAAAATGCCCTATTTTTGGTGAATGAGTATTATTTATCTCCATGCTGAGTTGAAATAATATAACGGAAGATGAAGCCATCTCAGTTCTTGTTTTCATGTTTCTGTAGGCCAAAGATGTGTTCTTAAGATGGATCATCATTGTATTTGGGTGGTGAATTGTGTTGGTGCGCGTAACTACAAGTTTTTTCTTCTCTTTTTGGTAAATATTATTCCTTTGTTCTTCTGCATTGCTAATTGTGGCTAGGTGAAATTTTAGGAAATATTTATGGTTTCCAGTTTTATCTGTTTAGTTCACATTCGTGGAATTTGCAATTTGGTTTATTAGCACCTTATGAGATTAAGTTTATTGTCCTTGGCTCCCACTTCTGTCAATGGTGGGTATATTATATGTTCTTGGAGGTTTTAAGGGTTTATTGATAGAACATTGGAGCTCCCACTTGATAGTCAAGAAAAACCAAGGGATCATACAGTGTAAATTGATTTTGTGCAAATTTCTTTGATAAAGGGATTCATGAAAGTGTTAAGTTTGAGTTTCATTAACTTGGATAGCGTTTTGAAGATATGTTCTACTAATCTAATTATTGATGTTTAGTTCGTATACTAGTGCTGGGGAAAAATAGATTTTAAGCTGATATTTTTTTTAGTTTTTTTTTTTAATAAATAAACTAAAACTGGTTTTATCCATGTAGTGTCCTTTCCATTGTATGTTTTACATGTAGGACTGGCAAAGTATAATATGACCCAAAGTACACTACAATATGGGTTTTACATGTAGGACTGGCAAACTATAATATGACCCAAAGTTATTTATTACCTATCTGTTGCTAAATAGAAGCAAATGTAGAGCTTATCAGCAACGACGGACTGGATGATTGTAATTTTAATTCCAGTACCTTATTCATTACGGCTGTGTCAAATTCTTTAATTCTTTTCTGGCTAAAATGTCCAATTCTTTATTAAAAAAACTTGAAACGATTAAATATTCACATAGAATTTCCTACCTGTATTCTTTCAAGAATCCAGAAAGCGGTAATTTCTATGTTAAGTGGCATTCAAACTTACGAGTTTGGTAATTCATATATTACTGCCAGATTCCTGAGAAGTGAGAAAAAAATTATTTGATTTTAAATATTGTAGTTAGATCATACCGTTAGTTTAAAAAGAAAAAATTATGGAAATAGCGGAATTGCTTATCATAGGGTGAAAAGCAAAGGCAATTCCCCCCCCGGGGGTGGTGAATGATATGCTACTTTCTGGTCTTGACGCATTATTATCCCTGATTTTTATTAATTCATTTTTCCTCCCCTGATAGCTTTATACGTTCCTTGAGACAACGCTGGATTGTTTAGCTCTAGTGCCTAGTTTTATCAGATTCTTTGGAGGAGCCAAGAATCATTCATTATCTCCTGGGAGCTTTGCCATTGTCTTTTTGGCTTCTAGTAAGTAATTTGATTGTATTAATCAAGTTCTTTCACTGGTTATTTCTGCTCTCTCATAATTACTTATGGCTCTTGCATATTGTGCCTTGATGCAGTTCTTAATTTAGCCTTTGCACTGAGTCTTCTTTGTTTCGTTGTTATGCACTTATCTCTTCTGTTAAGCAACACAACATCGGTAGAGGTAATCAATTCAATTTATTTTCCATTTTCCCTTGTTGAATTGGTATTGTTATATGATCATGTTTGCAGATATGCTCGCATGGATAGAAATATTGTTAACTACTACCTTTGAGCTCCAATCTTTAAAATAAGAGTTAGTTGGGGGTTTGAATTTGGTTCTAAATATAAGATCTCAATCCATTTTATTCCCATACTTATCATTTTTTTCTCCAAACTATCCTTATTAATTGCACAAGTTAAAAAGAGTTTGTATCAAGGGGTAGTTTCAATGCAAATGATTTAAGAGGGTATTTTAGGGAAACCAACACCTATTTTTAACAAATAACTAATTTAATTAGCTTTCTTAATCTACCCAAATTAGTCAAGTAGATTTTGTATTAAGGATGATAGTATTGGCTAAAGGCTATGATAATCATGTCTCTTGATGGTAGGTCTTGCTATTTTATATTAAGGACTTGTTTGTTACATAAAATGAGAAGGAATTAAATGTAAAGTGAAATGAAAGTAATTTGGGGGATAAAAGATAACTTGCATCCCTGCTTTAAAAAAAAGAAAAGAAAAAAAGAACATAATTGAAGTTTCTGTCTTTCAGCCTGTTTGGTCTGTGCTTGGGCAGGGTACAAGACAAAATCATGATTTTAATTGCAAGAGATGTGTATATTAATGTTAAACAGTGAAGAATATCTGGCCTGCTAATATGCTTGTGAATGTATTCGGATCTTGTTAAAGCTTTCATGCTACCCCAATCGTGATTCCAATCACGAGATTTCTTGATGGTTTTTGCTTAAAGTGCTCCATAAAGAATCATACGACAAGTTTGATATTATAGGTGTATGAGAAGAAAAGAGGAGTAAGATGGAGATATGACCTCGGTCGGAAGAAAAATTTTGAACAGGTATGTTCTTTAAACATGCTTTCTTGGATCGCACACAAACAGGTTAATTATATGGAGTGAAAACTTCAATTTCCAATTTATTTGTGCTTTCAAATAGCATGATGACCTTGTTCTGTCTTTAATTGTCCCCCTAAAAATTGAAGAATAAGATGAAAACAGTTTGAAATAATGCTATGGATTTTTTCAGGAAACTTTCATTTTTCTTTTTGCAAGCGACCAAATATCTTCATCAATAATGTGATGCTTTTTATATGATTTCACGAGAAGAAATAGATTTCTTCTCCGTCAGCAGCCTGCTCTCACGGAATCATGATAAAAAAGGGAGTTCTACACACAAGATCCACATGTCAAATTTGTATTGGAAACCCGAAGTTCTGTCAAAAATATTTGATGATAACGGATTAATATCCACTGTGGTGCTTTGCTTTGAAGGTTTTTGGGACAAAGAAAGCTCTATGGTTGCTTCCCTTGATTTCAAAAGAAGATTTGGATAACATAGCAGCTCTGAGGGGCCTCGAGTTCCCTACACGTTCAGATGTTGAGGCGTGAGGCTTAAACGTCAAGCTCACAGGCCTTCAATCCTGTTTGCAACTAATGATGCCTTGCTCTGCTCTGCAGGGCCAGCCACACAAATAATGCTGCATCTTGCTGCTTGTTCGGCAGACGTAGTTGTGTGTGTGTATACGTGTAAATTTGGTGATATTCTTTCTGTTAATCCTGTATTATCATTATTAGTTTAAATAGCTTCCATTTACGGTTGAGCTTTAATGGTATCCCTGTGTGTTTGAAAGAGATCAGACTGTTTTTAGTTAGTGGCAAGTACAACGAGATCTTTAACTTGTCTTTTTTTGCCCTTTTTGTTTGATGGGGATGGAGAACTTTCTATTTATTTGAACCCCATCCCCGTGTATTATTGTCGTGTACTTGATTAGATTAAATGTTATTCTCATAACTAACTCAGTCATTTTCAACTACTAATTCATGTACATTATTAAAATTGTTATGGGATTCAAGTAATTTTTGAATATTATTCTTATTAAATATGAGTGGAAAAACATATTTTGTGCTTTTCTAGAAGTGTAAAATGTTTTGGATTCGTTTTGACCGCCTGACTGGGTGGTGGCACGCCTTTTGGTGGATGCTGCGACTTGGTGCAGAAAGTAGGGGGCGTATTTAATGTATTTGGATTCCGTTGACCAAGACGTTGATTCTTCTTTTATTGTTTTTTTTCAAGAATAATTGAGAGTATTCTATTAATTTCTATTGGGTTAGAAGTGTTAAAGGTAAATTTGTATTCTTGTCATTGAATGAAATCATTTATTATCCCAACGAATCATTTTACAGTATCTTGATCCTTCTTCTATCATGTCTACTTTGACTGCGCTCTATGTTTTGATGTTGTTGTTCTCTTGTGATGAATTTGTATGTAACAACGTTCGAGGGAGTTTTGCCTGAATCTAAATTGAGCTTTTTTTTGTGGTCAAATTCGTTGAAAATAATGGGATGCAACTACAATTAGTTGGATTAATCTCGCTCTTATATTCTATTTTGTTAATTTTTGATAAATTGTTGAATCTGACTGCGGAAAACTCGTATTTTATTGTTATTATTATTACAAAAGTTAATAAAATAGACCATAGGAAAAAGGAAAAAAAATAATTTTTTGCATTTTTTATTTTTCTGCTTTTTTTTAAATGATTCCTTTTCCTTCAAAGTGAAAATTCAACCACATAACCGATTTGGTCAATTGATCCGCATGAAGTTAATTGCAACACATCTTTTCAGCATATGCATATATGTTCTTTATAAAAGATCTTTGATTATTCAAATAGCATATACAGAAATTATTTCTTCCTTTTCTTCTCTATCTCTCTCTCTCTCTCTCTCTCTTAAAAATCAACTAACAATACAGATTGCCTTTTCAACACGCTGCATTATTAATTTCTGGCCAAAAAATAAAAGCACACATTATTGAAAAGCAAACGTCATGTATTTGAAAGAGTTAGTAAAAGAATCATCAAGGGGGAGAAGTTGAAAAGCAAACGTCATGTATTTGAAAGAGTTACAAAAGAATCATCAAGGGGGAGAAGTTCAAGTTTTGGGAGAAAATACAAGAAGACTCTATGCCAAAAAAAAAAATCACAGCAAACATTTTAAAGTTTTAAAATTGTTGATTCGAACAAAATCCCTAAATCAACGTACGAAAATGAATAAAAAACACTAAAATTCCAAAACCCCAACTTAATCTGTTTACCCCCAAAACATACAATTTTAAACAATTTTAAACCCTTTTTTTTTCAATACTTTACAAGTAAGCTTTCAAATCTATAAGATGTGTCTCTCTCTCTTCTGGCTAGAAAGTCTAATATCACGTCACACACACACACACACACACACACATATATATATATATATATGCGCATCTGTAGAATCTAGGGAAGGCAATATCTCTGTGAGTTGCTCTGTTTTCTCCTGTGTGTGGTCCACGTTCTCATACATCTCTTCCTTCCTATCAATCAAATATTTCTATGCGAAGTATCCGGCCCCAGATATCAACTTCCCTTGTTCTTTTCTGCATTTATTATTACTTCTTTTTCTTTTTTTTTTCCTTTTAAACTCTCTTCCACAACAAGAAAGGTGAAAATTTGAGTGAATGCTTCGACTTTCCTGCACTGCTCCTCCCCTGAATCTAAAAGAAATTACCAATCTCATCACCAAAAAGTCTGTTTCGTGGATTATTTAATCCTCTACATAGCTTTTAACTCTTTTTACAACAAGAACAGTCTTGCAGATGTATCCCGTTTTCTGTCAGTTGTCGCCAGAGGAAGTGTTATTTGAATCAAGATTTTCGAATTGTTCAGAACTATCGAAAGAATTGATATCAAACAGTTGGTTATTTTTCCAATATTAAAACCACGGTGGCGTAGCAATTCGTGAGCCTATTGTTAGTCTACTGGTAATGCGAACCGTTTGAGACAAAACTGCAAGAAAAGGATTGTTCTAATATCCAAACGAAACGATATCATCTTCATGTCAGTTCATTCCTTTGTGTATTTCCCACTACTACAGAATTCAAAGACACAGAAAATCTGAAAGAAGCAGAACAAGACATTAACAGAGAACTTATACAGCTCAGCCTATGTGCAAAAAAGGCTACAGAAAATAAGCTTACTCCTTTTATTATCTGTTTAGATCGCTGGCTTCTTCTTCTTTCTCGGAAAAACCTGGGCCAGAGATGATCAAAGAAAGCCCTACAATGACTGGTGTGGCAAACAGAATGAGGCCAAAAGGCACCATCCAGAGCTCGCTGTTTGTAGGATGATACTTGTAAATCCACCATCCAAGCACAAAGCTTCCTGCGATGCAAACCAACAACGATGACAAGAAAATCAACATCAAGCATGGCTTCTCTTTCTTCTTTAACTCCTCGTTGCAACCTCCATTTTCAACTCCCTCGTCTGATGATCCCATGCCCTGAAACAGAAAATTAAACCGAACCCGTTTCTTGTTTCCTGAATAAGAGCATAAAAGGAAAATCCCCATACGGGATAAATGAGAATTGATATAAGAAAGTTACCAGGAACTCTTAAAAGGGAGTTTGATCGAACGGGTTGGTGGGCGTGGCTCTGGAGGTGAGACTAGTGCAGCGAAGAAGGCAGCTACGAGTCACCCAAATACAAGCAAGCAATATTCATGGTTTGGCGTGCCCTTTGATCAAAAGTTCTTTGGTGAGTCAAATATCCTCAATATAAAATTATAAGTTATAAAAAGACATTTCTTTCCAAGTTTGATGCAAGTTTTCTTTAAAATACAAGGATATTATGTTGATTTTTTGTTGCTAAATAAAATGTGTCTTGACCTCCGTGAGCTAATTCACTTTTTTCCCCGTAAGTGAAAAGAAATAGTGACCAAAACGTTATTATTAAAAGAGAAAATGATTACGTATTTTGACACATCCTGAGATTTCTTTTATACTCTTCTGATTTTTAACATAAGATCTAATTATTGAATTGATTTTGGTCTTAAATATAAGATCTATTTTTTATATTTATCAGTTTTTTCATAATTATGTCTATAGATACTCTCTTAACCCTAATCCAAGTAGAAGAGGAAGAGAAGATATTAAAAAAGATGATTATGGTAATTTAGGAAAAACATATTGTATTTCTTATAATTAACTAACTTACCTAACTTTCTTAATCTAATCAAATTAGTTAAATAGATTTTATATTAAGAACCGGAAGAGTATTATTATATAGCTGTGCATAGATGTCGTATCTATAGGCTGTTAATAAAATCAATAGTCAATGATATGTATAAACCTAAAACTGAAAGGAGGCTAATCAACTTTCCAAACTGAAAAACGGGGAAAAATGGATTGTAGTTTTTTTAATAAAGCGAAAACAAAGGGAAGTTGGAAACTACCACATAAGTATGAGCATGATGTAAGCCATTTTCTATTTAACTGTGTTTATTGTTGTGCTTCTCCCCCGTTTTTACTTTTATTGACCAAACTGTGGGTTGTTTATTTGCTTTCAAATCATCATTTCTCACTAACTCCAATCCTTAATATAAGAATTGGTTTAATATTTGATTTGGTTTTAAATATATAACTCTAATTTACTTTTCTCTTATATTTATTTATTTTAAATATGCCTTATAGTAGTTGCACATGTAGCTTTACTAGTACACATGATTAATAATGGTATTTTAAAAAAGATAATACTTATTTATTACAGATAACTAATTTAACTCATTTTTTTAATTTCTCCAAATTAGTCAACTAAATCTTAATAAGCACCGAAGATAGTATAATATTAGCAGATGACCAGAATAAATTTGATTACTTGTATTCAGTTACTAAATTAATATTTTAATGGCTAAACTTCGTCAAGGTCAAATTAATATTTTCATCTTTAATTTCATTTACAAATTTTAGAGTAGTCGTGAGATGGAGGCCCAAAAAATTTACGGGCTTATGTAACCTTCATACCCGCAAGGTTTCTCTGTTTCGATCTATACATAGGTTTTTGTGAGTACTTTGAAGTGGGTTTTTTCTTATTTAACCAAAACACTTTAAAGACTTTTAACCTGCTTAAATTTTTACTTTAGTATGTTTTTTGGGAAAAAACTGAGGTGAACAAGGATTGTAAATGTTAAATCAGGGAAGCTTTTTTCAATTTTTCCAAAAAGACATGATCAAACCACGAAGTTAAAGCGTGTGAGCAAATGATGACCTAGCGAAGTGGCCCACTTGTACTTGTCTTGGTTTGACCCAAAGGCCTCGTTGCCTTTTCCTGGGCTCAACTCTGAACTCCAACTCTGATTCATGACACTTTATATTTTAAATGAAATTACATAATAAAAAGTAAGAAAAAGTGGGGGAAGAAAAATACCGTATTTAAAATTTTATTGGTAAGAATAACTAAATTAAAGTGCTCACAGTACTCCGTAAAGCAAAGTTATATTCTGTATATAAAAATTTATCAGTTCCTTACCACTTACGCAGACAATCCATATCAATATATAAATATGAATTTATAACACAGGCTAGTAATGTTTCGGCTTATTTTTTATGATCTGCATAATAAACAAGGAAAATGTGTGATTTTTTTTTAGTATTTAATTTAGAAGGCAGTAACTCTATGGGAAAAAATTATCAAAATGATATGCAATTAGACGTAAATTAAAATGGGCACTGATTTTTTAGGCACTAAATTATATGGGGAACAAAGTCAATTTGGGATAAGCGTGCGAATGCGGTAAGATAAGGATGGGTCCAGAGAGAAGCGCAAATCCTTGAGATTCAGTGAATACTTTCTTTCTTTTCCCTCCTCTGGCCCTCGATCATGTTGTGAGGTTTTGGTCGCCAGATTCAGTGAATCTTTTTTAATTTTTTGGGGGAGGGGCTGGAAATTATGGGCCTGTTTGGTTTCTTGTTTTGAAAATAATTTTTAGTTTTTAAAAACAGAAAAACAAAAAAACTGATTGGGTAATTTGTTTTTAGTTGCTTGTTTTAAAAAACAAAAAACAGTAACATGTTTTTAAAAACTAAAAAACCAAAACAACTTTCACAAGTTTTCTTGTTTTTGTTTTTGTTTTTGTGTTTTTTATTTTTTGTTTTGAAAAATTCTGAAAAATTTTATTCTCTTCTTACCTACTATCCACCATTTATTATTACTAGCGACAGCTATCACCTACCAAGTGTGATTTTCTATAATTTTTTTCAAGACATGATTTTTAAAATTATTATCCAAACAAATTTTTTTTTGTTTTTTGTTTTCAAAACTTATTCTAAGAAACAATTTATAAAATTGTTTTGACAATAAGAAAACAAAGAACAAAAACAAACAGGCCCTATGTTTTCGTTTTCCCTGATACGGATGATTGATTCCTTCATAACAACATTTAAAACATGTCAATAACTATGTAATTGCACTTAAACCACTAATAATCAAAATGAAGTATGAGAATTTTTTTTTCCTTTTCAAAATGTTATGTTATGAGTCTTTTATAATGGCCTGTTAAATTAATTATAGCCTGTTTGATGCCTGCGATCTATCGTCTTTTAAACAGGTTAGCCCTTTACGATGGGCTATCAGATATGCGCGGGGGAAGGCCCAGCTATGATTATGCGCGATGGGGAGTCATGCAATGCCATCGAGTCCAAACTCCAAAGTAGTACTCTTTTAATCCTATTTATGGGCTAGAAAAAAGAAAAAAGAAGGTTTTTTTCGATCCTGTTTATAAGTTACTTTATTAAATTTTCCATAAATATACTTTTTTTTATTTATTGCTATAGATAGTTTTTTTTGAAATGTGTGTATTAAAGTTAAAAAATTGTTATATTTTTATAATAGAGTTAATACTACTCCATCCCTTATTATAAGATTCTTTTAACTAAATTGCGTGGTTTAAAAAAACAGTTAAAATTAAGTAAAAGTAATTAATATGTAGAAAATGTAATTTTTTTTTCAAATATACCCCTATATAGAAAAATGGGTAGATCTGAGAGAGTAACAGTGAATAAATGAAAAAAGAATGTATTAAATGCATTAAACTAAGAGTAAAATAGATAATAATGCATTAAATGTTCAGATCAAACTTAAAAAGGACCTTATAAAAAAGACAAACCTATTCAAAAAATTAGATTTTATAATAAAACACAAAAGGATATGGTTAAGTTTTTCTTAGTATACGTGGAAAATATTAAAAGTTGCTCATACATAAGAAGAGTAGCTTGTTATTAATAAAGCATGCCACAATACTGGTTATTATCAACTTTTTGGATGTAATGCTGCTCTTCTACACTCACCAACACAAGAATATAACTTTTTTTTATTTCCAAGACAAATAATATTCTGGTCAGCATTCAAAACCAAACAATAATTGAGCCTTCAGCATTTAATACCACCAAAGGCCATTATTCCGCAAATCATAATCATCACAATAATAATAAGGCAAAAGGAAAATTTAATTTATTACCCGTACTACGTCATCGCTGATGGCAATATTCATCCCTTGCTCCCCCCCTAATTATATAACTACCCTCCACAGCTTGTTCGTACGTTAATTAGTTCCACTTAAGAAATTGAATTTGCATGACATGTTCTGGTCGACTTTTTATCGTTTCATAACAAAATCAAATAAACATTTGTATATCAAATTATTAAGTGATCATATTACAAACATAATATATATACTCCTTCGCTCTTTAATATAATATCTATTTAACTAATTTGATTAGATCAATAAAGTTAAATAAGTTAGTTATTATAAAAATGTGACGTTTTTTTTCTAAAACACCCTAATCATCTTTCTTAATTCCCATCTCCTTTTTCTACTTGATTATGGTTGACCGAATATCCATAGGGGTAATTTAGAAAAAATTAATAAATATAATAAATGGGTCTTATATTTAGAACTAAAATCAACTTAATAATTATCTTACATTAAGGATTGGAGGAGTATATATATCCAAGTTAGAATGCCGTGATACTAAAGTTTTTTTTAATTACCCCCTGGTTAATTAACCGGTTGGAGTGAGTCTGTACAAATGCGTTCTTTTTAATATGTATCTTACGATGAACATCAAACCCATACAAGATTTTAATAACGAGGTCAAATCAATCAAGTCAACAATTTGGTTGACAAATAGGAATTCATTGGATTAATTAGTTTACCTTCCACGGGGCATGGGCAAACGATCATGTAACATGCATGACATTGATGAATAAGCTTTAAATGTAATTTCTCTACATTCATTATAAGTTTTATTAACTACTTCTTCTTCTCTTATTATATAAGACATATTTAACTAATTTAATTAGATTAAGAAATCAGGTAAGTTAGTTATATTATACATATGACATGTTTTTTCTAAAATACCATAACCATATTTCTTTATTCCGTACTCCCTCACTTATTTTTATTATAGTTGAAAGAGTGCATAGGGATAATTTAGAAAAATTAGTAATATGATAAATATGTCTTATATTTAGGACTAAAATTAACTTAATAATCTGGTCCTATATTAAGAAGCAAAGTAGTAAAATAAATACTGCTAATAAGAGTTGGTGTAACTGATAAGATTATTCGGCTTATAACTCATAAAATTTAAGTTCGAATCGTGCTATTGATAAAGAATCTTTGTCATAATTATATATTAAAAATCTCATCAAATAATAACAACATCATCTAATAACTAACCCCCCCTCCGATCCTTAATAAGACTTTGTTTGAATTTATTTTGATCCTAAATATAAGACACTAATCCACTTGTCTCTCATATTTATTTTTTTTTTCCAAAGTAACCATTCTACACAACAGTAGTTCTAATTATACACTTTATTTGTAAGGATATTTTAAGAAAAAAAACACCTATTTAGGATTTTTAATTTCTTCAAATTAATCAACTGGCTCTTAAATTAGGACGCACGTCATTAGTAAGTAGTTAATAATTTATCAGCTTTGTTTTCTATGACAATTGTAAAGTGCGATAACCGATAACCGAAACAATTGCTGAATAGATAGTGGGACCCGCCTCATGCTCTGACTGACCCACACGCTTCAGACGCGCACTTATCTTCTTCATCCATTGATCACTCTCTCTTTCGTCCTCATCTCCGCACAGATTTTTCGTTTTCCATTCCACAAGAGACAAAATCATCAGTTTTGGAGCTTCATTTCGTTTTATTTCCCCTCCAAAGTATCCAATATACAAACCCACACCAGAAAATTCAGAACTTGAAGGCAAACGTGAGTATGAATGCCGCGAAATCTCGGACCCGCGTGGGAAAATACGAGCTGGGCAAAACCATTGGCGAGGGTAGCTTCGCCAAGGTGAAGTTTGCGAGAAACGTTGAGACAGGGAATCACGTCGCCATCAAAATCCTTGACCGCAATCATGTGCTTCGACACAAGATGGTGGAACAGGTAGCTGCAATCTGTATCTTGAATTCAAGCTTCATCGTGAATTAATATGCCCTCTTTACGCGCTTCGTGTCGCTTGCGCTTGTTTCCTGATGACCCTACACGGGTTTCAGACCCTGTTGCGCTATTAATATAATGCTTATTGCTTCAAATGAGTGGTGCCTCAATTTCTCGAGCCTTTGCCTGTAGTTTATAGCGCCTTGTCATTATTTTTATATGGTGACCTTGACTGCCGGTTTTCCCTGCATAGTTATACTTACTAGAACCTGCGTATAGCATCTTGTGTTTCTTTTTCTTTTTCTTGAAATAAAAATGATATAAGTAATTGAACCTGCTCTTCATTCTTGGCAGCTGAAGAGAGAAATATCCACGATGAAGCTGATCAAACATCCAAATGTTGTTAACATATTTGAGGTACCATTCAAATTTCAAGTTTTTTTTTTTTAAAATCTTTTGCACTTGAAACAGAGAAAGTGGCTTCTTACTTTGAGGTAAAATGCGCTTTTCCATCCTTTTTCAGTTTTTTAATTTACTTGGATCAGAGAGAAAGTGGTTTTTTTTCCAGAAATGTTGGCATTTTCAGTCATATATTTTGTTAATAAAGCACATAAGTTCAACCTCTTGAGAGCGAGAGCTATTATAGCGTTAGTCTGGTAGCGTAACAATCACATTTGAAGTGCTTGAATCCGATAAGTCTCTGCATTCTGGGATGATACTTCTTCGTTAACTACTTTTTTTTCAAATATAAAAAGGTTCATTTTCATATTTAAAAAAAAAAAAAGGTTTACTGAGTAATTTAGAAAAACAAGAGGTTAACGGACACCCATGTGCTACAAATTTGGAAGGGCATTTTGTGCTATACACGGTTTACTGAGTAATTTAGAAAAACAAGAGGTTAACGGACACCCATGTGCTACAAATTGGAAGGGCTTTTGTGCTATACACGCTCTAGTGCTCGGCAACTCACTAAGCCCTTTTTTTTTGAAATAAAAATGATATAAGTAATGGAACCTGCTCTTCATTCTTGGCAGCTGAAGAGAGAAATATCCACGATGAAGCTGATCAAACATCCAAATGTTGTTAACATATTTGAGGTACCATTCAAATTTCAAGTTCTTTTTTTTTTTTTTTTTAAATCTTTTGCACTTGAAACAGAGAAGTGGCTTCTTACTTTGAGGTAAAATGCCCTTTTCCATCCTTTTTCAGTTTTTTTAATTTACTTGGATCAGAGAAGTGGTTTTTTTCCAGAAATGTT
Source organism: Neltuma alba (assembly GCF_004799145.2). NCBI lineage: Eukaryota > Viridiplantae > Streptophyta > Magnoliopsida > Fabales > Fabaceae > Neltuma > Neltuma alba. Next base: position 158,294 of record NW_021636032.1, on the reverse strand, counting down.
GGCATTTTCAGTCATATATTTTGTTAATAAAGCACATAAGTTCAACCTCTTGAGAGCGAGAGCTATTATAGCGTTAGTCTTGGTAGCGTAACAATCACATTTGAAGTGCTTGAATCCGAAAAGTCTCTGCATTCTGGGATGATACTTCTTCGTTAACTAATTTTTTTCAAATATAAAAAGGTTCATTTTCATATTTTAAAAAAAAAAGTTTACTGAGTAATTTAGAAAAACAAGAGGTTAACGGACACCCATGTGCTACAAATTTGGAAGGTCATTTTGTGCTATACACGCTCTTAGTGCTCGGCAACTCACTAAGCCCACGTGGTTGATGATGTTGTGGATGACGTGTTAAAGCCAAATTAAGCACACTTGCTATGAGAAGCTTAATCGCAGGGATGTGTTTAAATAGTCATATCTTCATGTTAGAATAATTTCTGGCAGAATTTGTTGTTACAAATATTGAAATTTACATTCTTGATTCTTGGGTTAAAATGTTGGATGAAAATTTCATTTTCTACTCTTCAGATGCATTTAATTGAACGTCTCTAACTAAATATATGCGTTCTGTTTAAGTATAGGTGATGGCAAGCAAAACAAAGATTTACATTGTCCTGGAATTTGTTAGTGGGGGAGAACTATTTGACAAAATAGTAAGTTACTATATTTTCCGCATATATTTCTTTTTGATACTATTGTTCTTCCTTCTTTTTCCTATTCCTTTCAAGGGACAGTACATTAAAATATGCTTGCTATTTCTTTAAGCACATTGATGCCTTGTGTTGATGACCTAGCATTTGTCTGTAGCTAAAGGATCCGCTTTATTGCCTCTTTGATTTCTAGGCTAATGATGGGAGACTTAAGGAGAATGAAGCAAGGCAATATTTTCCAACAACTTTTAATGCTGTTTGATTACTGCCATAGTAGAGGCGTCTTTCACAGAGACTTGAAGGTCTAAAAATTTCCTCTTGATGTTTCTCCTTATCATAGGTTTACAAGTGTATTCAGTATTACTCCTATTCTGTATATTTCTGTTAAAGCAAAAACTCAACTCCATCCTCGTTGTACTTCGCAGCCTGAGAATCTTCTTCTGGATTCAAACGGTATTCTTAAAGTTTCAGATTTTGGACTGAGTACATACTCTCAGCGAGTGAGTATTTATCTGCTACTGATTGTCATAAGCATCTTGCTTGTCTTTATGATTAAATGAGCTTTTTCGGAAGTTTTAAGTGTTTATTGCCATCCCGTTATTTTTTTCCTGAAGCTATCTAGTTTTAGTTATTTATTCCTTGGCATTGGGCAAGCTATGTTTTTCAGCTTCAATCTGTATTGCAAATCATTTATTAGTTCATGGTCAACCAATGTCAATTATTGCTGATTGATTTGGTTTCATTATCCTCAAATATTTTGAAGTCGGACTGACGCTTTAAGATGTTGTCTCTTTTAACTCTCTCAGATTTTGATAAAGTGACTTATTGCCCGTTTGCCCTTGATGTTTGCAAAGGTTTAGGATTCAACTTAATTTTAATGTGAAAGGGTGTTATTTACTTAATGAAGTTGAAAGTTTTTTAGGTTGCATGAAAGAAACACTCTTATTCAGGTTCTCTCTTATCATGCAGGATGATGCGCTGCTGCGCGCACTGCCTGTGGAACCCCTAACTATGTTGCTCCTGAGGTACCTAGTATATGTCTTCAATTTGTGTAAAGGGATACCACTGGAGTCCTCCAATTTTTTCAGTGTCATCTCATGTGCTGTCTGCATCAGGTGCTTAATGCTAAAGGCTATGATGGTTCAGCGGCTGATATTTGGTCATGTGGTGTCATTCTCTTTGTTCTGATGGCTGGATACTTACCTTTTGATGAGCCAAATCAAATGGCTTTGTATAAGAAAGTAAGTTGTTTCAGATTATGATGACTGAGAATCAACTATGAAAAACAAGCCTGTGTATTATGTCATTTGGAAGGAAAAATCAATAATTCTAGTATATTTCAGATTAGCAATGCTGAATTCTCATACCCATCATGGTTTCCGCCGGATGCAAAGAAACTACTGAGTCGTATTCTTGATCCAAACCCTCTCACAGTGAGTCCTCAATCCTTCTAGCACTTTCGTGCATTCTTTTTCCCACTTTATCAAAGCTTTCGGTCTCATTTATGTTCTGTTTTCCCAGTCCATTTCTAATCCTCTTATTGACCCTAGTGTCTTTTATATGTGGTTCAAAAACACCCAGCTGGAAGCGTGATATATTCTTTTTAAACATTAGGTTGCCTTTTGCAGAGGATAAAAATTCCAGAACTCTTGGAAGATAAATGGTTCAAGGAAGGATACAAACCACCATGTTTTGAAGAGGAAGAGGGTATAAATGTAGATGACGTAGCTGCGGCCTTCAATGATTCTAAGGTACTTGGTTTTTTGCAATGTCTGTTCAATTTCTTTAACCCAATGTTTTCCTTAAATACTGACACTTGTTCTACAAAGAACACAGTGTAGTAAAACTGGAGCAATCTTACTTTTCAAATTGTTTTATTTTTATGTAACACATTTTAAATGTTTTTTTGTTAGGAAGTCAGTGTCTGATTTTTTTTTTTAATTTATATATTTACTTTTTTTGTAGGAAAACCTTGTGACAGAAAGGAAAGAGAAGCCCGTCTCTATGAATGCTTTTGAGCTCATTTCGAGGTCACAGAGTTTCAATCTTGACAGTTTGTTTGAGAAAGAGATGGTGAGTAAAAATTAGTCTATGCCTTGATTATTTTATGCTATTCATATTATACATGGTTTGTTCAGATTACAAGTCATATAATTTGACTTATCACCCCCTAGTCATAAAATGTGAACCATGTTGATATTCCTTTCCTATCAATTTTGTTGAGTATGTTCATTGAAAGCCTAATTTGAATTCACCCTAGGAGTTTATTCCTTGGGGAAGATGTATTACAAAATAATGATAGTATGTATTTATTGTTTCTCGTTAATAATGTGTGTTTTCTGTAATATTCTAAATCAGGGTATTGTGAAGCGAGAAACACGATTTACTTCTCAGCGGCCCTGCACATGAAATTATATCTAAAATTGAGGAAGCTGCCAAACCATTGGGATTCAATGTTCACAGGCGAAACTACAAGGTAATAGTTTATCTTGTCACTTCGACCATGCATAATGTCTATCTGCCACAAGCTATTTCAGATGTGAGGATTTTTAATTCAAGAAGGGAAAACACTAATTATGCTGCAAGAGTACCTAGCCTTATGCAGATTAAATTTTGCAGATGAAGCTTCAAGGCGACAAGAGTGGAAGGAAGGGGCACCTCTCTGTGGCTACTGAGGTACTGAGTCATTCTTCAACATTATTTGAACATTTTTCCCATGTGCATGTCAAAAGGAAACAAAAGGTTCTAGTTTTCTTCTTCACTGATCATCTTAGAAAGACTGGTAATTTCATATTTCTGATCTTGAGTACTTGACCTGACTTTTGAATGTGAGCTGGAGAATTTGCTTCTTAGTGATATTGACATGAATTTGTGTCATATAAACAGAATACAAACCACGGCGAATATTGATGTCGAATTGTTTTGGAGGCACAGAAGATAATCACATTTATGCACTTAAAAGTGTATTGTCTTGCTGTATAGTTACTTGACTGTCGCAAAAGACCTTAAATTGGTCGTAGCTCATGAAATATCATATAAATCAGTTGGAGTCTTCTGATTACTTGACTGTCGAAAAAGACCTTAAATGGGCTGTAGCTCATAAATGCCATACAACGCAATTGGAATATTCTTATTACTTGACAAATAACACAGTCTAACGAAGGGATGGCCCAAAAAAAAGGGTCTAACGAAGAAAGGGGGGTCTCAGGCAAAGCCAAAGAATGTCCGCGATGTTAATTAGGGGATAAGAAAAAATGAAATCACAATGCTTTATGCATTCGTTAATGTCTTCCAATATATATGGTTCTCACTTTGGTTTCAGGTTTTTGAAGTGGCACCATCATTGCACATGGTCGAGTTGCGGAAGACCGGGGGTGATACACTGGAGTTTCACAAGGTAAGTGGCATTTGAATATTCATTGTAATTTTATTTTCTGGCAACAGAGAAGATTTAAGATACTCGTTTGGGCCTCTTACTGCAACTGCTCAACTATTGGGTTTTCTGCATCTAATTTCTTTAGTAGAATTCATTTTTATAATTCTTTCCTCTTGGCTCTTCTCAAATACATATCAACTGGAAAGAGCAGAGACACGTATTTCAGGATCAGTGTGTGTTTAGCTGTTGATTGACAGGTCACCCTCTTTTTTATTTATACGCAGTTCTACAAAAACTTCTCGTCAGGTTTGCAAGATGTGGTCTGGCAAGCTGAAGGGAAGAATGAAGGTAAAACAGAAGCTCAAAATGAAGGAAAAATTGAACAATCAAGGTAAGTCACCTTCCCCAAACTCTCTGCTATAAGGGACTTATATTGGTCTGTGATGACTGATGACATCTCACTACCGCTCTCTATGTTGTCCGCATATGCTGTAGGAGTGTAGAGAGAGCAATCATATTGGGTTCGTGTCTTCATTTTCATTCTCTTTAATTTTTGTGCAGGTAGTGAGTGTGTAAACTTATCGTGGTTCACTGAAGGCATGAGTTTTTGGCCAGTGCCCGAGCATGTATCAGTTGGAATGGACTAAGTTGATGTTTGAAAGGAGAAACAGTATTGGCCCACACAATTAGTGGGCGTATTGTTGCAGTCACATTGGGCATTTAAACTTTTATTATTAGCTCTATCAAGTGTGGATAGCTCGATCATGCCCAGGAGACTGGAAAGAGGTTTTGGCTGCCTTTCTGGTTGATGAATGTACAAGTATTTGCATATAGCCTTGTGTAAAGTGTTCATGCACCATTTTCATTGTCTCACCATTGCAAAACACTGTTAGCTTTTTCTTTTGTTTTTTTCTTGAATTTAAAAACTATGGGTATAATAGTACTAACGAAAACTATGATGACAATTTTTTTTCTTTTAGTACTGTACCCATAGTTAACACTTTTCTGGTTCTATTTATAAAATAGAAAGAGAATGTTTTTTGTTTTATAAGTCACGTTATTAAATTTTTAATATAAAATATTATTTTACCTTTCATTTATTCTTACGTAGATTGTTTATTATTAGGAAGTGCATATACTCCTCTTGTCCTTAATATAGGACCCATTTAACTAATTTGATTAGATTAATAAAGTTAGGTAAGTTAGTTAATTATAAAAATTGTGACATGTTTTTCCTAAAATACCATAATCATCTTTCTTAATACCCCTCTCTATCTTCTACTTGATTATGGTTGATGGAGTATCCATAGGGGTAATTTAGAGAAAATTGATAAATATGAGAAATGGGTCTTATATTTAGGACCAAAACTAACTCAGCAATTGGGTCCTATATTAAGGACCGGAAAGGAGTTTAAATAAGGGTAAAATCGATAAGTTTTAATTTTGAAGTGAAGTTAATGATGCTTAATATTTTTCTTGATTCTAATGAAAAATATTGGTAATAATTATAAATAGGATTAGAAATATGTGTGCACGCGTGTCAGATGGTTAATCTTGCTAGAGAATTTTTTTCAATCCTAGTAGCTGTGCTTTCTTCTAAAGCAGGATGTGGATTATTATCAAGTGGTGGGTTATTAGTTCAATCGCAAACACGTCAAGTGATTTGAAATTAGATCTTTTCATGGAAAGTAATATAAAAATGCAGTTTGTTACACATCAAAGATTGTAGTCTCTACATCATCCTTAGTTGTCTGCGTTTTTTTTTTTTTCCCCAGATGCATTGGTTTTATTCATTGATTATTGATTTGCAATGATATAAATTTTTTTCGCTTTAACATAAGTGGATGACCACAACCACATACGTGTGTGGTATATAAACGCAGGTTTTTATGCAGCAGATGAGAATGTGACAAAACAACGGTGGGTAATACTGAAACCCTCTTTTATTTGAGTTGGTGGGAAGTAATATTTAATGTTACGAATGTTTCAACTTCACAAGACAAGGATTGGATTGGATTGTTTTGTAGTACTATTTTACCTTTACAAAAATCACCAACGCACAAAAGGACCTATTATGGTTGATGTTCTCTTGCATACGCCAAATGAAGAGTATAATACATAAATCACTTGGTTTTTTATACTCATTTAAATATGTAGAGAGGCCCACTTAATTTCGCTTAAATAAAGCAAAATGAAGCAATCTGAAGCCATCACGTCCAAATTAAAGCCGAAGAGATTGCTTATACTTTCGGCCTCTTTCAAAACTGAATCAGTTAGGCAATTATGGGAAAAACCCTCATTATTCTGATAGGTGCATATAACAAAAATTGAAGTCCATCAAGTTAGGCAATTTTCAGCACAAACTCAGCCTGGTCCCTTACTTCATCATTGAACATATGGTATTAATTATTTAGGGAAAATCATCCCAAAACAAGTCTCACAATAAAAATGAACAGTACACAATAATAAGTTTCGGTTCAGAAAATGATACATATTTATACTACTCACTCGTTGTAAGACTTTTTAATAACTATATATTTTTTTTCCTGGGACTCATCATAATGATTTTTTCCTAATCAATCATCATGCATTTTTTGTATTTTTGTTTATAGGAGAACAAAAGCAGCAGTGATTTAAGTAGATAAATAATATAGGAAGGAGAAGAGATAATAATCTAATCGCGATTAAGAATGTCAAATCTTTGAATATTTTCTCAAATCTGATTAAAAGATTGACCTTCCAAGATTTTAGGATGCTCACAAAAAAACAAAAAAAAAAAAAAAAAGGAGCAAGGAAAACGAGCCTTCGCTTAGCAAGGGGAGACTTATGAATCTCTTGCTCTTCTATTTCAACTGCGCACACCATACCAACACACATCGATCCACAGCATAAATGTGATTTACCATCGCATGTAGACAAAAATTTGATTTAACTATGCATGTAGTTTTATTCATCATAAGCCATCTCGAGTATAATCTAACTATGTCCTCAAATGAGATTACCTGATTAAATTCATACGCATGTAACATCATCAGTGGATTTCTGTGTCTAACTTTTTATTGGGCGGGTCAGGCTAATTCTTCAAAATCATTTTGTACAGATTATAATTATAAATATGTAAAAGTGAGGTTTTATATTAGTCTTTGGAAAATTACATTAGGTCCTTTTTTATTTTTTGCGGTAATTTTTTTTTTCCAACTCTTGTAATAAACATTTGGCCCCAAAAAAGTTAGCGATTTCGAATAAGCTACTATGAAGGCTTTTATAAACAAGAAAAAAAAAAAAAAAGGAAAGTAGATACGGCGATAAGTAAGAAAATTTTAATTAAATTTTACATTTTGATCAGAAAAATTGTATGAACTATATGGTGAAGGTGATTAGTAAAACTACATTTGTATATCCGTTAATGGAAGTAATGTTAATTAAAAAAATTTAATGACATATTAAAAATAAATAAAAGAAAAAGAAGAAAGTTCATATAATATACGCTCTGTAATATTACCAGACTCTCAAGACTTCAGTTTAATTCAATTTAAAATAAATCTGAATCAAATATTTCTGGCCAAAGAAATCAGAATAATTGAAAAGAACAACAAACTTTAGCGGTATTTATACCTTAAAAACAATTGCCATGAAACCAGCTCGTAAACTGTAACCCATCAGAGTTTTTATTACAGTGATAAAGATAAAACAAATTCAACCATTTATAACTGATGATAATGACGATGATATGAACAATCACTACTTGGATAATTCAATACAATGGGAACACCGAACACCTGTTGAACGCACCTAAATGCCCGTGTGTGTGTGTGTGTTGAAATCAATATTGTAATTATGGGAAAAACCCTCATTATTCTGATAGGTGCATATAACAAAAATTATAGTCCATCAAGTTAGGCAATTTTCAGCACAAACTCAGCCTGGTCCATTACTTCATCATTGAACATATGGTATTAATTATTTAGGGAAAATCATCCCAAAACAAGTCTCACAATAAAAATGAACAGTACACAATAATAAGTTTCGGTTCAGAAAATGATAACATATTTATACTACTCACTCGTTGTAAGACTTTTTAACTATTATACTCCTCCGGTCCTTATTATAAGACCCCATTTGACTTTTTATTTGGTCCTAATTATAAGACCCCAATCCATTTTGTCTCTTATATTTATGCATTTTTTTCAAGATAATCCTTCTAATAATGATAGTTTTAGCCAATATACTTAATTAGCAAGGATAGTTTAGGAATGACAACCATTATTTATTATAAATAATCAACTTAACTTACTTCCTTAATCTCCTCAAATAAGTCAATTGGGTCTTATAATTAGGATCGGAGGAGTATATATTTTTTTCCGGGACTCATCATAATGATTTTTCCTAATCAATCATCATGCATTTTTTGTATTTTTTTTATCGGAGAACAAAAGCAGCAGTGATTTAAGTAGATAAATAATATAGGAAGGAGAAGAGATAATAATCTAATCGCGATTAAGAATGTCAAATCTTTGAATATTTTCTCAAATCTGATTAAAAGATTGACCTTCCAAGATTTTAGGATGCTCACAAAAAAGACAAAAAAAAAAAAAAAAGGCAAGGAAAACGAGCCTTCGCTTAGCAAGGGAGACTTATGAATATGACTGTTGACAAGGCAACATTAAAACATAGTCAACCAATGATAATAATAATAAAATAATCAAAGGATTTTGGCCGGTGAGCTACAAGAACCGAATGGCTTTCTAAAAATTTCAACATGTGACTCTCATTCTCAATTCATAGTTAATTAGTACTGGTTTGGTTTGTTAATATAAGAGCTATTTTGATATTTAATTTGATTTTAAATATAAGATCCACATATATTTTGTCTATTTTATTTATCTATTTTTTCAAGTGTATTATAAGAAAAAAACATATATTTATTGCAAATAACTAATTTAACTAATTTTTTTAATTGATTCAAATTGGTTAATTAACTCTGATATTTAATAATAAAAGTAGTATATTGAATGAGAGAGACCCCTTTTGGTCAAAAAAAAAAACAGAGAGAGAGACCCCGAAATATGAAGGACCATAAATTGTGTTTATCTACCCTCGCACCACTTGCACAGACACACCCACTATATCTCCTAAATTATATTACTTTCGGTTTTATATATAAATTGCAACTAATCACAAGTCCTGTGGATCAAAATGTTGAGTTTTAAATTAGGAGTAAGAAACATAATTTCTTTTTTAATATATCTTTATTTATGAAAAAAATAATCAAGCGAGAATGGGTGATAATTAATGTACTCTGCAGACTGGGAGGGAGCATATATATGTGTGTGTTCAAATTTTATATACTCCTATAGTCTTATTTATAAGGCAGAGAGAGAAGATTTTTTTAGATCCTATTTATATGTCACTTTATTAAATTTTTAGCGTGAATGTACTCTTTTGTCTTTTATTTATTATAGTGTAGATTTTTTTTTGAAATGTGTATATATTAAATATGGGTGAAATTGAAAAGTTACTATATTTTAATAAAAAGTTAATACAGTTTAAGATTTTTCTTGATCTGTGTGAAACATATTAGAAGTGCTTTATAAATAGGATTGAATATTTTTATGGTTTTATTGATAAAGCATTTTCAATACCGTTGAATGCGAATTAATTTAACCTTCAACTTGGCACTTCAAGAAATAATGACTTTTTGAACCGCCGAGGAATGGGTTTGTAGTGGGGAAAACCAGGTAGACTAGCTAAGTCATAAATTTTTTTATCACAAAAAAAATGTTATATATATATTTACACACACACACACGCATTTTCAAATCTCTGGTCACTTTAATTTGTTGGCCAATTTTTTCCTGCGTCATCCACCGACCTAACTATATGTAGGACTGCAGGTGAGTGATCAATACAATTGCACATGCCATACCCAACCGATCAACTATTGAAAGAAAAGTCAACAAGCTTGTAATTCCCCACACTGTCTCATGATTAATATATTGCACTTTTTTAGGGCTACCAATGTTGATTGGTTAAGAGAAAATTGAATTGCCTTTCATAACCATCCTCATTATCTTACACTTTTTTTTTCTAACTTGAATTTCTTAGGGTATTATACAAGAAATGCACACATGCATAAATTTTTTTAAAAAAAATATTTAATTATTGTAGGCACACGACATATGTCATAATATTACCAAATGTCACAATATGAGGATTCCATCAACATATATAATTGCAATAAACATATGGAGTGATACTAGACCCTCGTATGAATAAAACGTGAATGACATTAAAATGGAAAGATGGTTGGATTGCTTCGTGGATTACTAATTCTGGGAGGAGATTGATTCTAAAGTCAAAATCGATATAAATTCAAGCCAAAAAAAAAAACAAAGTCGATATAAATTAAATGATAATATATTTTGGGAAATGAGGTGGAGGTTTTGACAGGGTAGCATATATAAAGACCATTAATTGTGGTTTCTTGATGGCCAGCTTCCAACAACCAACGGCTTTTCCTCTGCATGCAGTATGCCTCCATAATACGACCCTCTTCTCTTTAATTGGAACCCTCCCACCCCCCACAATTTTCTTTTATTTTCCATAAACACCCCACTTTTACTTTTAATTTCTGAGGAAACCCTCTGTTCTGTTTCAGAGCCATACGGGGAAAATACTGGAAATGATGATCTCATGTCAGTTAAGCCTTTTTTTTTCCATTAGCAAGTAAACCTGATACATACTTTATTTGATTGCTTGTGTCACATGCATACTCTCAAATAAAACCTTCAAGCGGCGTTACGAAAACGAAAGCCAAAACAAAGTTTTGGGTTTTAAAATTAATATGTATTTGTACTTTGTTTCCTTTGGTTTCCGCAAGTGGTTGAGCTATATATCGCTCCTGAAACTACTTCCCCCAATATTCGTCACCAACATTAATACCTTTCTTGTCCCCTTCATATCATACCCTTAGTCCATGTAGCCTGCCTTGTTTTTATAACACAATTTCCCATTGACATTTTCTTTGTAAACAAAATTTGCATTATTTTTCCCTCAAAACAAAATGCCGTCCGATATTGTGATAAAACACTGTGTATTTTATAGTTTCACGATTTACACTTAACTGAATATTTGATCATAGATCATATTATTGTTGCTTATTACAGTTTGATCTAATTTTAGTTTTGGTCCATGTGGTTTTTAAATTATTAGTTTTGATCCTTATAATTTCATAAGAATTTGGTCTAAATTTAAATATAAAAATTAAAATCAAAACCTGTTAAAAATATAAGGAGAATTCGTTAAACTTGAACAAAAATTTTTTTGTCAAACTAGAAAGACTAAAACTAACAACTTAGAATTACAAGGACTAAAAGTAAAATAGTAAAATTTGATCAAAGCATAATAATTAATAATGGCGTAGCCCCATCGATATTTAAGCTTTATTTTAAAAAAGATCAGTTCTCTTTTATTTATTGCAGTATATTATTTGTATTTTTCTGGAGCAGTCAATTGTAGTTCAGCTTCCGGCAAAGTGCAAAACTCTAATTCAAAAGCGCGTGTGGCAAAACTCAGCTTTATAAAAGAAGGCAAATCGCCACCTCTTGGACAATCAAAATCAAACAGACAGACACACGTTCAGCCTGAGAGACCAACACAGGCACATCCCTTTGCACAGCGCGCAGAAACACACGGAGCGAGACGCAGAGAAAGAATGGGAAGCACAAGCAACAACGTGGAAATGGATAAGGAGAGATTAACGGCTGAGATGGACTTCAAGGATTCCTCCTCCGTCGTCATCAAAATCCGGCGACGCTTACCGGACTTCCTGCAGTCCGTCAAGCTCAAGTATGTCAAGTTGGGTTATGGCTACTCATGCAACGCTGCCACCGTCCTTAAGCTCGCCTTCATCTTACCTCTCTTTCTCTCTCTTCTGCTTCAACTCACCGGTCTCAAGCTCGAAAACTTGTCCCGGCTTTTGTCCGCCCGCACAGTTCAGCTCGATAACCTTGACGCCGTCACCAGGCTCGCGGCCTCCGCCGTTCTCCTCTTTCTCTTCGGCCTGTACTGGGCCACCCGCTCCAGACCGGTCTACCTCGTCGACTTCGCCTGCTACAAACCCGCTCAGGACCGGAAAATATCGGTGGAAGGTTTCCTCAAGATGACGGAGGAAAGCGGCGGGTTTGAAGGAGACAACCTCCAATTCCAGAGACGAATCTCAAGCAGGGCCGGTTTAGGTGATGAGACGTACTTGCCGAGTGGGATTACGGCCAGACCGCCGAATTTGAACATGAAGGAAGCCCGGTCGGAGGCGGAGGCCGTCATGTTCGGAGCTTTGGATGCTCTGTTCGAGAAAACAGGAGTTCGCCCCAGAGACATTGATATACTGATAGTGAATTGCAGCTTGTTCAACCCAACCCCGTCTCTCTCCGCCATGATTGTGAATCATTACAAGCTCAGAACCAACATCAAAAGCTACAATCTGGGAGGAATGGGGTGCAGTGCTGGATTAATCTCCATCGATTTAGCCAAAGATCTCTTAAAAGCGAACCCGAATTCCTACGCCATTGTCGTCAGCACAGAGAACATCACCCTCAATTGGTACTTTGGAAATGACCGTTCAATGCTTCTCTGCAATTGCATCTTCCGCATGGGCGGCGCCGCCATCCTCCTCTCCAACAAATCCTCCGATCGGGACCGGTCCAAGTACGAGCTAATCCACACGGTGCGAACCCACAAGGGATCGGACGACAAGAGCTTCAACTGTGTGTACCAAAGAGAGGATGAAAAAGGAACGGTGGGTGTTTCCTTAGCGAGAGAGCTGATGGCAGTGGCGGGAGACGCCCTGAAGACAAACATAACAACGCTGGGGCCGCTGGTTCTTCCGTTTTCGGAGCAGTTCATGTTCTTCGTGTCGTTGATGAGGAGGAAGCTTCTGAAGACGAAGGTGAAACCGTACATTCCAGATTTCAAAACAGCGTTTGAGCATTTCTGCATACACGCGGGAGGGAGGGCGGTGCTGGACGAGTTGCAGAAGAATCTGCAACTGAGTGAGTGGCACATGGAGCCATCGAGGATGACGCTGCACAGGTTCGGGAACACGTCGAGCAGTTCGCTGTGGTACGAGCTGGCATACACGGAGGCAAAGGGTCGGGTCGGGAAGGGTGACCGGGTCTGGCAGATAGCTTTCGGCTCGGGTTTTAAGTGTAACAGCGCTGTGTGGAGGGCGATACGGGGCGTTCAGGTGGGAGACTGGCGGGGAAACCCCTGGGACGACTCGGTGAATGAGTACCCGGTTAAAGTCCCCGCCGCGTGAATCGCCACGTGGAATGACGTTATTGGTGTTGAAGTTTCACGTGGATGTTAATGTTTGATTCTCTTTTCTTTTCTTTTTTTCCTTAAACAAAAGTTAAATAGTTATTACTTGTTAATTACATCATTATTATTGAGAGTCAAGATAGAGTGGAAAACCTGGAAAATATGACAGTATGTTCTTTTTGATGTATTTATGAAAAAGAAGAATTTGATGGATGCTAATTTTATCAGAGGACATTAGATTGTGAGCAGGTAGATTTAAGGGGCATTTAATAATCCTCAAAAGTTCTTTTAAAACACTTTTCTGTGAAACGAGACAAATTCCACCGTATATTTACTTTATAAACCATAAAAATACTTTTAAAACCACAATTTAGTTTTTATTCAAATATCTTTTTAGAACACAACAATTCATTTAGGTTTGTAATTGAAGTGCGACCTATTACCTCAATTAATTTGGAACAATTATCATATTCATATGTAACTTACGTTGATCATATTGAAAACAACTAATATTGGTAATATCAATTATTTTTTGAAAAGGAAACCAAGATGAATCTTTCTATTTTTGTTTCAAACGGCGAAGTTACCACGCAAGCGTGAATAGACGACATCGAAATCGGAGGCCACAAGTGTGGCAAGAAAGTGAAAGATAATGACCGCTTCATGCCTCTACGGACTACGGTACTTGGGATCCGATATTTCCAGCCTTTTATTTTGTTTTGTTTATATTTCATATTTTTTTAGCCACATATTCCTCTTATGCTTAAGTTTTATATATATATAGCATAATTTTTTTTTAAAAAAATTCTCATATAATATAATATTATATTATATATTACTTTTTAAGTTAACTAAATTTATGTAAAAGAATTGTAATAGTTTTATATTTAGAATGAAGACTAACCTGAAGGGGCATAAACGTAATATATTAATATGAAGATGAAGGGAATTAACAACGAATTTTTTTAAAAAGTGCTATTTCTTCGGGGAGCTTCCCTAGCAGAGTTCCCAAAGTGGGTCAGAAACAGGAACACGATATGTGGTCTTCATTCTCCCTCGTCGCTCCACCTGCTCCTTGTTCCTATTTTCTCATTTCCAATCCCAAACATTACCCCGCCGTCGCCGCTCAGCCCAGCCGCCGCCGCTCTCTGACGACCCTTGAGAACGACGGCGTTTCCCCTGGCCAAGTCGGCGAATCGGGTCACACTCTCCTCACGACTCTTCAATCCAATCCAGGACGGCGCCTGCAAGAAGGAGAGGGACCTCAGATTAGTGGCTCGGATGTGCTCTGGGCATTGCAGAGAGCCAGCGAGCGTAAGAAGAAGAAGAAGAAGCAGAGGAGGGACGAGGAGTCATCCCCTGTGAGCAGTCGGAGGGAAGATGCAGACGGTAATGTGGACTATGCCAATGTTCGTCCCCTGCGTATTAAGAGTGAGTGGGGTGATAAATTGGACGACCTGGAGAAGCATCTTCGTGAGCTTTCTGATATAATCTGATATGTGAGTTCAAGCAAGCTTGTAACTTTTCGCATTCCAACCGTAAATATGCCTTTCGTCCACCTCCAATTTTGTTGCATATTTGAGTCACCTTTATACAACTACTGAAGGGATAATAATTTTATTTTCAACAATCTGTATTTGATTTCTTGGTTGAAGAAAAGATTTGACGGATACAGGTTTGGAATTCTGTCGTCGCGCAATGAATCATCGCGTGTTTGGTGAAAACAAGCAGAATTACATGCCCTTGCTCATATATACGAACCTTTATGAGGAATTCATCTTGTCTTCTCGAAATCAGACGTTGGAGGATTCCTTGTTACTTCACTTAAAATTTTCATTTTTTCTCTCCAATTTATGTATTAATGAAGAGGGGACCAAAAAACAGAAATGAAGAAATGACCGAGTACCAAAACATTAACTCATTCCAAAACTACAGAATTACTAGGCATTTCATCCGAACAGTAGCAGCCGGCATGCTTAACTGGCCCTCTGTAACAAGTTTCATGGGCAGAAGAATAACCGCCTCAGTTAAGTTTAAAATTATTTTAAACCAAAAATAAAAATAAAAACCTGCTATAACACCGGTATGACCAAACTAAACAACGTTAGACTTCCCAACAACGTAGAGCAATTCTGCGTGCATAGCTCACCATTTTAGAGCTTCCATAAACGGATGAGATGTATGGAGTTGAGCTTGAAAAATTGAATAATAGTAATAATAAGTTGCCGAAATCAAACTTCTATTAAACTGGTTATAAATAAAAATAGCCGGCAAGGGTTACAAAGCAGAAACGATACTGAATTGCTCAGCTGATTCATCTAATAGCGGAAGACACCGACCACATCCTAAGAGATTATGCATGACCCTAATCCTTAACCATATATTTATATTCTTTCTCTGCTTTTCCACCTTTCTAGTAACGAGCAGGGATTGAGATAAAATCTTGATGCATATAACGAAGCAATTACAAGTCGCTGGTCCCTAAAAGTCCCTAACCACCAACCAAAAGCAGGTTGCCTCAAGAAACATCTGAATCTCCGCCTTCTATCATTAATAAGGTCGATACCTTCTACTGCGATTGCCCTCATCATTGCCGCTGCCTCCCCCTCGCCCCGGCTGACTGCTTCGACCGTTGTTCCTGTGGGGTCGGGGAGCTGACATCTGTGCACCAGGCTGTTGACTGCAAAATGCCCCCGATATTGAAAATTTTGAGTTTAATTTTGGGTTTTCTATAACATTGATTGAGAAAATAAATCCACGCCTGTGCATTGTAGCAACTTACAGGACATAGCCGATACGACCATCAGGTAGTACCATTGGAACCATCTGCATTCCTGCTGGCATAGGACCCCTACCATATATCACTGGCTGTTCATACGCAAAAACCCGCAAGTTATACGCAAAAACCCGCAAGTTGGAACGAGATTAGAAAATAGAATGAATTGAGCAGGAAAAGCATTGATTTTAAATATCTGTAGGAGGTTATTAATTACTTGTTGATAACCACCAGTAACGCCATATCCAGGCCGCACAGAACCATATAGATTTCCTGAGAAACCACCATACCCAGGATGTGGATGAAGTCCGGGACTGTAGGCATGACCTCCATCAGTTTTTTTCTCGGCTTGAGGCTTCGCTAGAACAACTTCCAACACTTGACCTGCAGTTCAAATCCATCAAGCATATATTTAAGTACAGTGAATAAACTAACGTGTTTGACAGATAAAATCATAAGACTAGTGATAGTTTTAATTTGAATAGAAACTAGATGTAAGCCTCCCATACATTTACATGGAACGTGAAGAATAAGCCAAACAGTTCATGGCCTACGAATGCAATTTTCTACAGATTTTATAATATATATTGAAGATATATTGAGACTGAAAAGTAGTATTCCACTTGGACATGAAAGATTAAAAAATTAAAAGACAGACTTGCATAGAGAACGAATGCAAAAAGGGTACCATCTATTTCATATTTTTCTGTCTCTTTTACTGCCTTCAATGCACTTGACCTCTCTGCATAATGAATGAAACCAAAGTCACGTTTGCCTCCAGCTTTGCCAGGAGGCATGACCACTTTCGTCACTTCTCCGTGTCGACAGAACAGTTCCTTCAGTTGTTCAGTAGTAGTATTCTCAGGTATGTTTTTCACATAAAGAGCTTTAACCTGAAAATGCCAAAAACACAATGGCACAGAAAACATCAAGTAATTACTTATATACAACACTAGTCTCTAGATATATAAGATTTTAAAAAAAAAAAAAAGATCGACTTTTTACTATCCATTACCATCCTTAATGTCTCATCAATCCAAGGTATCAATCAATCATACTTTTTACCTTTTGTTTTGTCCACTGTATATATGCAAATATATATATATATATATATGAAAGATAACTAATACTATTCATTTCTGTAACTTATTGTCCCTAAGAAAAGATCGCATCAACTAACAGTGTTATCTTTATTTTAACGCCACTGCAGATCTTTGGTTTTCGTTTTTTTTTAAATAAAAAAAAAAAGCATAGTTAAATATCCCTCCACAATGTTGGGGGCAAATTATTCTATTCTAATTAATAAAAAATGAATACCAAACAAGATTTAGAAGAAAACGAATACATTATGTCATCTCATATCACATTAGTAGAAGCAGCATTGAAGTTAGATTCAACTTGCCAAGAGATTCTACAACATTGTGTGATATTTATAGAAGCCCAAGCATAACTTTATCACATATAAACATATTTAACTGAAACAAAAATATACTACTACTACTACAACAACAAGCCTTATCTCACTAGATGGAGTCAACTATATAAATCACATTACGCGATTGTGCTCTGTCAAAATATACTAAACTACCAAATTCTGTTCCTACTTTATTCTTGATTAAAATACTTCCACTCTTGTTTAAAATCCTATTAGACATATTTCCTAATTTATCAACAATTAGTTTCTTATCTAACCTCTGTTCATCCTCCATCGGTCAGTCTTCCCCAATCAATCCTCTTCTATTGTTCATAATCTAACTATTGTAGCAAGGTTTATTCTTCAAAACGGTGTTTTCAACCCCAGTATCTTGTGATTTTCATTTGCTCGACTTGATTAATATTTCATAGGCTTTTACCATTTAGTTACACGCAGAAAATATTATGAGATTTACCTTCACTCATGAAATGGTTTAGCATATTTAAAATGCAGTTGACTAAAGAATACAAATTATTGTAGACACCATCAAGAAGGGCACAAGCCAAGAAAACAACCTAACCTAGACTGGTTTGTTTTTTTGGCTTCATGACCTTGGGTTAGGTGCAAAAAATTGTTGGGTTAACTTGTGCCACATAAAAAATCAGAACTTTGTTCGTACAAATCATGGAAATTTTCAATGTTTTGTTTCTTTTTTTTCAGCCCCCACGCGCCCCCCCGCCCCACCCCGGGGGGGGTGTGTGAGAGAGAGAGATGACAGAAATATATGCTCCATGGACGTACTTCCCCCGATACCCACCTCAGTCGTGTCAAAAGGACAAAGCATTATGTTGATGAATAAATAGAATTACTATAGTGGTGGGTGTTACTGTATTTAGTTTTTTCACTAGTTCCCATGGCAGATACGCATGCAGTCCTCTTGTCAAATCAATATAAATAAAATATACAGTTATCAAAAAGTGATCTCCTTCGTTAGCTACTTTCTCTCTTAAATTTCATTTCTCCCCTTGGGCACAATTATTATCAACACGCAACCTAAAAGCATTGATTTTTAATGAAAAGTCGTTTACATTAGCATGTCCACCTTTAACCACAAATTTATCAGTATCCAAGCCAAAATGTTCTTGCCTGAAACAGAATGATATTTGTTTCCTGGAGATCACAACTGTCAACATCAGGGAATATAGGCGACATAGAAAACCAAAGATCAACATCCACGACACTTTCAGTTTCAGTAATTGTCAATACTTTTACTCTTGCCTTTCTTTAAAAACACAATTATTCTATAAAACGTCTAAGCTTTAACCTAATTCAGCAATACAATCAACATAATATATGAAAACAAAATCATTGGATACTACTCATTTAAACGACACGTTTGGCTTTCCTTGAATGAATCTCATCATCCGCTGTTTCACCAAATGTTTCCAAGTGTTCTAGCTCGTGACCATCAAGGAACTTTTTTACTACTTTCTTTTATTCCAAGACATTTTTTTTCTATTTATGATTGTTTTATTGTTCGCATCAATTAGAAATGCACCAAAATATGATGTGTCCCGTTTAAAGGGATGCTATTTCATTGGGATAAATGCTTCTTTCAAATTTAAATATCCTTTGCATAGGAAAATTCCCTAGTTAGTCCCAAAGATGAGATTTAAGCAGGTTTCTGATCATTAACTTCCAATCAATAAGTCAAGCTTGACACAATTGACCCTCTAGATGACAGTTTTATCTCCCTTATCAAACTCCACACAGACACAGGGGGAAACTAAGTCAAACTTGTTGTTGATTCTTATTAATTACTCCGATTATTTATTCAAATACTTTATACAAACTCACGAAATTAACTTTAAAGCATAGGAGTGATTGTAGGCCTTTTGTATTCTTCACCTAGAGTTTGGTCTATTGAGGCTAAACTTCACAGACAATGGCCTCCATTTACTAGAAGGAGGAAGAAGTAAAACACACTCACTGAGCTCGCAGTTCTAAAATGTAACTCAGAAAATCTTATCATCTGACCTAATAAACTTTTCGATAGATCTATAGGTTTTCATGTTTTCTGAGCTCTGTTTAAGGAGCGAAATAAAACACATATATCCATGGGCTTGGACAAACAGAGTGAGAAAAGAGAACAGGTAGGGAAAAAGAGCAGGGAACCTCAATTATAAATATCATATCGAACAACATCAACTGAACATGAGAGGTAAACAGCTTTTAAACCAACTTTAACAACTTTGTTCCATCAAGAGGAAGAAAATTACCTGTAAGGAAGCTGAATGATCAGGTGAATTCTTCGGATCTGCCCACGTGACAGTGGGGGTATTACCATCCAGCTTAAAGTTTGCATTTGACATCTTCTTCCGAGAATAATCAGCACAGGCATTATTATAATACAAAACAAAAGCAAACCCGCGATTCCTGCTCGCATTTTGGGGGTCCTGTAACAAATAATATGAAATGGCACTGAAAAGGTAAATCTTCAAACAGGTTAATGTAAGCTAAAAGCACAAATCAGTTCAAAACCGCACCTTTATCAGCTCAATATTTTCAACTCCAGGACCAACACCCATGATGAGTTTGCTGAACTCATCCTCTGTCCAGTTTTTTGGAACATTACCAATAAACAATCTGTGTTTTGTTTCAGACACAGAACACCTTAAAGTTTTACCCTGATATATCATGAAAAAATAAAATATAATTAACTACCAAACACTAAAAAAAATTTTGTCATTAAGGACAACGTAATTTTCAAATAATCACCACAAATACCTTAAATTCCTTGTTATGTAACTCTTCAATGGCCCTTTGTGCAATCTCTTTCGTTTTAAATGCCACAAAAGCGTAGCCCTTAACATCTCCTGTATCTCTATCTTTCATAAGTCTAACCTGCAAAGAAACAACAAGATCAAATTGTTACTGGCGATCAAATTGCCAACAAAAAAGATAAAATTATTAGTATCATGAGTGAATATGCCAGAGTTCCAACCTCAAGAATATCACCAATTGGTTCACACATTTCTCTTAAATCATCTTCGCATGTATCCCGAGGAAGTCCACCAATAAAGACTTCAGAACCATGAGGAGGAAGTGCAAGAAGTTCTTCGTGTTTCTCCTTCTCATTTTCATCAATCGAAAATGGCTTTTGCTCGTTTTCCACAGAGTCAGTTACAATGTCACTTCCATCTACTTCAGGATATTGGTCTTTCTCACAAGCTTCCGCTACTGAATCATCATATTCATGTTCCTCGACATTCTCTTCATTTTCATCCCCACCTCCATCCACTCCCTCATCATATATTTGTTCTTCAACATCATCTTCCATCTCTTCCATGTAGTTTTCTTCATCAAAGTCCACACGCTCATCAACTTCTGCACCTTCTGACATGATTAGCTCAGGATCAGGGATTTGTCATTAACACCTGAATATCTGCTGGTCCAAACAATAACCATGAAAGTTAACACACAGACGTTAATAGACAAAAAGAGAATTGTAAGGCTACCAGATTTTCAAATGAAAAAGAATGAAAACAAACTTCATCACGATAGGAAATGTGCAATGAAACCATGACAAGGAAGATATTGTCAGAATTGCTTTCAGAGACATGCCAATAAAAAAACTTCAACCCTATTGGCAACACCCGAGTTTTATTCTCCTGTCACCGGGTATAAACATTCCAATGAGGCAAGACCAGGTAGTCTCAACTGAATTTTCGAAATATCAATGAAGCGCAAAGCTTACTATTGGAATTGACATGAAGCAAGATTAGCTCAATGTAGTCTGGGGGGTTAAGTGGGTAAAACAAACAAACAAATCAAAGCAACCCTTTTTTCACCCCAAAAGCTGTTCCACTCAACAGAGGAATGTCAACAAGGGGCCACCATTGATGAAAGAAAAGGGCAACAATCCCACAGGGATACAAATCTGCCAATTAGAAAGCCGAAAACCCCACAAAGTGTGATCAATGAAACCCTTGAATCTAAATGGCCAAGGAGAAACAAAGGAAGAAAGACCCAATTAGTATGAGCATTAATAACCGATAGGTATCAGAGAAACAACGCAGAAAAGAATAAAATAGAGAACCAGAACCGGTAAAAGTGACATACCAAAAAGAAATATCTTTTTGCTATATGGGGTCAAATTCAGTTATGAGAAAGCCTAGAAGTGAATCCGAAGTACAAGAGGACAACTCTTGGGGTAAATTTTGAGAGCAGCCCTTCCCACCACCCCGAATAAATGAAAGAAAAGGAGGCATGGAGATTGGAGAATAAAGGAAAAGGCATACCAGTAGCATAAATGGGGGATTTTGAGATTTGCCTCTTATTGGGCTGTTTTTGGCTCTCAGTAATTCCACTGTAGAGAGAGATAGAGATAGAGAGAGGAGGAAGGAGGGGAGGGGTGAGATATCCGGCCAACCCAGACACGAAGGAAGCCTCCTTTGTTTCTCGCCTTCTTTCCTTGTTTCTCCGGAGCCCCAAATCGAGACAGCGCGAGGGTAGTATACTGAGCGAGCGATTTCACTGCGAGTTAAGAAGACGCTCTAATAGAACTTTGCCACGTTTGAAACCTAATTGTCCGATTTTTTTTTTTTTTGCCATCA
This sequence comes from Neltuma alba, assembly GCF_004799145.2. Taxonomy (NCBI): domain Eukaryota; kingdom Viridiplantae; phylum Streptophyta; class Magnoliopsida; order Fabales; family Fabaceae; genus Neltuma; species Neltuma alba. The sequence goes on along the minus strand of NW_021636032.1, from coordinate 136,147 downwards.
TTTCTTTTTATTTATCTTTGCCAGCTAACACCGTCCTAAAATCTTATTATTTTGCTCCTCTCCCACAACCAGCAGTATTTTTTTATTTTTTTTTGCCGGTCAAAAAAAAAAGTATTTTTTTATTTTTTATTTTTGCCCGCAAAATGGGAAAAGAAAAACTCGCAGGCTGAGCGTCATCCTGAAATTAATAGTTGCACAGTTATTTTTATTATCTATACATTCACTTTTGTTTAAGCATTTGATGAGTTTTTTCTAATTTTATCCTAACATATTCTCTTTTCTTTTTAATTCATTTATTGTATCTTTTACTTATTATTTTCATTAATAAGGGTATATTAGGAAAAACAAATATATGCCTTGCACATTTATTATTTTAAATTGATTTTAATTAGTTTTTGGATAAACATAAATGGATAAAATTTATTTTATATTTTGAAGCGGATAGAGCACTTAATTCCTAAGCTTATCAGTGAAGTTCAATATTTACCAAACCTTCAAATATGTATCTATTGATGAGGATGTAAAAATATATGATAACAAATAAGTATAATAATAAATAAATAATACTTCCTCTAGTTATTGATATAAAAACCAGATAACTAATTTACAAATATTAAAGAAATTAGTTGTATTAATTATTTGTAATAAAGAAATGTTATCTTCCCTAAAATATTTTTATTAATTTTGTGTATTTGAATTACTTTTTAATAATAATTTTTTAACATGTGTGATTACTACCGAGATTAGTTAAGAAAAAAATAAATAAATATTAAAAAAAATAGATTGAGATTGTCCAGCTCAAGTTTCGTTGAAGACTAGAATATCTATCTATCCCGCCATATTTGTTCCGTCAGCCACTCCATGGCACCATGTGGGGTGTCGTGTAATGTGTTTACCATATGGATCTGAAGCCAGAGGAGAGAGGAAGAACGAGGCACACAAAATGATATATATTTCTTGGTGTTTTTAATTGATGATGAATGGACGTCATGGCAACAATATGCAACAAGTTGCACATATATATCTCAAAAAAAGAGCCATATTTGCAAAGCAACTGCTTGTTTTGGTTATTGTTCTCCTCCAAATTATGCTGCCTAGGCCCTATAAAATAGAATATGGTACTGCCATTCTGCTATTTACTACTGCTTTATTTGCCTTGTATGTTTATGCTATATGCACACTACTCACCCTTTCACGGAAGGCCAACTTATTATTAGCTCTTACTATTTGTTTAAAGTAGGTTGGAATCGACTCCTTTAATTAACTCATGAGAATCCGATAATTCAACAAGCATCTGGCACGCTGTAATAAATCTATAAATCTCTCTCTCTCTCTCATTTTCTGGTGTAGTTTCGTAGGCATGGCCAGGACAGGAGAGGAAGCGAAAGATATGGATTGATATGGAGGCTATTGTGTGTTGTTTGACTCTCAGGAAGAGTACAATCTACTTATGCCCATATGAAAGGGGGAAAAAAAAGTTTTCTTGTCACTTTATACTGAAGCGAATTTGATAATAATTACTACCTCCGGTAGTTAATATAAGGTATTGTTTGACTTTTATTTTGGTCCTAAATATAAGATCTCGATTTACTTTGTCTCTCATATTTATGTATTTTTTCCTAAAGTAGTCCTTCTAACAATGGTAGTTTTGGCCAATACACTTGATTAGTAAGGATATTTTAGGAAAGACACCACCTATTTATTACAAATAACTAACTTAACTTTTTTTCTTAATATCATCAAATTAGTCAACTAGCTTTTATAATTAGGACCGAAGGTAGTATTAAGAAATGGTCAGCTCTCTCACAATTCAAATATATCCGATCATCTGAATACTCCGAAAAAAATATACTCCTCCGGTCCTTAATATAAGACCCATTTAACTAATTTGATTATATTAAGGAAGTTAGGTTAGTTAGTTAATTATAAGAAAAGTGACACATTTTTCCTAAAACACCATAATCATCTTTCTTAATACCCCATCCCCCTCTTTTACTTGATTATAGTTGAGGAAGTATCCATAGGGGTAATTTAGAGAAAATTGATAAATATGAGAAATGGGTCTTATATTTAGGACCAAAACCAACTCAAGAATTGAGTCCTATATTAAGGACCGGAGAGTATATATATATTCCCACGAATTCCCTTCTGGGTATCATTATGCTGTTACTGAAGCGGATTATTGGATAATAATTATTATGTTGTTACTTGCTAGTCCTTGAATAATAGTCGAAGCTCTCCTTGCCTAACATGGCAAGAAAAAATTACTACCTCATAAACTGTGGCATTTATCTTTGGCTGTTTCTATTCAAACCACTTCTACCTTCCTTCTTTAATTTCCTCCTCCAGCCATTACTGGAACCCACTGCTCACAACCAGAAACACAGCTTGACTCCACTTTTAATTTTCAGTCCACATGCATTGGAGACCCATTGGGCAATTTTTTTGCATACTAATATCTCTCTTCTTGTTGAAAACAATATTATATTGTATTAAATATGGACTTTTTCTTAATAAAAATTCAAATTTTAATTTGCTATGTTATTGGAGACTGACCTCCTCTTTTTTGTGGCCAATAGAGACCCACATTCATTTATCAAACACAATCTGGTGGATATATTTTTTTTTTTGGTTACAAGGGGGCAGGATAAAACCCGCAACGCATACACCTCACACATCCACACGTACCACCCGGCCAAACGGCCAGTCATGGACTCTCCGGCTCAGGTTGACATATCTGATTTGTCCCAAAAAATTAACAGATCTGTCTTTAAAACCCCTTTAGGCCTATTTCCTGAATCTGTTGCTCCTTAAACACGCTTGGCCCAGATTAAGTTTTCTATTTGGGCCATGAAAGCTCTGGCCCATTAAGAAAATCATTTCGTTTGTGCTATTTTGAAGTTCACAAACTAACGTTGTTCGCCCACATGTAACAACATTCTGTTCTTTATCATCTATTCCTTGACATTATTAGACATTTATGAAGAAAAATCAAAACTCACAAAAAGCGCTTTGCTCCTGAACGTAACTCGGGGGCACAAGGATTAGGCCACAGCGTGGATCCTTTGAAATGAAAACTGCACAGCTTCTCGCAATATAGGCTTGTTCAATAAAATAAAAGGTCAGATATTAAGAACATAAAAGCATATGAATATAAATTATTAAAATTGAATATAAACCGTTAATAACTTCTATATTTCTTTTCACTCTCTATTTTCATTTGTATTAGATATATCTCTTAGTATATAAAATCTATCCTTTCTTTTCATCTTCCGGGTGAGTCACTATCAGAGAACGTACATTCCCTATCCCCCATCATCAAGAACATCTTCTTCTATCCATGTCACTCACATTCTTTTAGATTTCACATGAGCACAAACCCTAGCTTCCTTATAAACCTTGCCAGGTCTGCAAAAGTAGCCCTTGCTTGGGGCACAGTGCCTGTCCTGTGAGCATATACACAACCCTTCCAAAGCACACCCATCTTTCTCTATCATCAGTCCTTCTTTTAATCCAAGAACTTGATCGGTCCATTCACTAGAGAAAAGCCCATGCGGATCAAACCTCTCTTTAACCTTGAGGAATTTGTCTGCGAATCTGTACTTTCTGATAGCTTTATCAAAGGCTAAGTTTCTGTTCTTTCCCCAGTGCGGCAACCCTCCATATTTGAAGATCCCAAGCTGTTCTATCTCTTCAAGAATGTCTTCATAAAGCCTAGGCTTCATGGGGTCCTTGCTTCTGTAGTAAGTGAGATCAAAGTCTATAGCATCGTCTTGCTTCCCCAAGTAGGCACTTGAGGTCTTGACATAGCGCATGAGGATTCCGTTGTAGAGTTCTACTCCACAGAGTGACTTGGGCTCTAACTGAACCAGCTTTTGCACGTCTTCTATGAAGCCTTTTGCAGAAGATAAAGCTATGCTGAATGTGGTTTGATGGAAGAACTCGCCTTTTATCCTTGAGTCCCACGCACAGGCTGTGATCTTTGCGTCCATAAAGCTGTCCAGGCATGTCCCAGAGGCTTGTAGGCGATTCTGAAACCCTATCACTGGGTACCCTGTGAAGATCATGCCTGCGAGTACCAAACACTGAATAAAGCCTGCGTTTATATGTAGCTTTAAAATCACAGGTTAATCTTGGTTCTGATTCCAGATAATATTGACGTAGACCACAAGAAAAGCTCTCCTGAAACAGCCTCAGGAATCTTAGTAAGGACGCATCTTTTTGTCCAAATTGTTAAAAGCATATTGTGCTGCAAGAACATTATATTGTATACAACATTCCGTAACTAATTTATAAAAATTAAAAAAATTAGTGAAATTAGTTGTTTATAATAAATGGATGTAGTCTTCTTTAAAATACTCTTATTAATTATACTCCTCCAATCCTTAATATAAGACTCATTTAACTAATTTGATTAGATTAAGGAAGTTAGGTAAGTTAATTAATTATAAGAAATATGACACGTTTTTTCTAAAATACCATAATTATCTTTCTTAATATCCCATCTTTTTCTTTTACTTGATTATGATTGAGGGAGTATCCATAGGGGTAATTTAGAGAAAATTGATAAATATGATAAATGAGTCTTATATTTAGGACCAAAACCAACTCAAGAATTGGGTCTTATATTAAGGATCGGAGAAGTATGTATTGAAATTATTATTTTGTAAAATCTTCTTAACATGTGTAATCACTATACGGATTATTGGAGGCAAAATAGATAAATATTATAAATAAAGTAGATTGGGATCTTATATTTAAGACTAAATTAAATCTGTAACTAACTCTTAATATATTAATGATATGAAGTAGTACTATCTCTGATCTTTAATATAAGACATTGTTTGACTTTTATTTTGGTCCTAAATATAAAACCCCAATTCATTTTATCTCTCATATTTATGTATTTTTTCCAATGGTAGTTTTAACTAATACATTTGATCAATAAGGATATTTTAGGAAAGACACCACCTGTTTATTACAAATAACTAACTTAATTTCTTTGCTTAATCTCTTTAATTAGTCAACTAACTCTTATAATTAGAACAAGAGGTAGTATTTTATATAATGAAAGAAATGATCACCATTGTTGGTGAGTCCATAAGCAGAGTTGATAAGGGCATCCGTTGTGGTCTTAGCACCTAAGCACTTCCCATTAGCATCATTGGTGGATTCTTGAATATCCTCTGCATTCCAAACAAAAAAGAAAAGCAATTACAGCACTTTGTATAGACAAAGATATATATATATATATATATATTCTTAGCTTTCAACGCACTTATAATAAGCATAAAAAGTAAACGACCGCTGCAAGTTAATTAGCTGTCGAGATTGTCATCAAATCCTTATCAAAAAACGCGTAAACTACATATACACAGGTTTCTTCCACTTTCTAACTCCATTGACTATAAAACAAAAGAAAGGTTGAAAGTAAGCAGACCGTACCGGTGGTTCTGATGAGGGCCAGTTCGAGTGAAGCAGTGGGGCGGAAAGGGATGAAGTCATAAAGGCCATTTCCTGGGACATCGATTGGGACACGATCATCAACACGATACACAGCCTTGTGTTGAGATGGGTACCACGTTATATCAGCAAACTCATGTTGGCGTCCAAAACTAGCCACTTGTCCTCCCAGCTCCGAATCATCTTTTACCAAATACGTTATGGATCTCTTGAACATAGGTTCTAGTTTTAGAGTTATCTGCGAAAGGCATTATGTATAAGCAATCGTCACCATTAGCATTTTACTTTTGTGGGTACAATGATTCAACCTAACAGAAAGAGTATACGACGTTATAAAAAGAGCAAGAGATCTGCATTCTGCACGCTGGTTTCCTCAAACAACATGCTAATATATTAATTCAGCGGCTATAATATAAGCGTAACTTGCGTTATTTAAAAATGTTGAAAATACTACCTTCAATCCTGATTATAAGACATTATTTATAGTCTATAATTAAAACTGGAGGTAGTAATAAACCAGATTTATTGAGGATAAATAATTCAGGCAAAATGACAAGCTTTTCTTTTTCAGTAAAACTTATATACGATGTCGCCTGTGTGTGTTTGTATGTTTTGTAATTCAATTTCTTTACCAAAAATATAACATTTGACCATATTAAATTAGTTTAAACCTGACAATTGACCACTCAGTATTAGTATGCAACAACATATGTATATAATTCTTTAAAAATATAACATTAAAAAAAAATTGCTCGTCTTCCTAATTTTTTAAAAAAAGATTACGTTTGATTATATATTTCCTTCATCCCAGTCAGAAGCACATGGCTGATGACATCCTGTCATTGTCTTAATTCTATTCACAACGGTCACATGGAGAGAGAGGCATGTATAACTAAAAACCAATTTTAGTATATTAAAAAAGTCAGTTAAATTAATTATTTATAATAAATAGGTATTGTCTTTCCTAAATATTCTTAATCATCAAGTTTATTGGTTAGAACTAACATTACTAAAAGAACTATCTTAAGAAAAAATGGATAAATATGAGAAACAAAGTGAATTGAGAATTTATTTAGAACCAAAATAAAAGCCAAACAAGATCTTATATTAAGGACTTGAGATAGTAGTATGTAACAACATATGTATATAATTCTTTTTGTTTGTTTTCTGATGGCATTTATAAATCAGAAACCGAAAAAGTGACTCAAAATATTGTATTAACCTAATTGTCTTCATTAGTCAATTAGCTTATTAGCTAAAATTGTCTTCTTCTGATTGGATCTCTAGTTCAATATATTATTCTGGTTATACTCTTCATCATGATTGTGATTATGGCCTGTGACTTCAGGAGAGGTGGAGGACACGGCATACTTCACCCCTAATTAATAACCTTAATCTTTTTGCTTATAATCAAATTTAGTGCTGCTCCCAAATCATACCCTCCACCAAATTAACTTACGCTTTCATTAAATTTAATTAATAAAGAAATTTTATTATATTACCAAGAAGCCAAGATTAAGTTTTTTTTTATAATCAAATTAACTTCGTGGCTCCAAATATTAATCTGTGTGTACGGGTGATTACTTAATTATCACTTTTACTAAATAATTATGTAAATACTTAACAAATACGTGTATATAATGAGTTTGACCGTAATCCTCACAGTTATACAAGGTGATAACAAAGTAATTTACACCTTATGCAGATTTCGTTGTAAGACAGTTACTAGTCTAATCTAGTGCCGTAAAAGTCAGCTTTTTAATTGAGATAAGAATGGCTATAACTTTGAGGTGTAGCATTTATAAACTTGAAGGCAGGGTTAATTAAGAACATACGGTAGATCCATCTTGAGAATTGTTTTTCACGCGCCGTGACTAATAAAAGACAAGATACTAAATATCTTAAGAACATTTATTCATGTCTTGTCTTAATTAAATTGCCCCGTTTTACTGTCTCTTGAAGCAACTTGACCGCGTTTCTTCTAGATTTCACCCTCTATATCTAAAATATTAGTGTGAGAAAAAGCTGTATGCTTTGAAATTTCCGTAGAGTTAATCGGTGAAAGAGAATGAACAAATTAAAATAAAAAAAGAAAGAAAGCAAATCACATATATACTAAGGCTTTTCTATGATTTTTTTTTCCCCTCCAAAGAGTGTAAAAAGTTAAGAACCAACCTCTAAAAGAAAGATCGATAGGGTGAATATTGAAAACAAAAAAGTAACAATGGTAGGAAAGAAAGTAAGCGAAATGACAGACCTGGGAAAGAACTCCGAGAACCCCAAGTGAAACTTTAACGGCATTGAGATCTTCATCTCCCTCCTTCAAAACCAGAACCTTAGCGAAGCCATTTTCAGGACTTGCAGGCACGACGACCCTAACCTCAACCACATGATCATGAACTGAACTTCCTCTTCCCCACAATGAGCTTCCATGAGCCCCTGTGCCCATAAGTCCTCCAATGGTGAGGCCCCACCAATACGGTCCATACGGCAAGGCTAGCCCCGCCTTTGCAGCCTCGTTTATCAGCTGTTTCAAAGTCACACCGCTCTGAACCACCATTTTCCTCTCTTCCACATCAACTTTCACTACCTGGTTCAGATACTTGGTGCTTAAAAGCAACCCATTTTGGCCATCTGGGCAAACCAGTTTTGGGATGCTATGAGAGTAACGAGTGGCTACTTTCATTTTCATTCTGTTTTTCGCTGCGAACGCAACTGCTGATACGAGTTCATCTTCTGAAGTTGGGTACAGAACTTGCGAAGCAGAACAAATGCTTCTGTCAGGGAAGACGCCATAGGAGTTTGTGACTGTGCAGCTTGTGTTCTTTGGGGAAGAACACTTGATGGGGTCCTCTGGAGGAGTCGACAGAACCAGACGGGTACAAAGCAAGAAGGAGAAGGACAGAACGGATCTGAAGGCTTTCTGTGACATGCTGCAAGTTTTAAACTTTAGTGCTTCTTTTAGTGGATGTGATGCGTAGGTATGTATATATATAGAGGGAGATGTATTGCTTGAGAAGTAGAGGAAAAGGAAAAGAGGACAAAGCTAATAATCGAAGTTCCTTGTTTTGAACTCAACGTTTGGTTTTACTTTAATTGGGAGGGATGAGTTCTAATGTGAATAGCTGGCTCGATTAAGAAGGAAAAATGCGTACCCGAGTCTCTGTATTGCCACGCGGAACAAAGTTTAATTTGTCTCTCTATTATTTTTATTGGAGCCAAACGCGTATAATGGTTTTCTCAGGATATGGATCTTCTCATGATCGATGGCATGACTTAAGAATAAAGATGAGAATGGATTTCCTTGGCGTACTCCTCTTGCACTTAATATAGGATCTAATTATTAAGTTGATTTTAGTGAATATAAGTTCTATTTTTTATATTTATCAATTTTTTCTAAATTATCCCTATAGATTTCCTTCAACCATAATCAAGTAGAAAATGAAAAGAGGATATTAAGAAAGATGATTATGATATTTTAGAAAAAACATGTCATATTTTTTATAATTAACTAACTAAACTAATTTTTTTAATCTAATCAAATTAGCTTATATTAAGTATCGAATGAGTTTTTTTTTTTCCGTAGTAATCCTTTTGAACTTGATGCTCGTAGCCCGTCAGGCATAAGAAATATTATTCATAATTTAAATATAGATTTTACTCGCCCACTTCTTTTTAGAGACGTGTTACCTTCTTTTTTTTTTAAATCAAAAATTTGACCAATGATAATTAACTAGGTGGAATGAAAATTACTGGACAGATTGAGTTTAATTTTTAGACTGAAAATTATGTTTGCAGAGTTCTTTTTTATTTGAATTTGATTTTTTTGGGCCCAATGACAATATTGAAATTTGAACTAGATACCGGCTAGATAAAAAAATAAAAAATGCATCAACTCGTGAGTTTTTGTCTGTTTTTTAAATAATTTTTCTAATATTATCTCTTATCCCTAGTATAAGAGTTAGTTTGATTTTTAGTTTAGTTTTAAATATAAAATTTCAATTCACTTTATCTCTCATATTAATTTATTTTTTTAAGGTAATTTTTGTAGTAGTTTCAAATATTAAAGGTTTCATCAATGATAATTCTAACTAATACATGATTAGTAATGATATTTTAGAAAAGATAACACTTATTTATCATAAATAATTAATTAACTAATTTTTTAATATATTCAAATTAGTTAACTAGTTCTTATATTGAGCAACGAAGGTAGTATATGTCTTGAGGTTCACATGATACTACCTCTATTATTTAATATAAGAGTTTGATTAACTTTATTTTGGTCCTAATTATAAGATCTTTATACATTTTGTCTCTTATATATTTTTTTTAAAGATAATTCTTGTAATGATAGTAACTATAGCTAACATATTTGATTAGCGAAAATATGTTAGAAAAAATAGTATGTATATATTATAAATAACTAACTTAACTTTTTTTTTTAATTTACTACCTCTGGTTCTTCATATAAAATTTTATTTTAATTTTATATATAAGACCCCAATTTACTTTGTCTTTCATTTTTATTTATTTTTTAATATAGTCCTTCTAATAATAATAGTTATAATCATGACTAACATATTTGGTTATGAAGGATATTTTAGAAAATATAACACCTATTTATAATAAATAACTAACTTAATTTATTTTTTTAATCTATTAAAATTAGTCACGCTAACTCTTATGTTTAGAGTCCATGTGTTACTTAAATTAGTGAACTAATTTTCATAGTATAAAACGGAGGTAGTATCTGATTATTTGCCGTTAAATGAAAAGGCAGAGTCGCACATGTCGCGAACTTCAATTAATGACGTCTGGCAGCCTCCGAAGTTGGGTGGAGATACGCCGGTAGTCTGTTTCCCCGATCTAGGCTCTTCGGGATCCCTCTCTCTCCTTTTATATTTTTTTAGTTTTTTTAACAATTACAGAAGTTAAAATAAAAACAATCTCTGTTAATTTTTTAAGAAAACAATTCTTTTGATTTAGAAATTATCAGTTGCAAAATTAAAATTATATTTTGATAGTTTTGAACCTCATCGCAGCACAGTGTTTATCACTATAATGAGTAACGAAACTGATTCTAATTATAAAATAGTGTTATTATGCTCTATCAATACTTATATATATTTTTTAATGTACTGATAAATCAAAGTTGGATTAAAATATGGAAAAATAATCTAAGCCATCGCCAATGTTAAATTTATGCCCCAAAAAAAAATATTTTTGAACATAATATTCACAGTATCTTCATTTATTTTAATTTTGATGGACTGAATTCTTTGTGGAAAAAATAATTTTATGGTGATTTAAAACGCATGCTTCTATATGGCAAATAAAATCAAAATAAATAAAAAAATAAAATTTTATACTACTATATGCTATGGGTAGGTGAGGCAATTTCGTTAAAAAAAAAGATAGAAGTAAATAGCAGTGGTCGGTTCGTAATTTATATTAGGACGTAGGAATATATATATATAATAATAATAATGGTGATGATGCTAGGGCACTAGGGATAGTTGGGTGCAGCAAAAATATACTCACATGGAACGCGTGTTGATGATGATGTGAACTGTGTGCTGGCCAGATCAAAGCCACATGGTTTTAGTGGACACCTTAAATCCATTGAACTGTCTGGTTCATTCTATTTTTAAAAATTTTTAATTATTAATGCAATCCCACCCATCTCCAATTTCCTCTCCATCAGACTTGCTTCTCAATTTCATTATTACAAGTTTCATCCCTTCCTTTTCCTGCCATTTAAATACCTTAATCCCTCAACGATCCTATGCTTGCCGAACACCGGATCCATGACCCCCCCCCCCCAAAAAAAAGACCCACACGGAGGTGTGGTATTTATATTACCAGACCAACCACAAGTTGTTCTGAGGATAATGCCACCTATTAGAGCTTGAACCTAATGTTAACTGTATTATATTTTTTTATATTTTAAATATAAGATTTATTTTGTGATACAGATTATATTACAAATTAGTCTTACACATAAGATTTGAGGGAGTATATTATATATATATATATATCAATGTTTATAGACATTGATATATATATATATATATAAAATATACTTTACTTATATAAGTCTTACGAAATAAGTCTTACGAAATAAGTCTTGTCATCTTAATTTAGATGGGTTGAATAAAAAAAAAATTGGGGGAAATTATTAATAAGTACTTATATACCTAGTCTATTTTTCCCAATAAAATTAGAAAAGACGGCTTTTAAATTTATAAATAAAGTATAAATATTAATAGAAAAATTTGATTATAGATAATATTTAAATTAGAAATGACTGCCTTAGATACATAAGTTCGAGTATGGATTATAGGCTGAGCCACCAGCATCATCGGATTGGGCTCATTAGCTAATTTGTTCCGTCCAGATCTTAGCAAATAAAAAAATTAGAAAGATGCGTATAAAATCTAAATTCTACGAAGTTAAATTAACCTAGTCCTCTCAATATATCAACCTACAATGTTAGACTGGCTTATGCCTACTGATTTTTTGAGCTTTGCTTAAATAATCTTTCTGTAATAAGTTGGGCTTTCTATCTGTATCTTTTTATCTTTTAATAAAAAAATAGGAAATCATACATTGAGTTAAGGCAACGCAAGTTTGCTAAGAACAATAATATTATTTTTAATTCTTAATAATTAACTAATTCAAAATAAATTAAAAAACTACTAAATTACTTAATATATTATATGTTACATAATATCTTTAAAATACTCGTGTGTATCATCATATTATATATTAATTTATAAGTGAGGCATATTAGTTTACAGAAAAATGATAAATATACATATTTTAAAATAATTTAGTATTTTTTTTTATTTTTTCAAATTAATTAACTGATATCGTATTTTAATATTTGTGATGAGAAAATAATGTTATTAAATAAAAAAGTCTCCTGCGCCTGTTATAAATATAAATCAATTTAATAGGGCCTGGAAAGTATAAACTGTCTGAGAATGTTGTTGGGGTAGATCCCCCACCAAACCTTTGGAAAATTCAATTATATTTGTCCCTTTTTTAAGGGGAGCCATTCCTTAACCAACTAACTCCACGATGTATGACATTGACAATATTTTAAAATATTATTTCTGTTTTTTAATATAGGATTTTGTTTGATTTTTATTTTTGTCTTAAATATAAGATTTCAATTCATTTTGTCTCCCATATTTATGCATTTTTTACAATAATAGTTCTAGTCAGTATATTTGATTAGTAAGGATATTTTAAGAAAGACAACACTTATTTTTTATAAATAACTAACTTAATTTTTTTTTTTAATCTCTTCAAATTAATCAATTAGTTCTTATAAATATGACCGGGGTTTGTATGTTGTTTGAAGCCAAAGAGAAAGAAAAAAAAAATTATTCAAAGGAGATATCGAAGAAAGAATTTATTTAAATTTATGAGCTTCACAATTTGGGTACACCTGTCACATGGAAAAATGGACACCACCGGGGGGGGGACAGAACAAACATATCTGGTTTCAATGCTCAGATGAGAATTTTTTTTTTTTTTGGGGGGGATGAAACGTTCAATGAGACTTGAACAATTCAATTTCACGTTAGGCTTAGCCTGTGTTTGAGTGGCACCCCAAATCATGATTTGGAGAATAAATCACCTAAACACCCACTCAAAACTAAAACTATGGTTTTAGGCCAAAACCATAGTTTTGGAAAAAGCAGAAATTTTTTGCTTTTGGAAAAAAAGGGAGAGTGTGAGAGCCTATAGGATATGTATTTTGTTATTTTTTTATAAACATATTTAATCTTATATTTTATAAATATATATACATATTAATTATTTATTAATTATATTATCTTATGTATTATTAATTATGTTAATAAAAAATATATTATTAACAATTTTATTCTTTCAAATTAAAATATATCATAAAATCTATTTTTTCTGTAATTATCATATTAACTTATGTCTTTTTTTTTAGTAATTTGTATATATAAAAAGTGCTTCTGATAACAACTATCCAAACAGTCTCACTTCTCAAAATCACTTTTTTATAAAATCTATTCTTTTCGGAATCTATTCTCCAGAATCACTTTTCCAAACCACGGTTTGGTTTCATCTAAACACACCCTTAGAAGGTTCAGACTATAAGTTTTAAATCTGTGAATTCTTATATAATTTTTTGAATAAATACTGAATAACATTAACTCAAAAACAGAACGGCAACAAAGTATTCCTTTCATCAAGCTCCGCCTCTTACCTAAAATGCGATGGTTAATACTCGTATAAATTATTTTTTAAAAGTGATATTTAAAAATTATAAATTATTAAAAATATAAAATTCTATTATTGCTCACTGCGGCCTTTTTTTTCAATTTTAATTCACCCAAATTAAGAAAAATTGGTTACATCAATTTGCTTAAACATTTCCTCGGTTTTCATGTTTTGCCACTTACAAATATTATAAACTTAAAAAAAAAATTTAATGATTTTCAAACTCTTATAAAATGACTTAATTTCGAAAGCTGCTCCAATCGTAGCAGATAGCATAATTGGCCGCATTTGAATGAGATTCCGAATTCGAGCTCAATGTTGACATTTGTCATTTGTGTATGTTTAAATTGATTTAAGGAAAAAAAAACTTTTAGAAAAGAATTTACTTTATCTCGTCTTAATTGCAAGATTTTTTTAAAAAAATTAGTTGATAATATAAAGTAATTTATAATATTCATCAGCTTAAAAATACAAAACCCATTTTGTAATGTAATTTATTCTACAAAATAAATTTTTATCCCCACCCCTCAAACTTTTAATGAACGATTTTGTAGGTGTCACATACAAATGAGTTAAGATTTTGTTATTTTTACTCTCCCTTAATTAATTAAAATAAAATCTTGAGTTTTTTTTAAAATAAATTTAACCTTTGAAACCCATGGGTCTAATGTCCCAAAATTTTAATGTTACTCTTAAAGTGTTTTTCTTAGTCGCAATAACAAATTTAAATTTGGGATATTAAATGCTACTAAAAAAAATACTTTAAGACATTAAATATATTAAAATTTACTTAACAATAGTGGTTACCATCAAAAGAAATATTTTAAAGTTACGGATACACCAAAAACTGATTTAACATAATAAGTATTACTAAAAAATATTTAAAGTGTTGGATATTTTTTTCTTTGTCATCCTCATCTAGCAAATAAGAATTCACACATTCATAATATTCACAAATAGTCACAGCCTCTTTTTTTTTTTTTTGACCTGAGTCACAGCCTCTTGTTTAAACTAAGATTTTAGGAATTATGTAGTAGCCGTTAAATATAAAACTAATTTTATTATACAATTTACACTACAAAATAAATTTTATATTTAAGATTGGAGAAAGTATTATTTAACCCTCATGAATATTTAGGTATATCCGGCACAGAGGAGGATGGAAGGCCCTGTAATTTATAATTTATAAACCAGCAGCACCTCAATCGTAATGCTTGATATTATCTGATGCATTAATGTCAAAATCGTAATGCTTCATCAAAACCATTAAAATCTTATTCATTTGTTATTTGTCATTTGTCATTTGTCATTTGTTCATGTCCCGGAGCAAAATGATTCAATATAATTCATTTTATGCAGGCTCGGGGTCAGAATTTGTCACTTGTTTGATTGGATGAGAATGAAGTGAAGGAAAAGAGAAATTGCAATGAATTCATTTTTTTTTTTAAAAATACTCTCTCCATTTTTTATTATAAGTAGCTAATAATAATTTTATATAAATTAATGGGGTTGACTAAGATTAATTTTTTTTGGAAAATATTAAAATTATTTCTAATGAAGTCATTAGTGAGAGAATTTCATTTAATTAGTTAAAATTTTTTTATTAATTATGGATATTAGGTGTAAATAATTAACACTTAAACAAAATAAGGATGGGGATATACATTAGCAGAGCTTAACGTTATATTTGGTATAAGGGAAATGGAGGAAATGGAAGAGATAGGACAATTTTCACGAGCTCAATTTAAAAAATTTAAAAAAATGGGGTTATAAAATTTTTAATTAAAAAAAGATATAAAATAAAAATTAGTAAAAATTAATTAAAAATTTTTAATCCCACTTATTCAATTTTTTTATACGAAGTTCATCAAAATTTTTCCTTCTCTCCCCTCTTCTCTATTTCCCTCAGATCTTAAAATTTTATAAAGTAAAATTTTTTGGCCCCACTTCTTCAATAGAATTTTTATTCTATCAGATAAATTTAACATGAGGATAAAAACAAATGAAAATTAAAAAAAATTTACCTGCGTATTTTGGAAAAACAAAAAAAGAACAAATGAAAATTATTTAATAGAAGATATTCAAATAATCCGATATGCTTTGGGCCAGACTTTAGGAATCGCCCAAGGCCCAGCCATTCTATACTTCATTATTTTTCCTTACTTGACTGTTTTTTCCCCCAATATACTTATGACACGAGCTAATTATGTATTATGTGAATGGATGGTTCATCTCAGCGTAGTGCTTGGGATTCTTAAACTTCAAAACATGAATAGAAAGTTATTTGTATTCCATTTTTCAGTGCGCTAAGTTACTTAAGAATTTTAGTTCAAAAAATAAATAAAAAAGGTTACTTTCCGGCGAAGACAACAAACAAAAACTGTACTCTTGAAGAATTAAAGTAGACAACAAATACGTTAAAATTTTTATTTTTATTAAAATTTTAATTTAATGACAAGAGGTAATATTATCTTTTGTATAATAACATGCAATAAATTTTAAAATTTGACAGCAGTTTCAATATTTAGTCTGATATAATATAAATTTGAAATTTTAAAATATTTCATTCAGTTAGAATATATTCCCTTCAGATCTTATTGTAAGGTTTAAATAACTAATTCACAGATAATGAATAATTAGTTAAAATTAATAAATATGTTAGAAATATATTTTTGTTTTCAAATATTCCTTTATAATAAATAAGAAAAAGAATGAAAGAAAATATATAGAGAAATGTGACAAGAGAGATTATGATAAAAAAAAAATAAATAATTAAGAATAAAATTAAAAAATATATTAATATTGAGATAAACATAAATTTAATGCTCACGCGCGCGCACACATACTTGATTTTCAATTGAAGTTATTTTATTGGAGGGTTGTGAGCTTCTGTAAAGAAAGCTTTGGTGATATCTATCATAGCACTGCCCACCACCACCCACTCTCTCTTTTTTAACACTTTCCCAAGAAAAACACACGAACCCTCCTCCATCATTCTTCACAACTTTTTGGGGGTAAAAAACAATAAATCAAACTATATGTTAAAGTTAAACTATATTAATTTTTTTCATAAATAGGACTGTTAGCTCCTTTTCCTTTTGCTTGAATTTAAGATCACATTAAATTTAGAAATTTTTTTTTAAAAAATAACTGTTAAATTTTAAAATTTTAAATCAATATTATTTATTATATTTGTAAAGAAAATAACTATACTCGAAACATAGTAATTCTTAATTTGAAATTTTAAAATTCAATAGTTTTTTTTTTGAAATTTTTCCTTAAATTTAAAACAAATTTTCATCTATCTTTTGCTTTTGTAAGTTTTATATTATATTTAATTACGTACTCCTTTAGTCCTATTTATAGGACAGAGAGAGAAGACATTTTTTGCTCCTATTTATAAGGAATTGAAAGAAATTTTTTATATTGATGTACAATTTTACCCCTCATTTATTATTGTGTTAACTTGATTTATATAAGATATAATATATATTAAATAGTGACAAAATTAGAAAGTTATTAAATTTTAAATGAAAGTCAATAAAACTTAAAGTTTTTTTCATCTGTTTAAAACATGTTGAAAGTACGATATAAATAGAACCAGAAAAGTATATTCTTAGACAATTTCTCTTGTGACATAAATGCAAATCCGCTCTAATTGCACTACTTTCCGCACAAGGTTCATATAAAATTACGTCTTGCAACGGCATAAAATTTCGCCACAAGTTTAAAGGCATCCATCTCAAAAACCATAATTGGCTTTTATTGCTATAATAAAATAGTCTTGGTATGTCAAAAAGAAAGGCAGACAAGGACAATGCCTCAGTGATAATGTCAAAACCCTATGGAGGCTTTCAACATCAACAACACAACATCTCAAGTGAGGTGGTTCGGCTGGGTCACCACATAGGACTCATTCTCATCATATCATATCATATCCTCACCAAAATCTTGAAAGGAAAAATTAAAGAATGATAACAATTTAGTTAATCACTCTAAGCTCCCGCACAACGCAACCACCAAACGTCCTGCCACATCACTACGTTCTTAATCTTAAGTACACTCTTTAATTACACCAATTTGTTCATGCCACGACTCAATAAAAATCTACCCAAGAATAGATGTTTCCCCGATAAAACATAGATATCTGAGAATTCTCTTCTTTCTCAGCAGAGCATTCGTTAACATTAACATATAAACCTTATGATAGTCGAAGATCTCAGGCTTTGCCATGTGGACTACCTTCTAAGATCACCGGAAGAAGGAGACATGTTACCACCAGCAGCCAGGCTCTCGGTGCAGCAAGAAGAATATATGGAAGCTTGATCCATTCCATACTGTGATGCACTCACACTCTTGAAGCTTGGACTCCTCAGACTATGTCCATAACTACCATAACTGCTATAACCTCCATGACTATAGGCGTCTCCAGGATGAGCAGGGAAAGAAAGCCTCTTTTTTGCTGATCCAACTCTGTCTCTCTCTGATGTTGAAGGCCTCTGCCTCGGCGCGCTCAGAGACCGGATCCTGGCCTTGGCAGACTCGGTTGCTGCCATGTAGTTAGGCAATGAAGCACCACCATTGTTGCTGCTTCCAGATCGGTACAAGCTTCCTGTGTAATGATAGTTGGATCTCAGGCTTGGTGTTTGAGATGTACTATGAAAGCTTCTATCTTCCCTTGCGAAGCGAGGGCTAGCTGATCGGACCTGGACTGGCCGGGATTTTGCAGGAGAAGGGGTTGCAGGGGAATGGTGAAGAGATGGTGATCCGTTTCTGTGGAGTGGAGAAGCGACTGAGTGTCTTTGTGGTTGGTGTTGGTGAGGGTTATATTGATAATTTGGGTGTGATTTTCTGTAGTTAGATCCTAAATAAGATGTGTAAGGACGAGATGTGTCCATTTCTACTGTCTTGATATTGTCTCTTTGATCAACTGATGATCTTCCCTTTGTCTCCCATGGCTTCGCCGCCATCCACCTCTCTAGCCATGCCGGCCTCTCTTCCAACTCCTCTTCGTTCCCAATTGATGCCCTTCTTCCGCTTCTCCAGGCCTATTGCATTTTTATGCAGTTTGCTATCTGTTAGCTCGTCATTTTGAGCTAGGACACATACAGTAACACAATCTGGATTCTCTACCGTGACAGAAATGATTGCTATAATGCATTTAGAGAAAGGTAACTAGAAAAAACAAGACGGGTGTAGAGAGAGAGAGAGAGAGAAATTCCACATGTAATCTTATTGTTGTGCGTTACTCTCTCTCCTAACTTGTGATTATAGAGAAATCAATTTAGATGTGCAGGTGCTCGTGACAAATTGGGTTATGTCATATAATACAGGCTATGACAATCTGGATTCTCTACTTTGACAGAAATGATTTCTACCACTTTTGTTGCTGCACTACTAAAGATCTTTATTAATTCATTTGTTTTATATCAAATTTTCTACCTAAGCCAAACCCAAATGAACATTGGTAATTCAGCAAAGGCGAAGCCAATTGAAGTGCCTGCTTTTAATTTTAATCATTGAGAGTGGCATATACAGTGGTGTCCATTAATCTGCTTCACAGAATGTGCGAAATGAAAAACAGGGTATGAAACGGAGTAAGGAGGATGAATGAACCTGTTGAGAGAAAGCTTGAGACAAGGACTTGTCTCGCTTCAAAGCTGCCTCTTTCCTCTGCCTCAACATAGCTTTAATTTCTTCAACTGTATGTGGCCTTTCATCCCAATCGTCTGCAATACTACTTCCTTCTCTGGACTGTTGCAAACAACACGAAACATCCAATCAAAAGTTCTGGGGGTTGACGTTATATTTCAAAACCCAACAAAATCTTGAACATCACTCACCATTGATCTTCTATCTGAGATGTCCTGAAGATAACGCGATTCCAAGAGGCTATTAGTGTCACTGAACGTGGATTTTCTACTGCTTCCATCGTGTGACAGCCTCACGCGCTGGTCAACCACCCGAGCTTGGACTCTGACCAGAGCCTGCATGCACCGAAGCGTCATTTTCGCTTGCTTCCGAACATTGTGACCCCTTACTAATGCTTGCAATTTCACCAGCCCCTTCAGCGCTCGAAGAGCTCTTCTTGCCTTCAAAAGAAATATTCTCACATTAACTCTTGATTTTTCGGTACTATAATCATATAAACAAAATGGGGGCTTAAGATCTGTTAAAGAGTGCTTTTTTTTCTTCGCTTACTAAGTATCCTCTGAAAGCAGTTTGAATCACAATAGCAGCATAGTGCTCCTTAGTATGATTAGGTTGTCTGGTAAATCTTGCCGCTTCCACAGCCGCCTGAGCTGTGGCCATGGCGGCCTCGGCGGCGGCGACCGCCACAGCCAGCGCGTGCTTTTGATCTGTGGCTGCATCAGGCTTCTGCTGTGCCGGAGTCTGTTGGGAGCTCGGCGATTCGTGGTTTATTATCGGTTTTCTGAAGATCCATCTTCGTTTCTCTCTTTTCTGCGCGACACCCAGAGAATCAAAGAAAAATGGAAAAAGAAGAAGAAGTTCAGTGTTTGTGATTATTTTCGTATCCGTGAAGAAATGGGAAAATGGGGATAGTTTAGTTGCGGTACCTTGTCTTCGTCAATTTGCTCTTTGGTTGGAGATCTGAAGGCCCTTTTCACGGCACTCAACCATGAGCCACCTCCCTTCTTCTTCCCCATTACCGAATCGTACTGTAACACCGGGTTGCATTAAATGCTGGAAACAGAATCCAGAAAGAGAAGGAGTCAGCAGAGGAGAAAGAAGTATGAAATAAATCGAGGAGCTCAGTCTGTAGGGTGTTGATTAAAATCTATGGATGGAGCGAGCCTTGTCCTTGTGTCTACGCTGGAGACACCCTTGCTTCGTTATCGGAGAAATTAAAACCTTTTAATAAAATGATTTCAGCTGAGCACTCAGGAACGTACATGGGTGTATCAGATTAGAGGTATGACTAAGGAAGGAAGCGGTTTGACCAACATTGATTTGATTTAATCTGAGGGCAGCTTTGTGGAATTTATTGGTATCGGATTTGATGAGATGGGCTGGACAGCAAGTCACTGTCAGATGCATGTTCGTAATATATTATATTATTATATTTTGAGCAGATTAAAATAGCATCTAAAAAAGTAGAATGCAAAGGCATGAGCAACCGAATCGGAAAGAGTTTGGAGCTGGAAATCTCATCTTAACTCCAAATTTTAATATAATAAATTTATGAATCTTATCACGTATGGTTCTTATGCTCAATTTTTAGTTAATGGGGGTTTTTTTTTTAAATTTTTCCACATCTTATCTTGGACTGGGTCTACTGATATTTCACATGTGAATTATTAGTACAAAATAACTTAATTATGATATGACAATGCATTTAAATGTGAAGACGTGGGGAATAATTGAAAGCAAAAGGTTGGGGGTTTTATGGGGAATGGGGAATGGAAAGATACTTTAGAGGGGGGAACATAAAAATAGCTTAAAGTGGGGGCCGGGGAGGCAACAAGTTGAGCAAACAGAGACGCTCTCCCATGGCGTCACGTGCTCCCAGCAGCTTCACTAATAGTATTATCAGGTGACAGGTGCCAATCACTCTCTCTCTCTCCATATGCTCATTTCATCCCATTTAACTCATACTTTTCTTACAGTAAGAAGATATTTACAAACACTCAAAAATATTTCTTAAAAATATTTTTTAATAAAATAAGACAAACTCCTTCATGTATTTATTTTATATGTCTTAAAAATATTTTTAAATCTATAGTTTTGATTTCATCCAGACACCTCCTAAATCTATGTGTCTGTTGCGATTTATTTTAATATTACAAACAAAATTTTAATTTGTTCTGTCTGATTTATAAATGAGTATATAATCTAATGTTATGTATTTTAAGGAGGTCGAATTATATTTTTTAAAATTAGATAATTTATTTAATTTTTTTGACCAACATAAAATAGCCAAGTCGCCATTATATTATATTAATAACTAGAAGAGTACTTTTTATGATTATAATTAGTTTAAACATTCACACATGCTAACGTGTCAATTTGAAAACCTGATATCTCGTTCAAGTATAATGAGTAATATTGTCATTGGCTAACTATGCAGTTGCCCATTAAACAAATAGCAAATTGTGATCTTCACATGAATGTATTATTATGATTATTTTAATTTTTAATTTTTTTAATGTTTTGGATGTACTGAAGTGAGAATCTGGTGTGAGCAAGAGAAATAAGATCATGATGCTGAAATGGAGGGATCATTTTATTTGTATGTATTTTAAAAGAGAGGTAAGGCAATCTATGGAGGGGCACAAAGCACGTGGGCAAAGATCCCAAAACTGAAATGCATCTTTTAAAAGCAGAAACAGGCAAATAGGAACATCACATACATCCATTCACTATTTCCCTCATTGTCTTGGTAATGACCTACAAGCCCCTGCTCCAAAACTCACTTCTCGCCCAATTACTCTTTCATTGACTCGTCAAACCATCTACGCTCTCTATTCATTAATATATTTAAAAGAAAATTACTCGCAAAAACTTGAGTTTACAAAAAAAATTAAATCAATATAATTGTAATAGCATTTTTCATTCCAGATCTTACAAATTTATAAATGATGATTTTTTTCCCTTAAAAAAATGTCTCAGCATACTAGCGTCTTATAGCGCAGACACCCGCGTACAATCATAGTCATAGTTTTCATTATGATTCTTCTCGTGGCAATGTTCGAAGTGTATGTGGGGATTTTTCAAATTTTTCATGAACTATTGGTCATATCTGTGAAGACTAATATTGACTATTGGAATATATCATATGTGATCCAATTATTTTCTTTCCTTGAATAGGCCATGCTTGAGAGAAAAGTGGTTGCATGGGAAGGACCATTACAACTTCAATTGTTGTTATATTCATCAATTCAATTGGACATTTTCAACCCATTTTCTTTGTTTTCTTTAGTGGAGGTACTCCTATTCGAGATGCTGTTAGGTTTTAAATACGAGCGTCTTTTCTAACAGGATTAAAATTTTAGTTTAATATGTCGTGAGGAATTAGTCTCTCCTGCTAAATTCAAACCTTTTAGTTTTTTTAAACCATTTTCATTCCTAAAATTGGAATAATCTATTCGGAAGGCCCATCTAATTTAGTAGGCTTCAATTAAGCCCAAAAATTTGGAATAAAATATTCGGAAGGCCCATCATATATAGTAGGCTTCAATTAGAGCCGAAAAACTTAGGTAAGATTCAATATCCTTTTAATGCTGCTTTTAAAAACAAAACGGCCGAAACCCCGGCTGAAGTTTATTTACTTGCATATCATGAGGTGGGCCAGCCACAAAAATTCATTGGGCTTTATATCAAACAAAATATAGTAACTTTATGGCCTCAAAGTTTTATTTTCATCCTCTCCCCTGCAAAAGTAATACTTATCCAATTCTTAATATAACACGTATTTAACTAATTTAATTAAATTAAAAAAATTAGATAAGTTAGTTAATTATAAGAAATATGACATGTTTTTTCTAAAACAACATAATCTTCTTCTTTAACATCCTCCCTCTCTTTTATACTTAATTATGGTTGAGGAAGTATCCATATGAGTAATTTTAAAAAATAATAAATATAAGAAATATGTCTTATATTTAGGATCAAAATTAACTTAAAAATTAGGTTCTATATTAAAAATCAGAGGAGTAATTGTTAGCTTAGTTGGCTGACAAATGCAATGAGTGTAAATATAAATAACGATTTAGACAGGTGTAATTATATAACTGCTTTTAGCATCACTAAAGATAAGATCTAAATAGAGGTTTTATTAAGGTAATACCTCAATATATTTTGTGTTCTAAATTTATAATTTGTTTTTACTTAAAGTATTCCTATTAATTATAATATTAAGAAGATTATCAATTAAAAGATAGTTTCAATGTGTATGATTAAATATAGTAATTTAGAAAAATCAAGATATATTTATTATGAATAACTAACTTAGTTAATTTGTTAAGTATACAATACACGAATTAATTATCTGGATTTTATCTTAAAGACGAGGTTAATAATCAGAAATGAAACAAGTTAAGAGTCTTTCTTCATCAGCTCTAAGTGTAATTCAGCTTACTGAGAATGACAAATAATGAACTAGAATTCATATAGACTATAACAAATCTCGTGTTTAAAACAGAATTAATTACTATGATAAGAATTAGTTTATGATAGTTTTCAACAAAATTAATTAAACATATAAGCCTGAATTTTAAATGAACCTGAATTTCTAAGGTGTATTATACTGGCAAGCGTGAAGAGCGCAATTGATTTTTTCGCAACTTTGTCCGATATATATATATATATATATGTGAAATACCTATTTTACTATTGAAACGAAGTTATCTTTTGTGATCCCAGTTGCCATTTTCATTTGTTTTTATGTGGTAAATTGAATCTACCATTGAAACCACCTTCATGCATGTGAGTGCTTCCAATTCACTAAACCCTAAAGTTAAAAATTAATTGATCAGATGGTAAAGTAAATTTCTCAAATCGGATGGCTAGCCACTTCTTTTTTGAGTTAATCCAAAACGTTTTTTCTCACTTCCACGAATTTTTACTTTTATCTTTTTTCTGTTGTAATGTCTAATTAAGGATATTTTACTTTGATGGAGAAGATACAGACTGAACAAGAAAAGGCACGATTATTGAGCCCAAAAAATCAAAACGTCATTTCAGGGGTGGTTGATTGACATGGATAGAACTTAATTTTTTCAAATCTGAATGCACAAATCCAATCCAGTAAAACGAGAGGTTAAAACAAAAAAACTCTACAAGTTTCTGTTCTGAAATTGACTAAAATATATTTTTAATCCTTTAATTTTATATAAGGTTTTATTTTGGTGTCTTCACTTTAAAAAGTAAACTTTTAATTCTCTAATCCTAAAACCTTTAACAAAAAAAACAATAATATTAAGCTATTAAATGTTGATAAAATATTACTAAATGTTATAATATTAAGTTTAATTTTCAAAACAACCATAATCGTTACAAAAAATATCATTTAAAACTAACAATTTTAGGACTAAGAAACTAAAAGTATACTTTTTAAAATTAAAGGATTAAACTGAAACCTTATATAAAGTTAAAAGACTAAATGTATAATTTAGTCTTATGGAATTTAGTTATTTTGTTGGGAGAATTAATCAAATTCATAAATTTCCTATTCCTAAGTACCATTATTAGTAGATGCTCATCATTTTGAGAAGTAAATAGTGTTTGAATATATTTGTACGCGGTCCTGATAAATAATTTATGAATTTGGTTATTCACTGTAATTCCCCCTATTTTGTCTTCGTTGTACGAATCATCAAGGAACTAAGAGATTGGAATTTGAAACTAAGCCCATTATCCAATGGAATCAGGCATTCACCAAGTGTTTGCTGAGTCTACAGGATTTCCATATATGCACTCATCCAGACCGGGGTCCTTCTAAATCTGGTGATTTTCAAGCTTTCTAGGACTGTGATTTTTAAGTTCCGCCAAAAAAAAAACCCTTAACATTTTTTACCCGAGGAAAAGTATACGTAATGACTCAAATTAACAAATTTAATAATTATGATTATATTGGTTTTCGATAACCAAATCCAAATTTGACAATGTCTTTTTCCTAACTTTACAAAATTATTGCAAATTTCCCCCTAAATTTAGTAGTAAGTGTTTTAAAAATTCACAGAAATCTTGATCCTTAAAATAACTAATTACTACAAATTTAAGAATCATAAACTTGAAAATGTTGAGATTTTTTGTGTAATTAAGATAAGGTGTTTTCCGTCCAGCTCATTAATTCTTTGGCGTAATCAAATAATCGCGCCCTCCAAATCTTTTATCCATGCGTTATAACGGAGGACAATTTGACTTTAATTATAGCATGGTATTGATATTTAAGAAATTAAAATAATTAAGGTCGATATAATTAGTTCGAACAGACTAAGCAGTATTTGAAGGGGTTGGTGACGTCATGAATGGAAAATAATTAGCATTATTTCCATTATTTTGGGGCATATTAATTCGATTCGTTAATTAATTGAATCAAACACTATAAAGGATATTGAAATTGTAAGCAATTAACGAAGACACACACATGGTAGGTCACTCTTTGATGGTCAAAGCAGACACAATTCTATGTCCTTAATTAGAAGGCAGTAGCTCGTAATGGTGACCTGTCTCCGCCCAGTCAAGTGAATAATTATTGTAATGTCCAATTGCTTGTAAAATACTGATTAATGAAATTAATTAATTATGATTAATTCTAGCTTACTATATACTTAGTTTGAATTTCATGCTTAAACGCTTGCTTTAAACTTAATCATTATATTTATATAATCCAAAAAACGACAGGGAGCCCGTGATGAGCAACGACGACGACAGTGCGATCAACCAACGTGATGTGTCCTTCCAAAATCATAAACTTCACCAGTCTCCACTACTTGCTGCTCCGCAAAAGCTTCCAGATATAAATATATTTATATATTTATATAGACACACGCACACACTACTTATATACATGTATCTATCAACCTTTTTTCTGATTTACGTACTTTGTTTTGTTCTGCTTTTTTTCAATTGTTTGTTTCTGCGCAAGCGTGTACCTTTGTTCTTCTTCGCCTTGACAAATAAACCCACTTATTCTTATAATGATGATGATTAATCCCCAACGTTAATGTTTTTTTCAATGATATTAGTTTGTCTTAAATTATTTCTTCAGGTCATGCGGTTGGGTTATTAGCATGATGGAGTGGCTAGTCAATGCGCCCGCACACACACACATAGCGGTTAAATTTTGATTGTAATTAACACTGATAAAAGCCAGACAAATCTGAAATATTTAGGCTATGTTAAGGTTTTCCTAGTGCTTATAATCAAACAATTAATGTCTCACGCTCATTAGTTTGGCTGATAAACGCATAACGTTGAAAAATTAACACAACCAGCACGTACGTATGTCACGTGTGCCTTGCAAAGTCAAACAAGTTCCTCGCTTGAGATTATCGATCTTTGCCAAAACAATTATCAATTACTAGTACATGCATGTGAAGTGGCCATATATACTACATTCGATTTTTAATATAAGAGCTAGATAATTAATTTGTGAAAATTAAGATAATTAGTTAAGTTAATTATTTGTAATAAATAAAATGTTATGTTTTCTAAAATACCCCTATCAATCAAGTGTATTAAAATTACCTTTTATGAAAACTTATTAACATGTACAATTATCATAAGAATTATTTGATGGTAAAATGAATAGATATTAGAGACAAAATATATTATAATCTTATATTTATAATCAGGTTTAATCTTTAACTAGTTCTTATATTAAAGATCGAAGGTAGTATGACTTTCCTCACACTACAAAAAAATATGTCAATTGTAGCGGTTAGAGTGATACATTTCTAGCGGTTTTAACCGCAACAAATAACATTTGTAGCGGTTAACAAAACCGCTAGAAAAACAGGCGCAAGAAAAAATTTCTAGCGGTTATGGCAACCGCTACACATTATGGTCAACACGCTAGAAAATTTCTAGCGGTTTATAACCGCTAGAAAATATATAAAGGAAAAACATTTCTAGCGGTTATGAAACCGCTAGAAAATGTGCCCGGAATAAAATTTCTAGCGGTTTTATAACCGCTAGAAACATGCTAAACCAAATCAATTTTGCCGGGAAATAAATAATTTCAGTAGTGCGTGCAAATTTCTAGCGGTTATAGAACCGCTAGAAATGTTTGGAAAATTCAATTTTCCCGCCAATTAAATTTCTGGAATGGCGGCAAAAAAATTTTCTAGCGGTTTGAACCGCTAGAAATTTTGGCGCAAAATTTAAATTTGACGAAATATTTCTAGCGGTTTGTAACCGCTAGAAATGTTTACCATGCCAGAAAAAAAAAATTTTGGTTTTTCATATAATAATTTTAAAAACCATTAAATAAATTATGTTGAAGAATTTTTGTTAATTTGTATAATTAGTTATATGTTACATTTTATATATTTAAATTTTTTAATAAACAATATGTAATTAAATTATGAATGTGTCAAAAGAAGTGAATTTAATTTAATAAGATAATTTAATTGAATATTTAATAAGATAGTTGAATTGAAGATGATATATTTTGTAATATTGAACCTATAGTGTTAGGTTGAGGAGTATTTGAATCAGTTGAGGAGGGCATGACAAGTGTGGAAAAGAAAAATCTGAAAGAAAAGGAAAAATAAATATGTTAGTAAATTTTAAATGAAAACAAATAAAAGATACAATGAATTATAAAATAAAATTCACTTACCATACAGTAAGGAGAAAGAAACCACCATATGAGATAGTAAGAAAAAAAGAGAGAATTATGAAGAAGAATAGGAGAGGAAAGAAAAGAGATGGAGTAAATAAATGTAGAGAAGATATGGTATTTATAGAGATCAGCGACACATTTGTAGCGGTTATTTTGTAGCGTTTTTTTGCATTTTGTAGCTGTTATTCATTTTCTAGCGTATATATAACCGCTAGTATTTTGTAGCGGTTAATAACCGCTACAAATTAAATTTTTTTTATTTTTAAAAAGCTGAACGAATTTTAATTTATAGATATATATTTGTAGTGGTTAATAACCGCTACAAATTAAATTTTTTTTATTTTTAAAAAGCTGAACGAATTTTAATTTATAGATATATATTTGTAGCGGTTAATAACCGCTACAAATTTAATTTTTTTATTTTTAAATATGTGAACGAATTTTAATTTATAGATATATATTTGTAGCGGTTAATAACCGCTACAAATTTAATTTTTTTATTTTTAAATATCTGAACGAATTTTAATTTATAGATATGTATTTGTAGCGGTTAATAACCGCTACAAATTATAATTTTGTAAAATAAATTTGTAGCGGTTATTTAACCGCTACAAATTAAAATTTTTTTATTTTTAAAAAAACTGTACGAATTTTAATTTATACATATGTATTTATGGACGGAAAATTTTTTTAATAATTTATTTTGGATGCTACTATTCTCCATCATCATCCGGCCTGAAAGGACACATTTTAAAAAAATTTGTTAAATTTATAATGTATTTGGAAAAAATTAGTAATTAGTAGTTAATTATTTAAATAATTTAAGAAAAGACGTGTACCTAATAATTGGCAAATTATCATCTCCTTGAGGAAAGAAGTCTTCAAAATTCGAGGGTTGGAAGGGTTCATTGTCGTAAATAATGTCACCATCACCCATATCATAAAGATCCCGTGGCTTGAGGTGAACGACCATATTCCAGTTTTTATGTTTCTCGTCCTCGACATAGTAAATTTGGTGTGCCTCAGAAGCAAGGATATATGGCTCATCATCTTCAGATGCCCCCGTATGAATAAGTCTAGAGAAATTAACTGAGGTGATGCCCAAATGGTCAGTAGCGAGTCCCCGTGAAGTTGTCGTATTTGCCCAGGAGCACTTGAACAGTGTCACGGTGAAAAGCTGGTAACTCAACTCAATAATGTCAATTAGCTTTCCATAGTAAGTGACGCCTCCAAAGCGCATATCGCCATCACTACTGCTAGCATAACATCTCGTTCCGAATGTCCCGCAAACTCCAGAGTTTTGTGTGAGCAATCCCTGATCACGTCCAACCGTACAGAACTTGAAGCCGTTGACATTGTACGCGGTAAACCTTCGTGCATGGTCTAACGGACCGAGAGAAAGAGCTTTGAATTCATCTGTGTATGGGCTGTTGTCATTACGTATTCGACGTGTAAACCAACTGGGAAACTCTTTGTGGACTCTTTTATCAATGTCAGCAGAACGCGCACGCCCCCGTAGCTGACGCCTGAGATAACTCCTAAACTCACTATAGTAAAGTGTAATTTGTTAGAAGAGTCAGTAAGAAACAAATATAAAGTGTAAAAGCTAGTGAGCTTATATGATATATATACTTACTGCATGAAGGGTTCAACTTGGCTGCAATTTATCAAAACATGTCTGTGTGCCTGGAGTTTCTCTGTAGGAGTGAGTCTGAAGAATTCATATCCTCCAACTGGTTTCCCAACAGGAGGAAATAAAGTTGACGTGAAAGGACCAGGAGGAGAATCATCTACGCGACGCGGGCGGTTAAAAGATGTCTCCATGTCATCAAAGTACCTCGAACAGAAAGTTAGGACCTCATCTCCGGAATAACCTTCTGCTATTGACCCCTCAGGCCATGCCTTATTCCTAACATATGATTTTAATTTTCCCAAGTACCTGTAAGTTAAAATTGCATTAATAATTACGAGTAAATGAAAGAACAATGTGAAATTTAAAGAGGCGGGAATAAAAGATAATCTAGTACCTCTCTATAGGGTACATCCATCGATAGTGAACTGGGCCAGCAACCTTTGCTTCTCGAACAAGGTGGACAGTCAAGTGAACCATAACAGTAAAGAATGATGGAGGAAATATCATCTCCAAGTGACAAAGTGTAAGAATAATTTTATTTTGCAGCTGATCAAGCTCTTCCGCTACCAAGACCTTCGCACACAACTTCTTGAAAAATGAACATAATTCTACCAAAACCACCGATACATCAGAAGGAAGTGTGTTTTTCAAGGCCAATGGAAGTAACTGTTGCATAAGAACATGAGAGTCATGACTTTTCAACCCAGTAACCTTTCGAGCCTGCAGATCGATACACCTTGAGATGTTGCTAGAATATCCATCTGGTACTTTTATGTTCTTCAACGTCGAGAGGAAGATATCCTTGTTATACTTTGTCAAGGTGAATTTAGCTGGCTGAAACTTGTCGTTTTCATCAGGCCAAGCCTCTTCACGAATTCCCCAGGCCCGTAAATCTTTTCTAGCTGCGAGATGGTCTTTGGACTTTCCAGCTTCATTGAGCAACGTATATAGCACATTATCGCACACATTTTTTTCAATGTGCATAACATCCAAACTGTGTCATAGCAAATTAGATTCCCAATAAGGAAGAGTGAAAAATATGCTTCTCTTCCGCCATTGCATAGGTTGCGTATCAGATGTCCCACGAGATCGTCGTCCCAATCGTTCGGGATCCACACTCTTACCAAACTCGACATGAACATCTTCTAACTGCCGCAAAATATCCATACCAGACAAAGTAACAGGAGGATCTCTCTTCTCCTGTTTCCCATCGAAGCGAATCCGTTGCAATCTAAGTCTGTGCTTGGAATCAAGGAACCGTCGATGTCCTATGAAGCACCACTTGCGACTGTGTGGAAGGCGACATGGCACAGAATCAAAATTGCACTCAGGACAGGCCAACCCAGTATGCACATTCCAGCCAGACAAAGTTCCCAAACCGGGAAAATCACTTATTGTCCACATCAAGGCTGCACGGAGATTGAATAGTTGCTTGTCATGTGAGTCATATGCCTCAACACCATTCGTCCATAGGTCGATCAATTCGTGTATCAACGGTTGCAGGTATACGTCAATATCATTTCCTGGTGCTTTCTTGCCAGGAATGATCATGGAAAGCAAAAAGGAGCTCTGCTTCATGCACATCCAAGGTGGTAGATTGTATGGAATTAACACCACCGGCTAGATACTGTAACTTGTGCTCATGTTTCCGAAGGGATTGAAACCATCGGTTGCCAATGCAAGACGTACATTTCTAGGATCATTGGCAAAGTCTGGAAATTTCGCATCAAATGCTTTCCACGCCTCCGAGTCTCGTGGGTGCCTTAACCTACCATCTAGATTTTCCTCAGTCGCGTGCCACCTCATATGCTGAGCCATTTTTGATGACATATACATTCTTTGCAACCGTGGTTTCAAAGGAAAGTATCTAAGAAAATAATATATTAAAAATTTAAAATACCGAATATTTAAATACTAAATATCGACTCAATTTAAAAAAATTGATGACATAATCAATTGTTTTAAGAATTTCAAATATCGAATATTTAGAGACGGAACAAGTAACACGCTGTAATAATTTGTACCTGAGAATTTTGGCCGGTTTCTTCTTTTGCTTCTTGCCCTTCCGTACCGACTTATAGCGTGACGTCTTGCATCTCGTACAAATCTCTTTGTTGGCATCATCTCCCCAGTATAGCATACAGTCGTTTGGGCATGCATCTATCTTCTTATAGTTCAAGCCAAGCTTGTTAATAATCTTTTTTGCTTCTTAAAAAGATGGAGGGAATTCAGCTTGGGGGAAAGCATCTCCCAGTAATTCCAGCAACATGGATATCGCCTTGTCAGTCATACCGCACAAGCATTTGATGTGATACAGCCTCACCAAGAATGACAACTTCGAATACTTTGTGCACCCAGAATAAAGAGGCTTGTCAGCTTCGGTCATGAGGTCAAAAAATTCCCGAGCAGTTTCGTTTCTTAGAAACTCCGGTTGAGGTCCCTCTACTTCATATTCGTTGGGATTCGAGCTTTCATGAACACCAAAAGCATCACGCACAGCATCATTCATGGCATCGGCTTCATCCACTCGAACTCCCATCCGTGAAACTACTGGAACTGACTCATCACCCATATCTAGCCGTTCCCCATGTAGTTGCCAAAATACGTACTCTCGCGGAAAAGGCTTAAAGATTAAATGTTCCCTAACAATATCTTTGGGATGCCACTTTTTGAAATTACATTTAGGACAGGGACACTGAATCTTACCATTTACGGCAGCATTGGCGAAAGCAAAATCCAAGAAATAGTTTAGACCAGCCAAGTATTGCGGAGTCGACCGGTGCAAGTTGATCCACGACCTATCCATCACTAATAATGCTCAAATTTCGTGAAAATATGACACAGGAAGTTCAAAGAGAAGTTAAAATGGAATTCAGTTGGAGTGCTTCAGCTTATAAAGGAGGCTGGTGGAACGGTCATTTTTTTGTAGCGGTTTACAAATTTGTAGCGGTTTTAACGGAAAGTTTCATTTTCCAGCAGTTATTAACCGCTAGAAATTCAAAATATCGGTTACAAACCGATAGAAATTTCTAGCGGTTTAGCGGGAATTTTTTCTCCAAACGGTTTTGAAATTTCTAGCGGTTTTAATGAATCGCTAGAAAAGGAGGTAAGTTTCTAGCGGTTTTCTGTAAACCGCTAGAAAATTTCACGGTTTTAAATATTAAATAGAAATACTGCACAATAAATTAATAACATTACAAGAATAAATATTTATTAAATTAATAAATGATTATAGAATTATTTTGATTAATTAACATGTTTAACGTGTTTAATAAATTGTAATGTTGATGTTGTAATAAATAAATAAATATTTCAATATTAATTAATACTTGACATAAATAAAATTATAGAAATAAATAAATAAAGTAAACAAATAAATATAAAATTTAAATAAATATCTAAATAGTATATAAAATCGTAAAATCAAAATTCTAATAAAATCCCATACAATGAAAGCAAGATAAATCATGGGTGAGGGGCAGAAGCAGCATCATCGTGATCATCCTCTGCTGGATCCTCCGGCTGGGGGTAGGCAGGCCGCTCAACCTGCTGGGACTGGACTGGCGGATGGGGGGGTAGGGGCGGGACTGGTGGCAGGTGTAGGTCGGGGATCTCAGGAACCGAGATGTTTGGAGCTATACTGACCACCACATGACGCAGAGCCGTAGCAGCTGCCAAGAGCTGGTCAAGCTGCGTCTGGAGCTGACAATCACGCTCCTGCAGCTGACGATCACGCTCCACGATCCTGGCCTCGAACTCTTGTCTGAGCTCCTCTCGCAATTCCTCTGAGGATGAGGAACCCGGCCGCTTCGCACTCGCATGAGAGCTCCCGGCAGTATTTGAAGGGCCAGCGCCACTTGAGCGGGGCAACCTAGTCGGTGTAGGTCCAAGTCCAAGCCCGCTAACTCGACCAGGGTGCTGCGGTCGGCCACGACCCGCTAAAAGTGAGGCGGTGGGATCCAAGGCAGACCCCTAAGACTCACGCAACTCGGAATCGACCTGAGTCATCCGTGCCTACCAAAATTAATATAAAGAAGTTAATTATAATATAATGATATCTACACTGTGATATTATATTAATATTTAATTTATTACTTACCGCTATCTCCTCAACCTCATCCGACGCACGCCCGTCTCGAGGTCTATACACCATCGGCCACATCTCGCCATAAGTGGCCGTGTATCCCCGCTCCTGCCGTATCTTTTCCCTCTGTAAATGAAATCAAAGAAATAATTAGTTACAAATTAAATACATATACATATTTAATAAATTTATTTCAAGTACTCACAATCTCGTCATAAGTGATCGCAAAGCTCCTGGATCCAGCCCTATGACGTATCGTCTGATGCCTGACGCTCCCAGCATTTCTCCTAGAAAGAGCCTGAAGCAAAATGTAAAAAAATTAAATTAAATGAGTCAAGTCGGATAAAAAATAAAGAAATTATAATTAATACAATATTATCATACCATCTGGTCAGCCGTCATCCTAAAATAGACGTAACTGGACCAGTCTTGGTCCGGGACTCCACCAGGTACATCTGCCAGTATCTCCTGGAGGGGCCTCGTCTCGTCACCTTTCTTCTCCCTCCACAGGTCGGCCCTCCTGTTCTTCCATGCCATCCCAAGCCTCTTGATCGTGTCAGCCCTCAACTCCTCCCCCAGAATAAATTTACTCTATGATTAAAATAATAAATTAACTAAATAACAAATTTTAAACAAATAATTAAGCAATTTCAATAATCAAAAACAAATAATTAGTTTTTAACTAATTTAAAAATATTATAAATAAAATATAAATTAATCAAAAACAATAATAATTAAACAATTAAGTAATTTAAATGAAAAAATATTTTTACTCAACTAAATTTAAAATTATTATAAGTAATAAATTAATGAAATCAATTACAAATTTTTTTCATTTAACTACTTTTAAATAATTTAAATAAAAAATATATATTCATTTAACTACTTTTAAAAATATTATAAATAACAAATTAAATAAATAAAAAATTATAATCAAACAATTAAATTATTTGAAAACAAAATATATAATCATTTATTTAAATTAAAAAAAATTATAAATAACAATTTTATATTACCTTCATCATTTCCCAGCCTTGCCGCTTCTTGTCTGAGGTGATTTTCTTCCAGTCCTGCACGTAGATGGGGAACAGCGTCCACTGCTGACCAAGGAGGCGCACGTACTTGTTGTACAACTGGCCACCTTTCTTCGTCGGTTGGCCCAGCTCATTGAGCGGCACAACCACTCGTCCGCTCATCATCATAGACAGCTCTCTGGCTGTCAGCCTCCGATAGGACCTGTTCCCCTCAGTGTCTGTAAAATTTAATTAAGAAATAAATTATATATCAATAAATTAATACAATTTCTATATAAATTAAATACTGATCAAAATTTTAAAAAGTTAAATAAATACTTACCGACAAATTCCACCTCATAACCAGCCTGACGTCTCGGAGCAGGACGCTGCGCAACCTGGGGATACTCATTCTCCTGATCCTGCTCCTCCTCCTCCTCGTCAACAGCATCAGCATCAGTATGGGGTTGCTCATCCCCAGTAAAATGAGCCTCCTCAGTCCGCTCAACATCATCCTGCTCCATAAAACTGAGGATATCCTCCTCGCTGAGATCGTAGTCATGAATGCTGGGGAATGGCTCACCAGCATCATGATGAACCTCACTGGGTCCAGCTCTCTCAGGATCAACTGGGTCTTTCCCGTGCCGACGAGTCATCCTAATAACAACAAATAGTAATTATTTATAAATAAAATAAAAAGCAAAATTATTTATAAGCTACAACATAATAAATTAAATAAAATAAAACATAAAATAAAAATTATTTATCAATAAATTACTATTTTTACCTGAAAATAAGGATCTGCAACTGAATCAGAACTCGAATATGTTTGTGGAGAAAATTCAGCAGAGCTTCGCTTCCAGAACGATTGAAGAAGTGAAAGTGGGGGTGGGGGTATATATAGACCGAGCATTTTTAGCGTTTTGGTCCAAAACCGCTAGAAATTTCTAGCGGTTTTGGACTGAACCGCTAGAAATTTCTCAACTCCTCGGGCAATTAAAAATATTTCTAGCGGTTCATGCATCAACCGCTAGAAATTTTCAGTGTCTAGCGGTTTATTGGCCTGAACCGCTAGAAAATAAACGCTACAAATTTGGCGCCAAGTTCCCGCCAAAACCCGGGAAATTTTCTAGCTAAATTTCTAGCGGTTAGGTGGTAACCGCTAGAAATGTACGGGCAATGGTCAAACCGTCGGTAATTTGCAGCGGTTTTTCTAAAAACTGCTAGTAATGTTAGCATTTCTAGCGGTTTTGTTGAACCGCTAGAAATGTTCCGCTGCTAATTCTGCATTTTCTTATAGTGTCAGCTCCATATCATGTGCAAATAATTCTTAAGAATAAATCTCAATTTGAGATTATGACGAGCAAAAATCCATTGCCATTATTGAGCCTTTTGTGCCACAATTGAAAGCGTTGACGCATTGGAAAAATTACTTATTTGTACCTATTTCAAAGTTCAAGAAGTTATTATCTAAAAAAGTTTGTACGCGAAATAATCAGGATTAATATCACCAAAGTTAGTTGATTCACTAACTCCAAAATAATTTATGTTAACAAAAATTAGAAATTGAAATAATCAAATGCGGAATAAATAATGAATATTGTGAAATATTATATATATCTCTCCAAATTAATTTCAAACACGTTTTACTATTTTGATTCTCAAACATAGAGCCACTTTATTAATTTCCATCATGAAGTGAGCATTATTGTTTTACCACAAAGTTAAATATTGTGGGTACCATGGAGAATAGTAGATTTAAAAGCGAATTAGATAGATACAATGGAGACACAAAGGGCCCAGAAAGAGCTGTACTGTGAGGATGATATTGAATTTTGCACACAATGACTATGGATGTTTCAAAGTTAAAAAAAGGCACCTCATCATCTTTTGCTCTCTCTTATTGAAGACTTTGTCGTGGGAATCCTCCATGATCATTGAAAAGTTGTGAAGAAGGGGAAAAAAAAAAGAAGGAAAAATGTTGTTCACAAAGAAAGAGGCAAAGGATGCCATATAACAGATGGAGCTTCCTTTTCTGTGTTTTGTGTAAACCTTTTTTAGGGACCATCCTGTGATGAGTGACACTGTCTAATCGGAAACCTCAAATGATTGTTGGAATCCCTATGGAATTTAATCACGAGAAACTTTTTCATCATAGGATCAATATATAAATATATAGGAACAAAAATGAACTAACTAGCTATATTTATATAGCTACAAAAAAGAAATTAGATTGATTTATCGAAACAGAAAAAGAGAAAGTAATTAAGGACCAGTTTGAAATAGCTTATAGGTAACTTTTTAATTGTGATTCATTGAATATAAGATAAATATGTGAGAAAAATTTTATCTCAACTTATATTAAATATACTTATAAGTAATTTTAATTGTGATAACAAATAGGACCTAACTAAAGTCTAACGTTTTTAGCAAAATTTAAAAGTGACGTCTATCTCACAAATCACATTGAATTGAATTAAAGTAAAAGTAGGGGTAAGAGTTGTCTGAAATCCTCGTGTTTTGTTATTGCCTGGATGTTTGTGCGAGGGGAATACCTG
This sequence comes from Neltuma alba, assembly GCF_004799145.2. Classification (NCBI taxonomy): domain Eukaryota; kingdom Viridiplantae; phylum Streptophyta; class Magnoliopsida; order Fabales; family Fabaceae; genus Neltuma; species Neltuma alba. Next base: position 98,817 of record NW_021636032.1, on the reverse strand, counting down.
TCTTCATATACAAGTGTATTATTATATTAATTAATTAATCCAAAGAGTTTAATTTTGATTAATTTGGATTGAAATAAATATATGTGTGGGTGATTTGATTAGAAATTTCAAAGAAAGGCAATAACCTTTTTTCCCACACCTTTGAATCAAATCAACACGATTCTTTTGGCCTTGCATGTTTTTCAAAAAAGAGAGTGAGGCTTCTTCTAAAGCTAAAAAGGCCTTTGAAGAGGCATCTCCAAATTAGAATTATTGAATGTGCTTCGGTTTTGATTTGGACGTAACACCTCGCCCGCACATTACACACCCTTGACCCCACCCTCACCTACCGTCATTACCTCTCTTAATTAATCTCACACTTAATTAATCACTCACTTAATTATCTGTTCTGATCACTAATAGTACTAGTACTACATTTGATCTCTCTTTGACCCCACAAAGCACTCTCAGCCACAGCCCACATATACACTTAAAGAGAGAAGCTCTCTCCAAATCCGAATTGAAAGTACTATAACCAACCACTATTTATACCATTATATATGCGTGCGTGAGGGTGTGTGCGCGCATGTATATATAATCATCCAGTTATATTAATTATCGGTGGGCATATTATGAGTAGTTCTTAGTAGGGGGAATAATATTATTGTGAGAGTTAGAGAAATTAAAGGGCTAATTAATGAGAGCCAGTTGTTAATGTGAAGTTTGTCGGCGAATCCCTCTACCCAGTTTGGCTTCCTCTTTGGTGAGCCGTCGTGATGCAATTGGGTCACGTTGCCCACTGTGATGATTAGAATTTTAAAAGATGACCTTTCGCAATTCATCAACTATAACTGATTGATTCTTTTAATTAAATTAATTAATAGTAATGTTCTCTCTCTTCTCTGCTCCTCTTGTCCTAAATATAAAATAGAGAAAATTTTTTTCTTATTTATAAGTTATTTCATTAAATTTTCAGTTTAAATGTACTATTTTACCTTTTATTTATTATAGTGGTAATTATCTCATTTGAAAAGTGTATATATTAAATATAGATAAAGTTAAAAAATTATTATATTTTAATAAAGAGTTAATGTATTTTAAGATTTTTCTTAGTTTATATGAAATATACCGGAAGTACCTAATAAATAAGACCAGAGGAGTATTCATTTGTGTGAATTTATTTATTTCTTTTATCTAGGTCAATTTAAGTTAGCCTTTCGTAAAGTTCCCAGAAACCCCTCAAAAAAAAAAAAAAAGATTTCTTGGTCATGTGTCTTTAGTTTCGGTGTCCAGGTAAGAAGGGTCTCATATCCTAATCTGTGGTTTTTGTATATTATTTTTTTTATTTGTCTAATTTCTCTGATACCATATTCCTCTTCCATACTTAAGAATAAATATACTGATAAAATTAAGAGGAATAATTCGTTTTATTTTCAATCAAGAAAACTTTCTTGAAGGTAGTTCGGTTGAAAATGATCAGATGATAATTTTCTTATTTTAAAATTCATACTCTTGATAATTTGATAATTATATATATTTGTGTGTGTTGTGGAATATATTTCTCTCTGATTTTACTGACAAAATATCAATTGGAGGGGAGAACTGGATGTGACTTTTGAAGCAAGACAAAACCTCAGAGAAACTCAATAATGGAATATTTTTTCCTACGTCGTTTACCTCATATAAAATTATTCTTTACACTCATCATCACTAGCTATATAGCAATGCGAAATTTTGTCTAAATTAACTAATATCATCATAGAGTTTTGGCTGCTGAAGGGAGAAAAATATTAACAAAGCCAATGGAATAATAATGACATGGTTGGGTTGGCTAGGATGGGGATATATATAGGTTTATAGACCTTCTGGTGGAGCATTTGTCTGAAAAAAGTTGATGGGAATATACCACCTTCAATTAATCCTACCATGAGGAGGAAGATAAATATGCGAAATTAAAAAGATAATCAAACAAGAAAAAGCGATTAAATAACCAATTTAGTGGCTAGCTTTATGATCAAATCTTAGTTGAAGCGTAGTTAGAAAAGGTAATTTATTCAATGCGTGTCTGATCCAATACAGGAATTACGGAATCTGGCAGTAACTGGTCTTTTATTATATAAAGCATTTGATTTTTCTATGTGAATTTAATTACTTTTACTTAAAGATATTTTCTTTTAATTAACTGAGATAGACATTCTAAATTACGACTACACATATGTGCGAAACTGGACGAAATATACTGAAATAAATCTCGGAGCGATTATATCAGAAAAATTTGGGAGTCAATGCAATGATCAGGGGTTGAATTTTGGGATCAAATTATTTTCTGAGAACTTATTATCTATTTATGCCTTTCTATTTTTTTAAAGTTGATCTTAATATACTGTAATACACTCATACATTTTGACTCCGAAAGAGACATAATATTCATTTCCCTTTATTTCATAATTCCGCAAATCTAGTTACAAGTCAACTTCTACTTTACCTTTTATTTCATTACTCATCTGTTTCTCCTCAGCATCACCCCAAAACCAAAAAAAAAAAAAACAAAATGTTTATCCTATATTAACCCCCCGGCAAAAAAAAAAGAAAAAAGAGAGGCAATAATTGAAAAAGAGGATCCTCAAATAATTTCTATCGAACTGTTTTTTTATGGTAAACATAAGAATATATATTGTTACATTAGAGTAATATAGTGTATCTTTGAAATTTAATTATTATTTCATGTTAACATCGTGTGTGTGTGTGTGTGTGTGTGAATATTTGTGAGTAAATGGGTTTAGTGGTTGTTGAATTGTGCACTTGTCTTGAATTTCATTTGAAATTATGTGCGATAGCGAGACATTGGTTCTAGTGTTGTGAATTTTGTGTATATTTAGCATCAAATGATGTGGCCAAATATTTTTTGTAAATGGAAGGTTGTCAAAGCTATTTAAGAGTAAAGAGTAAGCAAAAAAAAAAAGGGAATAAATTCCAAATATAAAAAGGATACGTGTAGAGAACTAATTCTGAAAATAATCAGCAGGTTTCGAGCAAGGCAATTCAAACAGGTCATCATTAAGGTAATGTTGAATCCAGAAAACAATGATGCCAAATGAAATGAAAAGTAAAGGAATATATAATATATCATCTGCAGTTAATTGGCACTAGAGCTTGCTTGCCGTATAGCTATTACATAACATAACAATGTCGTTAAGTTTTCCCTTTCAGTGAAGGCAACTTTTCAATTTCAAAACCACATATTCGTATCTCATTTGTTCTCTTCCTCTAAATCTTCCTAACCTAATCGAATTTTCATAATGCCTCTTTCTTATCCATATTTTAATTTGTCGAGGCTACGTTTTCACATCACCCAGACTTTCATGCTTTGGTGATTAATTAGGTTTTGAAGCCTGATAATAAAGTTGACGATCTATATCAAAGCAATTATTATGATGATAACATCATAAAGTTTCTTAATCTTGAATATAATTCTTTGTCACTTAAATGGCGACGATGCACTACAATTACATCAAGGCCAATTATTTTTGGCCTCGCTCATGTATATTCACTATAAAAAAAATTGACTTTCAGTGGTAATTTATAAAATTCACCATTAAAAATTCATTGCCATAACAACCGTGATTAAAAACTTTTAACAGTTACCAAAAAAATTACTGGTAAAAAGCACTTTCAGCGGTTACTTTTATAAGTTTTAGCAATGACATTTGTTGCCCCTGAAAGATATTTTCGGCGGCAACCTTTTTGTCATTGCTAAAAGTACTTTCAGCGGCAATAAGCTGTCGCTGTCAAAAGTAAAGTCACCATTGAAAGTGATGCCGAAGAAAAACTAGCTTTACCACCTAAATATTTTCACCTCAAATATGTCTTCTTCAAAGTTTGAACTCGTGACCACCTCCTTTCACATCCAATCTCCTTGTCGCTGAGCTGAATTGAATTTGCTTATTACTATTATAAAATAAAATATATATTATCGTATTAAACTTTTAGCGGCAACTTTTTGAAATTGCTACTAAAAGTTTGTAGTTGAATGGAGAACAGAAAGACTTTTAGCGAGGACGCCAATAATCGTCATTGGAGTCAACTTTCAGCGGTAACACTAGAACGTCACTGCTGAAAGTGAGCCCTTTAGTTGGTGATGGTAAATGTTGCCACTGAAGGTCTTACATTCAGCAGCAACTTTTTGTATTGCTGCTAAAAGGTATACTTTTAGTGGCGATGTTTTTGTCATAGATAAAACGTACTAAAAGATACTTTCAGCGACCTTTGTTGGGTTTTTAGAAATGGTGTGATTTGTCATTTTAATAAATATATATAAGGAATTTGCTTGTGACAAGTCTTGTTTTGTTGTGGCTTGACAATTAATAGACGAAGCCTTAACCTAACAGTCGAAGGCCACCTTTGTTGCTATCCATTCTATCTGTTACAAGATGGTTGTTGAATTTGTTTGGTGGTGGTAAATCCATGGCATCAATGAAGGGAACATATATCATCAAATATTGTTAAATGTGTGGCCGATGGTGAATTTTTCTTTTTCTTTTTTCTTTGTTTTGGTCTATTTGGCTGGTGTTTGTGGGTCTTTTTACTTTTATGTGTTCAAGAATTGCTTTTCAACAGCAAGTTTTAGTTGCACTTTGGACAATAAAATGGGTTGGTCTTTATGGATGTTTTTTTCCTGAACCCCAATTTTGACAATGGCATCGATGCCAATTACAGTGACTTTTTACTTGCAGATTCCAAAAAAAGAAAGTGGTGAAAATTTTTTTAGTGGACTTTCAATGGTTACTTTCTTAGTTGCTTTGTTAGGGTTAGGGTTATGATTTTATGTTGTTACTAGTTTGTTGGCTTTTTTGTTGGATCTCTTAAACTTTGTAATTTTTGTCTTTATTTTAACGAAAATATCATTCTCTCTGATAAAAAAAAAAAAAACAAATTCAAGGCTATCAGCTTGCTTCTCTTGTACAAGCAATAAACACATGACTTGCAAGCTAGCTATTTCCTTTCCTAGTCATTCATTATTCACACAATGCTAGACTTTCTTCTTTATATATTGTAATTAGGCTAAATATACTTTTAGTCATTTAATTTAACACAAGCTTTCAGTTTAGTATTTTAACTCTAAAAAGTCGAAAAAGTAAAAAGAGAGATAAAATGATTCGGCTTTGGATATCATGATACTTTTTTTTTTCTAGGTACATGTGTCATTTGATTGACGGTGATCCTGTTTGAAACACTATCGAGTACTAAACGTGGGTACCTATCACAGTGAGAATTCAAATCTTAGTTCACCATGTGGATACCATGATACTGAATGAATGAGAAAGTGATTATCTTACTTTTATTACTTGTTAAGTCAAGTATTTATACAATTGATCAGTTAAATACACAGCAATTTGTCTCTAACTCAAAAACAAGTATTATCTCCCAGACACCAAATGCATAATTTAGCCATTATATTATTTGTCTCTTTGCCATTTTGTCCATATAAAAAAGAGTGCACCATAATCAATATTAAGTGTTTAATTTCTAGTTGTAAGTATGTGTACGTAAAACTTATATATCAGTAACCTACCACTTGTACTAATTTCAAATTGTATGGGTAAATATGAACTTAGAAATATATTGTATTTGTGAAAAAGATAAGTCCAAAAGTTAGTTGAAATTGAGGATTGAAAATATTATCTTATGGCTTCTTCTTTCTTTCATAAATACATATCACGATTGCACACATTATTGTCAATAAAATAAGACATTTCAATTGAAAGAAAGAATATATATATATATATATATATATATATATAAAACTTTATTTTCCCAATTAAATTGACATATAACAATGTCAGTGTCATTTCAAAACATGCATGATGTCTTCCAATAAAAAATACACAATCTTGTTATAATTTAGTTTAGTAACTAGAGGATACACAATGAGCTTAGCGTTCGTCCAATTACCGATAGTACAATTTCTTACCACTTATTTATCGCTTATTATATAAAAATATTGAATATTTAATGGATGGCTATATATGTTGCCGAAGTCACCAAAACACGGATATAATTTTTTTTATTATCAAGAAATCAAACCCTGAAATTATTAGAATGAGTTAAATATGTTGACATATCTTGGCTACGTCTTCCCTCCCCCCCCCCTTCCTTCAAAAAACGAAAAAATTTGTTTACCATGGCTTGTAATTCCAGAAGAAAAGCTCTTAATACATATACTCCATCTGATTAAGACTCACTGTTTTAATATTTTAAATAATAGAGTTGACAAAGTACATATATTTTTTAGAGAGAGAGAGAGAGAGAGAAAAGCTGTTAAAAGTTGAATAATTGACCCACTTGGCTTTAATAATGAGTCACATAAAACAATTTGGAAGAGATAAAGCAGGAAGCAAAGAAACAGCGAACAGAGGAACCACCCTTTCTCTTTTTCTACTTTTCTCAGTTTTCGAGAAATGATAACTTCTACTATAGTTTGAAAAAATAATAATTTATCAATCAAGAAAAGTAATGGAAGTTCTAAACAGAAAAGGTACGATGGCCGAACGGTGATCAATCTTACAAGAGTCATAATTTTCATTTATACAATAAAATTATAAAACTATACATACTAATTCACCTACAAGATAACTCCACCAAACACGGAGGAAAATTAAACCTGATGTAATTTATTTGCAGAGGACTAAGACCAAGGTAGCTCAGGTGGTGAGATGAGGATAGGGTCGTTATCTAATAATTGGTGGAATAATATAAAATGTACGTGAAGAATAGAAGGGAATGCCTTAATTCGTTTACCAAAACATAAATTAATGCCTTACTTCGCATAATATTATATAATACGCATATGTGGATGGTTGGTGGATTAATAATGACTTTGAAAATAGCTACAGAAAATTATTAAATATAAATTTTGGAGCGTTAACTTTCTTGATTTCTTCTCATAACTTGTAAGTGTCTGGTTCTGCATCTCATTATTCGTTGGAAAATTTTCAAAGACCAGACATACATATCCCACTTCGTCTTTGTCGCTAACCAAAGCAGAGTCCTAAGAAATATGATTCTTAACGCCACGCTTTGTCCCTATTATAACAATTCTCTCTTCAATTTTCCCTTTTAATCAAACATCACCAATTAACTAACCATATACTAAGGAATCTTTATTGACTCCAAACTTTTGAGTCTTTGAGGGATATATCTACATATAGACACACGCGCACACACAAAACCAAAACATCGAGCCTTTGAGTCTTTTTTTTCTCCTTCGAAGAATTTGAAGAGAGGATTATCTTACATGCAATAGGAAAAAACCTAAAATTGGGCCAACAGTTGTGTTGTTAATTTCTGAAAATTATAATAGTAATTTTTCAGGATAGAAAGCAACCATACTATTATCATATAATAATTACTAGCCACCTGATTTTATAAAATTGGCAATCAAAATTATTAGCACGTGCAACTTCCAAAAAAAAAGATAGCAAGATTTTGGTAAGACCTTACTAAGATAACATTTTGGGTGATTATAGATTTTAGGGTATTTGAACATATTTTCCTGTAGTTAAGCTCATTAATTAGACATAACTTTTTTATCCAAAATTTTTATGAAAAAACTACTATATGCGTGGCCTCAAGAAACAAATATAATTGCAAAAAAATTTATAATAAGTGAATAACAAGTTTCAGTATAAAAAATGACATAATCTTTTTTAAATTAGATTCTTTTTGTGGGATTTCATGATGATTTCCCCAATTTTTATTTCTTTGGTGGAAATAAATTAAGAAGACATATGATTTAGCTACCTATGGTATGAGTAAAAGAAAAAAAAAGGAAAAGGATAATAAAAGAAACAAAAAAGAGTGAACCTTGGAGTTCATAGCAAGGGACGAATCGTTGGATATTTGTGGCACTAAATCCGATGGCCACAGATGAAAGAAATATGAGTCGTTAAAAGAACAAGTTTTTCTTTGGTCCGAATTAAAGGAACAAGTATAGAAGTGGATAAGGTTTTTGTGATTGGTAATTTTAGTGTTTGTCATCAATTATGATCCTTCTGCACAGAAATTTTCACTATTTATTTAATTAATGTGGTCCGCAAGTCTCAAGCCAAAGTAAAGATCGAAAAGACACTAATTGTACATATACCAGCAACTACTCTTACAATAATAATAATAATAGAACTTGTGAAATTTTTTCAAGAACCATGAGGGTGAAAGATAACAATAATCACTAATACGTGTGTATGTGCGTACGCATGTGTGGATAAGAGGGAAGGAATTGAGGAAATCTATAGGGGAAGAAGCAAGCAAGCAAGCAATATTTTAGTACGTTTCATTTCTTTGGGCATTTTCTGCATGGAATATTTGAAGTACAGTTTATGAAACTGATAATATTGGCTGTGAAAAAACGGTAATTTTGCTATTTACCCTTTTTACCCTATAATTAGTGACGAAATCAATATGCAAAACATACGTAATCAACCCCTTTGGAAAGTAATTATATATATTGACTTGGTTTAAAGCATGCTGTTCACTGTTCACCTTTATTATTTAGCCGTCTTTCTTTCCTTCTCTCTTTCAAAGTGCATATTGCGCTCACCCATTTTATAATTGAAAAGTCATACCAGTATGTCCGCAAATTAACCAGCAAAAAATCACATCTTAGACCCAGATCTTATCTTCAAAATTATAATTATTTTTAAATATTAATTAAAATCACTATTCAATTTTCTGAACTTTTTATGCATTAAAAGCTAATATTAATTTTTCAAAAAAAGTGAAATTCTTAACTAAGCTAAAAAAAAGTCATATTTTTTAAAGCTTGTACTATAATACATCTCATAAAATTAGAATTTTAGATTCTTAGCTTAAAATTTTTTAAAATGAGTTATTTCGATGTGACATTTTTAAGGAAAAAAGTCTCCCATTTAAAATTTTATTGCTGAGAAGAACATGATGCATTTTTATACATATAAAAAGCACCGGTACTTTGCAAATTTTATACGCGCACAGTATTTTCACTTTGATTTTGCTCTGTTCCACCAATAAAATTTTTAGTTCAGGACTTTTCTTCAATTTTTCCAATGTCTCAATTACCAGATATTATTGACTTTTTTTCAGTGTAAAACTCAAGAATCAAGCTAATCAAAAGAAAGAACCTAAAAGAAAAAACAGCAGCACTAACTTCCCTCATCCCGCCTCTACTCTTAAAGTTGGAGGGTTATCAAGATACAAAAATTTCCTACTATCCTATGAGTATTAATATTTAATTTAAACTCATAATCTTACATTTAAAATATACTCATAAAATTTTTTCTTCAAAATAAAAAACTTCAAAACTTGAGCCAAAGGATAGAGTATAACAGGACAAGATGAGGGATTGGGTTTGCACTTTCCTCAAACAAACCGACAAACCACGTGACACAAAGCTGAAGAGAAGATAATTAGGACCATGACCTTATTGATCCATCATCATCATAAACCTAGAAGATGATAAAGCTGAAGCCTTATAATTACAATTAGAAAAACGAAAAAAAAAAAGATTAACGAGGTCTTGCAAGTCTTCTAGATAATTTATATTAAAAAAACAAAAAATATTAAAAGTAAAAAGAGCTCGAGGGAAGATCAAAATTACAAAAAAGTAATGGTAGACATCGTGATTAAGCAAAGACCCATGGTTGACAATGCCACTCCATCGGGAAAAAAAAAATCAACTTTTCTTATTTATCTCACATAATAATATTCTACTGATTCCCCGTTAAAGGACTACCAGCATTTAATTATCACATTTCTGGCCAGAAAAGAAAACAAAAAAATTAACTGTCTGTAATAATAATCATCATCATAATATTCCTCTGACTTGAGAAAACAAGAGCTAATAATAACAAGATTATTTTTATATTTAATTCTGACATGTTACACTGACGTGTTCGACACGTGGCAAAGGGGCTCTGAGGACGACGACAACAACGATGATGCTGATCTGGGAAAGCACCATAGGTCAATGTCGCTGCTATTGTAATCTTGTGCGTGAGGACTCACGTACGCCGCTCTGTGTGTGGACGTTGACGTCGATGATGAGGAAGATCGTAGGGTGGCCATTTGCAGATCCTGAACGACGTCGTTAGCACAGTAACCCATCATCATGGCGCTGCTCGCGGGGTCAGTACTGAAGCAAGCAAGCTGCCTTGAAGACTCGGTCTGGCCATTGAGCTGCGAAGCAACAAGACGATCCAGAGCCGCCCATTTGGCGAGTCTTCCGCCATTAGATGCATCCATGTTATGAACGGTCGGGAAGGAGCCTTCCATCTCTGGAATCATAGGGTGGTACCCACTGTTGGTGTCGATAATGGTATTATTATTATTCTCTAGGCTTGTGGACTTTGGACTTTCTAAGCTTGGGAGCTTCAAGAACCTTTCATTGTAGTTGTTAGAACTGTTATTATTACCGCCACTGTTGAAGCTTGACAGAGTGAATCTTCCATTGTTGCTGTAATTCGCTTCGTTCTCTTCCTTGCAGCTTCTTCCTATTTGCTGAAGTATCTGCTCTAAAGCTCCTTCGTCCTCGCAGGAGTAATCGAAGATGTGGCTTCTTCTGTTGCTATCTCCGGTAATAATGGACGAAGCCAAGGGGCTGTCTAGGGTTTTCAGATGGTTCTTCTTCTTGAATATTCTGCACACCACCCATCCTTCTTCCTGGGCTCCATCTCCCATCACATTCGGCACCTGAATTTATATGGCACCAAGAAAATTCCATAAGTTCTACCAATATAATGCTCGAAGTTCACATGCCAAATCTTATAACTGCTTTTCTGGAGTATCGAACCCAGAAGTTGTCTTCTGGGTTCTACTTTCAGAGTGTTCGCAGAAGAAGTTGAATTCAGATTAATAAACGGATATTTTTCACTTTCATTAACCGGCCAACACAATCAATCCAGCACCAATTTCTGTTCATAAGGAATATACTGAATTCACAAAGAAGGGAGACTGTATCTGAAGCTAATCGCTTTATCAGGTGAGTGGTTTATGCAGAATATGAATGTGTTTTTCAGGGTCAAATATATACTTACGATGTTGGTGTCGCTGGGGTTATCATCCAATCGATATTCGTGCATGATCCAATCAGATTTCTGGCCATGAGGGGCTCGGCCTTTGTAGAAGACAAGAGTCTTCCTCATTCCGATCCTCTTCCCGTTGCTGTATATCACCTTATCCCGGCCGGTGGCTTTCCAGAATCCGGCGGCCGTTGCTCGGTTGGTTCTTGTGCCGGTGGGGTACTTCTTGTCTTTGTGGCTGAAGAAATACCAATCGTTCTGCGGGGTGGTTCCTATCTTACACTTCTCTGGCAAGACAAACCCAGAAATCCAAATCAACAATTGCAAATAATATAAGGACATCATGAAAAGCAAAGCAAGAAGAGGAAGAAGATTGAAGAGGAAGAAGATCGTTGTGTGAGCATTACCTTGAATATCCCATGGCTCGAGCTTGTTGAGATCGACGTCACGAATGACATCGAGGTCAATCTTCTCGTAGGAAACTTTCTTCCTCAAGTAGTACTGCAAAAGCTCCTCTTCGGTGGGATGGAATCTGAAGCCAGGGGGGACCTGAGATTGTCCATTCACAGAAATACTCATGTTTTCCGGCATTCAGGTGACCAGAAACCAGAAGAGAGAAAGGGAGTGAGGTTGCTTCAGCTAGGAAGTGGGCTTGAAGTGTTAGTTCAAGCAGAGAGAGAACATTTAGAAGAGGGAAGAAGAGGGAGATAACAAGAAAGGAAAGAGGAAGGAAAAGGGCAAGATGATGAGGTGGTGTACTGGAACGGCGGAAGACTATATATATGTGGCGGGGGACGGAAAGGACCAAAAGATCCACGAGGAAAATTTTTCGAATTATTAAATACGATACTGTTTCAATTCCTTTGCATATATGATATATCAGTTATTAATTAATACTTTGTTTTGATATACTTTCTACGTTCCGTTGAATGTCCCCATTGGGACATATTTAGTTAAAAATAATTAACGGAACACATGCATGTAAGACCCTTGCTATTTATTATTAATCTATAACTTCAAGGTCAAAATAGTCCAAACATTTTTAAAATATTATTTTTATTGCATTTTATTTTGAACTTGATGGCTAATAAATTTTGATTAACTAATGGGGAAAAATGGTAGCAAAAATATTTGTCGTTATTTTTGTCTCTCAATGTAATTTGAGACTGGAGCAGCCCAATTATGAAAGTAATTATTCGATATACATTCAAACATTTATTTTTTGGTTAAAATAAATATAGATGCAAAGCATGTTTTGTTTGTTTTGAGAAAATATGAGTAAATTGTTATTAAAAGGAAAAGATTATGTATTAATTAAATGAGCTATATTAGTAATTAATTAAGAGGCGCAGGTGTTAGTTGGAAGAAACTATTAAGTACAAAAACTCAAATTTCAGTTCATGGGATTTGGATTCAGTTCTTCTATTACTCTCTCCTTCCTTAGATTTAATCTTCAATGTTTGAGATTTAATATTTTGTAAGATTATTATTAAATATTTATCAATAAATTAAAGTAATGAACAAATGAATTTTAACTACAACTAAAATTAAATTTGATTAATTTGAATATATAGCGAAGAAAAATATAAGGGTGGGTGGGAATGTGAAATGTAAGAGGAGAGGAGCTAACTAAGGGGATGTTCAGGTCGGAACCTCTCCTTCTTCCTTTACCGTCCTCTTTCCTTCTCTTCTTTTTACTAATCATTAGATTAACATATTTTAACAGGTTAGATTTTAACTTTTTATAATTAAACTACTTATAAAAAAATTAAAAAATATTTAGTACATTTGCAAACTATTAGAATTAAATTTTAATATAGTTTGTAATTTATTATTTATTTATTTTTATAATTTATTCTTTTAATAATATTTTTAAAAAATTTAAATTCGAACCGTTAAAATATTAATCGAATGGTTAAAGAAAAGAAGAGGAGGGAAGAGGGTGGAAGGGGAAGAAAAGAGGTTCCAAATCGGGAGATGTTTGGTTATTGCTAAAAGTGCTTTCTAAAAGTACTTTTCTGTAAATCGAGATAAATTAAATGGTTAAGATGTATCCAGCACTCCCAAGTATTTTGTCACGTGCACCTAGTGGCCTAAAGTAATTTATGGTACAATTTTGCCCTCAAAGTAATTAAAATGGTGCACCGGTATCCCATGCTAACAGATCTGTTACTTTGACTGTTAAATTGATAAGTCAGCACAAGTTTGACCAAAATAATCTGACGTGGCATGTCTAATAAGCAGGTGATGTGGAATTTTTTCGCGGTTAAGGTGCATCCAGCACTCCCAAGTATTTTTTTCAGGTGCACCCAGTGGCCTAAAGTAATTTATGGTGCAATTTTGCCCTCAAAGTAATTAAAATGGTGCACGGGTATCCTATGCTAACAGATCTGTTACTTTGACTGTGAAATTGATGAGTCAGCACAAGTTTAACTAAAATAATCTGACCTGGCATGTCTAATAAGTAGGTGATGTGGAATTTTTTTCGTCTGCAACTGCTTTGTTTTCTCTATTCAGTAAATGCTCTCTTCGGCTCTTGGAATTTTTTTCAAAGTAAGAAATTTTTTCAGAGATACTCCTTTGGTTCTATTTATAGGGTAGAGAGAGAAGATATTTTTTGGTCCTATTTATAAGGCACTGAGAGAAATTTTTTGTATGGATGTATAAATTTACCCCTCATTTATTATTATATTGACTTTGTTTATATGAGGTATAATGTATATTAAATAGGGATAAAGTTGAAAAGTTATTAAAATTTAAATGAGAGTTAATGAAATTTAAGGTTTTCTTTGGTCTGTGTGAAACATGCTGGAAGTGCCTTATAAATAGGACCAGAGGAGTAATATTCAGACAAAACAATGGAATTAACAAAAAAAGCCATGTCACCTGCTTATTAGACATGCCAGGTCAGATTATTTTGGTCAAACTTGTGCTGACTAATCAATTTCACAGTCAAAGTAACAGATCTGTTAGCATAAGATACCGGTGCACCATTTTAATTACTTTGAGGGCAAAATTGCACCATAAATTACTTTAGGCCACTGGGTGCACCTGGAAAAATACTTGGGGGTGCTGGATGCACCTTAACCCCGAAAAAATTCCACATCACCTGCTTATTAGACATGCCACGTCAGATTATTTTGGTCAAACTTGTGCTGACTCATCAATTTAACGGTCAAAGTAACAAATCTGTTAGCATGGGATACCGATGCACCATTTTAATTACTTTGAGGGAAAAATTGCACCATAAATTACTTTAGGCCACTGGGTGCACCTGGCAAAATACTTGGAGGTGCTGGGTGCACCTTAACCCTAAATTAAAATTATTCACATATTTACTTTGTCTATCATAAAATTATTTTTAAAATTATAGTTTGGTTTCTATCCAAATACTCTCAAATATTAGTGAATATGGAAGGTTAAATGTAAATTAGTGGTAAAATGAAGAAGCTGATGATATGATCATACTCTTCCAGTCCTAAATATAAGATCCTTATATAGTGTATATAAGAATTTTATATTTAAGACAAGAAGAGTAATAGATAGCATGTGAGAAGAGGAGGGGGTAGAAGAGTGATATTGTATAACGGAGAAGAAAAGAGAGTGGGGCAGTTTTGGGGGGAGAGGGATCGGAAAAGAGGCACCTACCAGAAAGGAGGGGAGAGGGGGGGCCCAGGTGTGTGCGGGTATCGCTCAAGGGGCCCACACGGGAATGAGGGAGGACAGGGGAAGGGCGCACGCGCACGTCCACAACTACGACCTCTGACCTTAAAATCTCAAGGGAAAAGCACATCTTAAACAACCATGGACCATCTTCCATCTCCTGCAACCACCGCCAACTACACTGCCTTTCCTCTTTCTCATGCATCCCTCCCTCCTTTTTTATACTCTCTATTATTCTTTCTCCAAATAAACCCCATGTACAAACAAGGTGTTTGGATGATACGCCAGTGAGGAGGGTAGATCGGGTACGAGCAACTAACGTTTTTATTCCTCTTCTGTTCTCTACTAATGTTGCAATAGATTCGTGCTTTAATTTTTTCCAATTGAGAGATTGAAAGGAGCACTTAATGGTGTGCTGAGCAAGAACTCTTTGGTTAATTGATACTAAAAATTTGATTGTTGGTTGTTAAAGCTTAATGATGTGATATGATGATCTTATACTACCCCTTAATATAAAACCTCATTTGACTTTTATTTTGATCCTAAAAATAAGACCTCGATTCACTTTATTTATCATATATATTTATACATTTTTTCTAAGGTAGTTCTTCTAATAATAGTCGTTCTAGCCTATATACGTGATTAGCAAGGATATTTTAGAAAAGACAACATCTATTTATGACAAATAACTAATTTAACTTATTTTCTTAATCTATTTAAATTAGTCAACTAACTCTTATATTTAGGACTGGAGATTATATTGTTTAAGGTTTCTTGTAGTTGTATCATTCATTCTTCTTGTTTCACTTATACACCAACTTTCTTATGCAACATGAATGTCACTAACGGACATACATATGAGATGAATACCTAGGTGGTTGTGGTTTATATATGATTCGACAGCGTCCTACTCTGTCCTCTCTCTCCCTTTCCCACCCTGTTTTTGTTCTCTTCTCCCTTTGGTTTCTCTCCTTCCATTAGTTTTACAACCCAATGTCAAAGGCAAATAGTAGTTACCCGGCTAGCTAGTATACTGATTATTGTTTTTTCGCATTCAGAAACCAAAACTAATTAACAAGGTAATTATTTTTGACAGACATTTCTTTTCTCCCTCATTCATCCCCTTTTTTCTTCTTTTATGTTCACTTTTACTTTCATAGGGTCTTTATATAATTAAGCCATTTATTTAATTTTATTAATTTTTTTAAATTAATTAATTAGATTTTATATTAAGAATTGAACGTGATATATTGTAATTCATTGTTAATTCAAATATATATTGTGGGGAGACATAGAGGAGAAGAAATCACGAACGAAATAAAAAAATGTCAATTGATCAAGTATTAATTCCATATAATAATTAGAATCACATATATATATATATATATATATATATCATCCACGGTATATGAATCCTATGGTAGTCAGGTTTAATGGTGAACTTTCAGTGATGCACGTGAAATCCATTGGAATGCTTGTCTTGGTGAAAAACATATGGAATCTCTATAAATAGATATGGGATGGGCTCTTTCATGGACATGGACGAGGATTACATACACAGTAACCGACTGTCATTCATGCATCATCATACGTTGTGTAGATAGATGAGATAAATGTAGGACACGATTGTATTTGTCTGCCACTGTCTAGCTAATGTGTCTATATCAAGCACCTCTCCTCGGAAATATGAAAACTTGTTATAAAAGGCTTCACCCACTGATAGAGAAACGTGTACATCCAAAACTCAATTCAAAACTAATTTGTCTATATCTATATATATATATATGTCCTGGTTAATTATAAAAAAATACTACCTCCGGTCCTAATTATAAGAGTCAGTTGACTAATTTGAGGAGATTAAGAAAGTAAGCTGAGTTAGTTATTTGTCTTAAATAGGTGTTGTCTTTCCTAAAATATCCTTACTAATCAAGTGTATTGACTAGAACTATCATTGTTAGAAGGGCTACTTTGAAAAAAAATATATAAATATGAGAGATAAAGTGGATTGGGATCTTATATTTATAACCAAAATAAAAGTCAAACAGAATCTTATATTAAGGACTGGAGGTAGTAATAATTATACCAAAAATGATGATGATGATGATGTGGGATACATATAATTAAAGGGTTTGAATTGAAGGATGATATGTGAGAGCAGAAGAAGGTTATATGAATAATTGAATTAGCATCAGCGTCGTTGCTGTATATTCTTTTTGACTATGTGGCATCGACAACGGCCATGGTCAGCTTTATACACACAGCCACCAAGCTAGTTAGTATCAGCCTTGACTATTGGCTCTTGTTAAAGTAATATCACCATCCTCGTGCATCACCCTTCATTCCTGTTTCAAAACCCTTTATTTTACCTTCTTTTTTTTTTAAACCGGCTTCAACGTCTTCCTAGCTTAGAAATATAATAATAAATTGGGTAAAATAGCATCCAATACCCTGATATTATTTTCCTAGTGTATCCAGCATTTCAATATTATTTTTCAGTCATATCTAGCATCTTAATTGATGGTGCTGGATACAATATAAATAAAATTAGGGTGATAGAGCTACCAAAAAAAAAAGGATAACATTAAGTTACTAAGTGTATTATAAATAATATTAGAGTACTGAATACATTTGAAAAATAACATCAATGCTAATAATATCAGGGTACTAGATGCTACTTTATCGTAATGCCTTCCTTCTCATCTCCAACAAACACAGGCGTATTTGTACGTATGTATGTGTACACATGCACAATAATTATGCAATAATATAAGTCAATTAATTCGGATAATATATGTAACTGCATTATAGGAAACTTAATTATACGATATTTTCTTTTCTTATGAAAGTATAGACTCGGTCTTTGCAGAGAGGCTAGAATGATTTAATACAATTAAATGTGAATATATATATATATATATATGAAGTTTTCTTGTTTTTTCTCTCTCTGCTGCTTCATGATCTGACATTTTATCTATTACAATAATGACTAAAAAATAGAGAACATATAAAATAAGACAAAATGATAATATAAAATCATTGTTGAATCGATCTGTTTATTGTGTTATTGACTTTGAAATTATGTGGCTTTATAAATATGTTTATCAGTATTAATTTAGATGCAAAGAGATGTTTTAATTTCAAAGAGAGTACATACATTCTATATTTACAAGCAGAAACATGAAATCAGGTAAGGGACGGTGCGTAATTTTATTATAAAGTTAATATGATTCATAAAATAATAAATAAACACATATATGCGAATGTGATAATTAAAAAAGGTTTTCCCCAGGCTGCTGGGTATAGACTTGTGAACTAAGCCGTCCAAGGCTCTGTTTAAAAAATTACAAAATAACATATATAAGAAAATTAACAAAATGCTTAATACCAATTAGTGTTTTTGACATCTGACGACACGAAAGATGTGGACTTATTAATAATAATGCATGCACAAGATGTGCTGCGCGGACTTATTTGCTTCTTCTCCTTTTCTTTTTCCTTCAAACATTGATTGTCAAATAAGCTTGATATAATGTGGTGATTAATAGACATTGCCAAGAAAATTGTACTATAATCAGATACTATTTTTGGTCATTAACAAAAGGGTTTGATAGAGGGTTAGATTTGGTCCTCATGTAAATACTCCTCTGGTTCTTAATGTAAGACCTATTTAACTAATTTAATTAGATTAAGAAAGTTAGATAAGTTAGATAATTATAAGAAATATAACATATTTTTCTAAGACACCGTAATCATCTTGCCTAATATATGCTATCCTTCTTTCCTATTGGATTATGGTTGACAGAGTTCTAATAGGGGTAATTTAATAAAAATTGATGAATATTAGAAATAGGGCTTATTTAATTAAAACCAAATCAACTCAACAATTAGGTTCTATGTTAAGAATTGAAAGAGTATAGTTTTTTTTTTCAAATTAAATTATCCCTACTGATTGTACATATTAAAGGGTTCCCAAAGGATAGTTTAGAGATAATATTAACTTAACTAATTTTTTAATATCCACAAATTGATTCTCTAACTTTTATATTAGCAATTGGAGGTAGTATTAAATATGCAAACAAATTAAAGCTCAATTTCTAAGTACAGTAATATAAATTTGCTTGACGAGGAAATGATATGATAATCATTATAATTATAAACAAAATTGATGATACGGACAATAAGTAAAAATTGATTACTTGTTCTTTTTGTAAAGTGTACTACTGATATTATTAGTAATAATAGGGCAGTGATTAAACTAGGCCCGATCGAGCTGAGCATATTATAAACGAAAGCAGTCATTCATGTGAATTATTATTGAAGCGGGTGAACCACGTCGGTCACTCTGGTTGCTTGTTTTTCTTGAAGATAATCAAGGGCCTCTTTATACCATTTGAATATTTGTTCAATTAGTTATTAATGGGGTTTTAATTAATCCTAATTATTCATTTTTGAAATGACTGCTCAAATTGAACAGGCCAAGCTGCCACACAAAAGTTGATCACTTCCGCACACTCCCTCCATTTGGCACTTTTTGTAATATGTTTAAAAATATATAAGAATTTTTGGGTTTCCAAGATGTAATTAAATATATTTTTTTTCAAAAATACCTTTGATGAGCATTAACAAATAAGAAGTAGCCATCCAATGAGACGCACTATTAACTAAAGCAAAACATAATTTTAAAATGAGAGTGTATATATTAACTTTCATTAAAAATTTTGTGCACCAGCAAAAGAGAAGTATCTTATTCGAGTATTGAAGTTCAATTTCCCTGATATATATGATTCGCTCACAGGGATTCGTAAAGGTATGGGGCAATTAATTTATACAAACAAGCACAAGTATTTTTTTAATGAATCTTTTAATGGACGTGGATGTCTCTAATTACTTTAAAAGTAAATAAATTATATAGTTGAAGTGCGTTTAATTGTTGAAATGATTTCATACACTACTCAATGTCCTAATAGCAGTATCTTCCCACATGTCTGGGCTAATACCAAATGTGGATGTGAAATGTTTAATTAATTCTAGTTGACATTATTTATGGAATAGATCTACCTAACAAATTCCGACGAGAAAAGTTAATTATATTCGTCAACCAGAGAATGCAGAAGTCACATTATAATTAAATCGAATGAAAACAAAGTGAATAATAATTTAATCAAATTTCAACATTATACTTTTGTCTGTATGATTATTTCTAGAAGTTGGGTCATATCATCATTTATTTTATTCTTTCAATATAATCATAATTGTAATTATTTTTAAGGTGCAACGGAGAGTCGTAGACCCCATCTTGAACAATCTAACAATCAATTAATCGTCACAAGCAAGATTATATAATAAAGATATTTCAGGAAAGGATGTGACAGTATCATAAGGCAGGAGTTCAAATCCTTATGAGGATCTTAGAAATGAGTTGTTTATAAAAATATCTATAAATGCTTCTTGAGTTTTGAGGCTTACCATAATATTGATGAAAATTTGGGGGGGGGGGGGGAATACTTTTTCTAGTCACTTATATAGAACTAATTATGAGTTAAATTTGGTCCTAAATTCATTTTATTTTTTGTATTTATCATTTTTCTAAACTAATTTGCCTAGCTTATAAATGGATATATAATTTAATATTATACATTGATATTTTAAGAAATCAAGTTATGTTTATTATAATTAAATAATTAAATTAAATTTTTTAATTAATCTGTCCAAATTAGACAAGCAATTATCATATTAAAGACTGAATGGAGTAATAAGTTGACGGGGGAAACGCACTCGCTGCAATAATAATACGAATTTGGAGATACCTTAAACAATGATGGTGACGCTTGATATATGTATATATATAAATATATACATGTTGTGTTGAGTTGAAGTGAGAAAATACGAGGTAAGGTGTAATTAAATTATACAGATGTTATTAATCATAATAAATAGGAATAATCAGTTGAAGTTCAGAATACATATAATATTATGTCGGTAACGTCATTGAGTTGAATATATAATAGCGAAAGAAAATGAATAGAATTAGTTAAGAAACGCCCACAGGTCACAGCACTAATGATTCCCTTTATGCTCCAAATTCCTACTCTAATCATTCGTTTTTTAGCTGATAGCCGATGGAGCAACCACTTTTAGTTACTAACCGGCACCACTGATATATCTCATTTTCCCCCCTTCCTTTTTTTTTTCCTTCTATTAATTAATTAATTATAATTTTTTTACTAAAAGGAGGGTTCATGATCTGACGAGCACGAAAATATAATCGAATTATCACAGAATCGAACTGATCATAGCATTCATATGCATCTGTTTTATAATTAACACTAATTAGTGTGTTATCGTTTTAAGTTCATCATCAGTTAGCAAATCATGTTCTAATTAAGTTGCCAAAAGTTAGAAAGGGGAAAAAAATAAAACTTGTGGTCCTAACTGGGTGTATGAGTTAAACTCATGTCATCATTTAATCATTAATCATGATTACATTAAAGACAATCATCTTAAAACACCGCACCATTATGGCTGTGGCATAAAAAAGACATGTTAACAATTCTCTGTTAATTAAGACGGCAGTGGCATGCCTCAAATTCTGTTCAAACCCTAAACCCATGTTTGGCCATCTATTTCACCGCACCTAGTTCTCTTAATTAGCCATTTCCTCTTTTGAAGAAAATGTTAAATGAAAGACTAAAAAGGGGGAAAAAAAGAGTATCTGAAATTGAGGAAGCTTCATTGACCCGAGGCTGTTAATTAACTTGTGAGGAGAGATCAGTGCAGAAATTAAAAGAGATCAGATCAGGAGGTGGAAGGTGAAGTGGGGAACATATAGAAACGACAAAAACAGGAGAGAACAAGGTTAGGTTGTTGCGAGGGAGGGAGATGTGTTTAAGGTACGTCATGTATACGTGGCCCTTTCTAATTGAATTCTAATGTCATTCTTACGTTGAATCCCACAAATATCTGCCGCCAATTCTAATTAATGCTCTTTATTAAACTTCCATATATTTAATTCTTAATTTCACCATTAAAATGTCCGTTGTTAGGGTGGTTAGTAATGGGGCACATCCCCAGAGGACAGAGAGAGAGAGAGAGAGAGAGAGCAGACTGTTAATTAATCAGAGTGCTTAATTCTTTTCATTGAGAAAAATAATACCAATTAATAATTAATAATTATAGATATAAGGCGTATTTTAATAATGATGAGAATTATAATGAATTATATAGAGCATGGCAAACCATCAGTGGGATTGAAAACTACGAGGTGAAAAAAAGATTTAGAAAATTAGAGAAAGAGGTCTCGGATACATTAATTAATTAGGCAGGTATTTTGCACGAATTAAGTAACAATATTATTTTATAAAGTTGGTGTGATCTGTTTTTATGGTTAGAATAGTCGTACGAGAGTTGAGATGTCAACATAAAGGCACAAAGAGCTCGGTAAATTCGGTACTGAAAAATTGAACAGACATGGTTATCGAAGGGGGAAAAATTGAAAACAACACACACACATATAATCTATTTTTATATATATATATATATATATATTTAGAATTTGCTTCTCACCAGCTAGGGTTTTCATCATCACTATCCTTCGTTCCTGGACAAAATACTTCACGAAATTCATAACAATTAGGTTGTTTGAAAGGGATGGGCGAAGAATAATTCTTAGATTCAGATTTGTTATCTAAACAAAAACAATTCGATAAGCAAGTATGCTTTCTTACCGCTCAATCGATAAAATGCTATGACTGGGCCCATAAAAAGAATTTACCTCGGATCCATTAGTATACATGTTCATATATAATCCGGGAACAACATTGAGGCCCCAGCAGCCTATGATTTCTTTTATATTGTTCACTCAAAATAATATAACAAGTTTTTTCCTCCAAAAACAAAAAAAGGACGAACATATTTTTAAACGTAATAAACTTTTCTTAGCAGTGGCTTTAATTAGGTTCATAGCCAGGAAACTATCCTAATCCCGGTCCTACAAATTACAAAAGCAATATAGTTGCTAACGCCGAGTTAAACAATGCATGATATTTAACATTTTAATGTATTTTCAGATATCTTAAACATAAGATTCCGATCCCACAAAAAAGGTGGAATTGCTCTGAAGAAGCTCTCACCGAATAAATTAAAATGGTTTAGTGTAGAGAGGCAAAAACGTAAGAAAACTAAAACAAATAACCTAATCGATCAATCATACCACGATGAAACATCGTGAAGACCATTTTTTATGAGAAAAAATTGTGCAAATTATATGGTAATCTAATCATAAGTAATACCATAATCCCCTAGCTGTAAACCTCCCCCACAAAACATAAACGACAAAGTAACAGGAGATTGTCAAGCTAATATATATACACTTAAGTATATTTAATCACGCGGAATTAAATTTAAGTTAAAGAAGATATATGCTCAGCTTCAATCATTAAACCAAAGCTGGCATGGGACGCGACATCTAAATAGTTATGAGGTAACCTGCAGGGCGGACTTGGTCATATAATTTATAAAGGTAATGACCCCACTCATATAAGATTATATGTTTCATTTCTCATCACGTGGCCCCGGCAAACAGTTACACTGCTACACAAATTTCATGTATTTAATTTGTGAATACATGCAATAATGCTGTCTGTTCAATTCATGCGATAAGGAAATATATATAGAAGGGAAAAAAATTGGAAGTTGAAGATTTCATACACATTAAAATACTTCGGAAGTTTTTTTCCCCCAAACACACATGGACGTGGGCCAAAGTAAAACAAGAAAATTTACAATCAGGAACAGAAAATGAGAAATTTGCAATCGGAGTGTATCGAACTTGTAAAAAGTTGAATACGAAAAAGAGTGCCTAAAAAAGAAACAACTAACTAGCAAGCTAGTAGCCTACAAATTTGGACGATATTATTTTGGCAAAGATAATATATTTAATTACGGTGTTGATAAATATGCTAACAATTGATGATTAAAGTTTCATATATATATATATATATATATATATATTTATATGTGCTTCTTGATAAACAAAGCAAAACCTGACTATAGATAGCTCAGACGCATGAATATGTGAATATAAGAAATCTGATCATTAGCATTTCTTGGGGGGGAATTAAAAAGGATTTGTTCATCATCAGATCATAAAATTCTAATAATTAAGGAGTTTAATTATTTGCGTAAACCATAATCATAGGCTTTTGTTGTGCATCATATATATAGAAAGAAGTGTGTTTCAGAGGTTTTATCATCAATAGGCAAGGAAAAATATGATTCTGTAGGGTTTTGGGTTCCAATTTTCAAAGGTTAAGCCTCCGTTGTCAGCGATATCCCACCAGCTGCTAGGTGAGGTTTTCGCAATTTTTTTTTTTCCCTTTGCCTTATTTGATCTTTGTGTTTGTTGAAGGTCAGAACAAACCAATAAAGAAAGGGAAGAGAAAGTACTTTACTATGTTGGCGTCTCTACCTGTTTCATATTTTCTTTGTATTACGTTTCAAGTCTTTAATCCTAACCGCAAGTGTCGTTTATAACCAAAATAGAATCCTAGCTAATTGCACAAGGCAAAGCACGTGTATCATAAGTCATAACAACAGGAAGAATAAGATCCATTAAATCAGATACAGCATAGAGGAAAAAAAAAATTATAGGTTAGATCGCACGTCGATCCGCAAATTTGTTAGAAAACTGTATGAAAATTTGACCCTCAAAAATAAAAGCATAAAAATTTCCCACTTTTTCACCTTTTTTTTTAAATCTTATTAATTCATTTTTTTTTGCCAATTAATCTTATTAATTCATGCATGCATAATTTAACACAATCATATGCCTCGATTCATTAAAGTTGGTAATTGATGATTTCTAGGCAAGCTTTCAACATTTCGTGTTTAAATTGATCACCAAAGATTCTGAATCCTACGTTCATACTTCATATATAAAAGTAACTTAAAGGGTGTTTGGAATGTCTAGGAAATACTTTTTAAAAATATTTTTATGCAAATCGAGATAAAATTTTTCTCACGTACTTATTTCATATACTATAAAATTATTTTTAAAATCATAATTAGGTTTCCGCGCGTCTAAACAGCCCTTTAGTATCACATGGGATTTCACATATGATTGGCTCGTTATCTTAGATAAGCAATTAAGCTAAGCATTGGAAAATTCTAATCATTGAGTCACTTTTTATATTTTTTTGTTAAAAAAATTTCTAAACGTGGCCTTGCTTCAGTGTATTATAATTATTTGCTTTCTAAGACAATCTGTTGATGATTAGTCCGTTAATTATAATAGACTTTAATATTACCTCCGGTCCTAATTATAAGAGCCAGTTGACTAATTTGAGGAGATTAAGGAAATAAGTTAAGTTAGTTATTTGTCCTAAATAGGTGTTGTCTTTCCTAAAATATCTTTACTAATCAAGTGTATTAATTAGAACTCCTATTATTAGAATGGTTACTTTGAAAAAAAAAGTATAAATATGATAGACAAAATAAATTAGGGTCTTATATTTAGAACCAAAATAAAAGTCAAACATAGTCTTATATTAAGGACCGGAGGTAGTATCTATGTGCTGATATGATAATTGTGATGTATCACGCATGTTTTAGTGAAAGTTTATTTGCCAGTTTAAAAAATGTGCTTGATGAAATCAAATCTTGCGACTGGTGGCCCTGATAAAATACATAAAAAAATGTTTATGTATTTTTCAACTTATACTGACAAAATTAAAAAAACAAGAATGATTTTTGAAGCATCAGATAATGAAATTCGACCAAAAGAAAATAATGATTTTCAGGGATTAAATTATTGATTTATTTTAAAAATATTCTTACAAATATTTTCAGTGATTCAACCGACATAAGTGAAATTCTTACAAATAACGATTAGAATCTCATCTATACTAGTAAGTATTTATATGTACATATTGAAGCTTCTCTTCTAAAAAACATGAACTAAATATTCCTTTATATATATATTTATATATATATATATATATAACTTTTTCAATTTCTGCTTACTTACCGGGGGGGGGGGGGAAAAAAAAAGTGAATAATGATACAAGTTTTAGATCTCAAGTTTTTTCTGAAGTTTCTACTCGCTTCATTTTATTCTCCTGGTCGTCTAATAATGGGATTCAATAATATCGCAACAAAATCCAGCTAGTTTTACTTTCTCTTTATCAATTTTTTTTTCCAGGAAAAAGGAGAAAATCATATATAAAGAACTTTTGGCTGAAGATCACTAATATATATATCTCAATATATATAAAAATCAAATCTATATCTCTTCTGGGACGTGCAATAAAAAAAATAGTTATAATAAGTAAAATATTTACACTTTATGAATAATGGGACTTTTTTTTCAGGCTCTGTATATATAGATAAAAACGTTTTTACTTAGTCACTAGAAGATGTCATATATGGGTCATTATAAATAAACACGTCCACAGCCCCACACCACTTTCCAGGATGTTTCCAACGTGGGATTTTAGTCACATGCATGTGAAAATAATCAAAGATTGCACAGAGTCAATCCAATAATTTTCTGGAGTTTTCTCAATGAACAAAATTTATAAAATATATAAGATCCCATGCAGTTGATGCGATGCTTTCAGCTCAAGCTAAAACTTGGTGAGATTATCGGGATGTATATATATATATATATGTATGTATAAAGATAAAAATTAGCATCTGACTTTATTTTGTTATCCTCAATTCGAAGATGGATGATTAACCACAGGTTTATAATAAAATGAAAGATGCAAATTGTAAACAAATTGAAAAAACGTTAATGTTATTAGCACATGAATATAATTAGTGTCGTGGTGTTAAATGAGCATATGATGATTAACCAGGAATCTAATCTAAGAGCCAATGTCTACGTTCAAAGTCACGAGGTAAATGACAAAAAAAAAATGAAGAACAAATTCAACTTCTTGATTTGTACCATCCACCAATATTGCGGACTTTGAAGGTCCATTACATTGACCCTCAAACCCTCCCTGTGATCCCCCTCTCTTTTCTCTATTAAATTCTTTTACTGTTGTGGGGTCATCCCATCAAATAATAACACGAACTAAAATCGTGTACATATCGACTCTTAATTTTCACTCTATCTATTCTTTCATTTATTTAGATATATTATATGAATATTAATAATTATTGCTTAACAGTTTGAAAATTCTGCAGATTCTACATGATTCAATCAAAAAATGACACACAAACAAAAGTTGTGAGCAATGCTAGAGTGTGCGTGTGTAATTTGCATTTGCACCCTAAAGCAAGATCATTAAGAGAAAATTAAATGACGAAGGAAGACAGAATCATACAATAGTAGTACTGATTGATTAAAGCAATAGATTCTGAATTTGATGATTTTTGGTTTTGTTAATACTGTTCAATCGTCATCATTTCATTTAACTAGGGAACAACCATCCATAATGTTCATCGAATTTAATGTGCCTTTTTGATTCTCCTGAGGTTGATATGTCCATCATTTTTTCTGTGTAATAGGTAGCTTTCAGAGATGGAAATATTGTCGATAGATTCTGCCACACGCACATATATATAGGTTTATCTTTGCTTGCAATTAAATTGCCTCACGAAACATTGTATTGTAATAATTAAAGATGAAAAAAGCATATATAGAATAGATTCTTTGCCTTCGGTCAAAAAAAAAAAGGAGAAAGAAAAAAGAATAGATTATTTGCCTTGGCCGTGATTCATGTGGTTGACGATACCTCATATTTTCGCTGTTGAGAGATTCGACCTATGTGATTTAATTTTGTTCCCAACTCATTTATATGTTTCTTTCCCTATTTGCCAGGCCTAAATATCAAGGCTAGCTAGCTAGCTAGCTTCTCTTTCTCAAAAGCTCTTCAAATTATCACTGGGGTAAAATGCCCTGTTTAATACAAGCTATCTTTACTTTTTAAAAACAAACACTTCTGAAATGCATTTGTCAAGCAATATATAATTTCTAACAATTAGAAAAGAAATTACAGTAACTGATGTTGATCTAGACAATAGACAATCACGCTTCTTAATTTCTATTTAAAAAGGCAAGCTTAAGATGTTTACTCGTTCTTCGATTGACTGATGTGTCATATCATGATATTATGATTTAAAAACAATGTGCTTTCCTTTTCTTTTTATATAGAAGAATTAGACAATAAGATTCTTCATTAAAAAATTTATACGTAAGAGGAATCTCTTAAGTTCTTATACAAAGAAGGTATAATGGCACTACAAATTTGGTATACACATAATATTGGTACTATATTGTGATATTTTAGTCAGTTTTCTCAAAAAATGCATACGTGGATGGGTGCGTTGGGCCTGCTACATATGTACAAGATTTTGGGCTTCAAATTGAATAATGGGTTTTATTGGACATTGTTACCACAAATGGTGAATACAAACCACACGAACCTCTAATTAGGCTGCGAAAACCAGCCGTTCGGGAAAATTTGTTTAGACCAATGGCATATGGGCTTTACATTCACATAGCAATAGCACTACTTTGTTTGTTTGTTTTTTTTGTTTTTTTGGCTCCCACTATTAATTGATTTTTTTTGCTAGACATTTAGTATCCTTCAATAGAAGGTGTTCCCATTTGAGATACTACTAAGTATTAAATATAAATACTTCTTTCAATAGAAATTCAGACCTTAGTCTTCACGTTACGAAAGAGTAACTCATTCGCTTAAATCCAAAGGTTGGTTTAATTGAATTGCTACTTACTGTCATTTTAATTCCTTCAATCACTTTTTATAAGGCCCTGCTAGGAGCTGGTCAGTAGACCGTATGCGTTCCAGCTTCCAAGCCTTTTCTTCAACATTGCCTCCTTTTAATGTTTGCTGTTTAGCTCTTTTTCTCATTAAAGCATATATTTAAGATATAGGTAAAGTTGACAACTTTTTTCATTTTCAAATAAATTAACAGCTTCTTCTTCATTCAGATGAAAAGGCTAAGAAATTAACACGTACGGTTTTTATCCTAACTATGTTGGAAAGCACAGATATTCCAGGCAGGCCACGGGGATGGGCTTGATGACCCAAAGCTTATATACCAAATTAACAACTGAAGACTATACAAGTTTGATGTTCCTTCCCAGGCTCATGAGATCAAGGCATTACTTGTGTGTCTCAGAGTTACAATGGCCTGGGTTTTGAATTGAACATCACCCTGGATAAGTCTGTTGTTGCCAATGTCAATAATTAATTAAGAGATTAAAAAAGCTATGTTTTTGTTATGAGTGTAATTAACTTAAACTAATACATCAACAAATATAGTTGGTCTGTGTGAGCGAGTAGAAGACTGCAGGAGTGGGGCAATAGTTCAAGACTTCAGGCAGGCAGCTGTATTTGAAACACCTATATCAATTATTAGTTAAATGTAATTTTTATTTATTTATATAATCTGATTCGTTTCCCAAAAAAGATTATTAGAAAAATCATAGAGGATTGTGCCAGAAACTATTGGTTCACGGAAGACCACCCAATGTACTGTACTTTTCACCGTTAGTAGAATTACTGCCCAAGACCGAAGAGCAGGGGACGCTGAAACAGAACAGGGACATATACATCCATACACACACCAAAAGTAAAAACATTTCCTGGAAACACATTCACAAATCCACACCAAAGCCAGCCATTACACTTCAACGTAGCAGAAGAAGAAAGAAAAGCTTCCAGCCCACAAGACAGCGAAGCAAGCAATGTTTCCCCATGAAGAAGACCCACCTCCCACAAACATATATTATAATAATAACGATTACTATTATTTAGTTGTATTATTTTTCTGTTCATGTATTATATGGCAGAGAGAGAAAAAGTGGGCGATACAGAACAAAAAAGGTTGGTCTTTGGGTCTTCTACATTTCATTGGACACCCAATTCGTGGGTCCCACTAGCAGCTTTTTTTTGTCGTCGCCATCTTCTTCTTCCTTTCTTTTTCATTCTCTCTCCCCCCTCCCTACCTTTCCTTCCCGGCCACCCTCAATAGTAATGATTTTATTTCTCGTTAGAGGGTATCGTAGTTGAGGAATCTGAGGAGGGGTGGTTGTAGAATCGTTGATGGTGTGAAAAAGTTTTCATTTTTAGCCTCAACAAATGTCCCATTCCTTTAAGAAACCAACGGAATCACGCGTCTGCACGAGCGGTTTTTATCTCCACTGCTGTGATCTTTATCAAACAAATTAAATAGCCCCTTTTCCAGCTTTTACATTTATATATATCCGGCCACCTTATCCCCACAACATTGTCTGGGTTCTTAAGTTTGTTGGATTGATTATTGTTCTGGGGTTTTCGCGTCGTTCTTCCTCTGTGCTTGTCTCTGTTCGAGGTTTCTGCAGTGTAATGCTGATAATGTCGCAACAAAGGCAATTCCAGATGGTGGGAGGGCAATACAACGACACGACTTTGACGAAAATCTTCGTGGGAGGGCTTGCTTGGGAGACTCAAAGGGACACAATGAGGAGGTATTTTGAGCCGTTCGGAGAAATCCTTGAAGCTGTTGTTATTACAGACAAGAACACGGGGAGATCCAAGGGTTATGGCTTTGTAAGCCTGCCTATATTTTGCTTCTTCTTTTTTTTTTTTGTTTCCCACTTTCCTTTGGTTTTGCAATGTTGAACATGACAAGGTGTGTTTCGCTTTTGGTCATTTCTTAAAAGGTCACATTCAAGGATCCAGAAGCAGCCATGCGAGCATGTCAGAATCCTTCTCCAGTTATTGATGGAAGACGAGCAAACTGCAATCTTGCTTCTCTTGGTGCAAACAAAAATCGGCCTCCAACTCCTCAACTTGGTCTCAATCCATCCCTGTGCTTTTTTAATATCGTTTCCATTCTTCTCTTCCTCATAATTCTTAGGCTTAAATAGCTTTTGTGTTCCTTTAGTTTCAGAGAAAATTTTCAATCTGATAAACAACCAGTAATGATAACTATACCTCATTCTTCACACCTTAGGCAACAGGCACATCTTGAATGGGCCTCAACTCAAAAATATTTGTAGCTGTTATAAAAAAGTGAATTTAAACTAGTGTCTGATACCTAGTGTTCTCTTAATCCATCACTTTTGATCATTGATAAAGAGGGTTAAAATGCGAGCTTAATATCATTGAAGGTACGGGAAGGTTCAGAGCAGCACCTGGATTGGTGGGCGTGCCAGCATATCATGGCTCTTCGTCCACAGTTTTCCGTCAACCTACAGGGCAGTACACATTTCCATATTCAGCTTACGGGTAAATATACCATATATAGGAAGGCCTGGTCGCCTCTCTACTTTGCATGCCGATTTCTTGTCTCATATTTTCTCCCTGCCCCTCGTTTTCCCTGATTTCCATTCTTTGGCTTTAGTTACAGATTCTCTGGATATTCACAAGACTCCATGTATCCCTTGGTATGTACTCATGTGCAAGAACATTATATCAGAGGGCTGATCTACTGTAAAAATGAGACTCAAGTATATTAAAATTGGGTTAAAGTGCTTTTTATTTTGCTTGCTGCATCTTTCATTGACAATGGTACACATTTTGTGCAGAACTATTACAGTGTGTATGGAGGCCAACAATTTTCACCGTACTATTCATCCAGTGGGGCATCTGGTGTAGCAGGGTTAATGAGTAGTAACATTTACCCATTCTGTGCTCAATATGCAGAGAGTGGCCAGGCTCATGGTTTTGGAGTTCATCAGTATCCTCAAATGGTACGCTTCCCAGTTCTTCATCAACAGCACTATGGCACTGCCACGGTCTCTCCTCCTGTTCTGTCGTTTCCTTCTTCAATGCCAATGTCAACTACCAGCGAAGGTGATGACGGCTTATCTAATCCAAAACAGTCGCCATTCTTAACAAACATGTTAACATGTTTATTCATAGTAATTTAGCTTATATATATTCATTTGTATCTATAAACATGAGTATTGATTGAAGGGTAAAACGTGAATGTAACAGTGGCAGCATCAATAGCAGCAGGCGGGCAGACAACATCAGTAGGGGCAGGTGCTTCACAAGTCTCTGCAGTAAAAGCTTCAGAACAAAACTCGTCAACTTAAAACCTCTTTAGAGGGATAAAGAAGCAACATTCTGCTTCAAGGTTAAACACATTGAAATCTGGTGAAAAAAGGGTCAAGAGGAAAGAAGGGAAGGAAGACGGGGGAAGTCTTTTGAAGTTATTGATTCGAAACTCAATGGGAAAGGGGGGAGGGGGTGTGGGGGAGTCACTAGTATCAGAGTCCTCAATGCAAGCCCAAAATCATCATTACAGGGGGAAAAAAAAAAGTCCGTTTTAGAAGAATAGTCTATTTTATTAACTTTTTTAGATGTAGGAGAGGATCATATTGATTCCAAATTGTATTAAACGATAGGGCAGAATCTAAAAGTGGGAGCTTTGGATTCTACCTCGCACAGTCAGACCAATTTTACTGATTAAACTCTTATTATGTCTTGGGTGGAGGGAGCATCCAATGACATATAGTCATATAATGGGTTCAAAAAGATTGGTTTTGTATCTTGGAACCCTTTAATTGGTTGGTCAGCTCGGGGCAAACCCAAAGAGAAAAGGGTGAGCTTGGATAGCTCAGTCTGCTAACATCTAACATCTATAAGGCAGGATTGGATGGGCATATAGAAAGTTGTTATATGTCACTTTTATTTGCTTTTCAGTATTGCACACACTCATCATTCCCACTCACTCGCTTTCTTGTTTCATTATATGCCCTTTTTTTCTCTTTCGTATCAGTGAAATCTCTATTACCTGTGTAAAATGGGAATTGAATTTCAGTTTTTCTTCTTTTTTTTTAAATGAAAACAAGAATTGGCATCCGAGGGAGGATCGCTCACTTTGAAAGTCAATGAATGTTGGAACCTTTCTAGGGCTTTTTCAGAGTACTTTTCATGTCTTATGCACGCTTGTGAAGTTTCCAAATTATTTTTATGGATGTGATGTGGAGAGGAATCTATAAGCATCATTACCTTCGTATGGAACATACGCGTGAAGCATATTATACTTCTAATAATCTTTCTTTTCAAATTGCAAGCGTGTGTGTGTGTTTGTATTATGATTCTAATATTTAAATTGCTTGCCTACAACTTGAAAAATAAAATTGTGTTTAATATGATATATTTGGATGCTCAGTTTATATCAATTGCGTATATAACTTTTTCTTCTTAAAGCATGTATTTTTATTTTATAGGAAAAATTTATCTATATATGACAAAAAATAACTGAAGAAACTACCTGGGTATGTATCACCAAAGTTTAAGAGGATTATTTTTTGAAAAATTAAATAGATGCATGTCGCCAGCATATGTTACCTTATTGAAAAAGTGGAGAAATAGGGAATCCATCAGGTTTGAAGTTTTTTTTTTACTTTGAATTATTTAGAGGGAAGTTTTGTTCAGTTTTAAATCTCAAAGGGAGTTATTTATATATAGCTCAGAATTTACACTGTTAAAATACTTTAGTAAAAAATATACTTACACTGTTAAAAATAATTGGGTCAACAAGTGCAATTTTTTTTCGCCAGCAAGACAATATGTGAAATTTATCCTCAAACGTCAAACCCAAACATATCATGAACAAAGTTATCGATTGTTTAGCCAAATACCCAAGAGGCTGTTATTCTTGGGGTTATTTGTGTTTTGGGAATTGGGGTACAAGGTTGTTGCTCTGGTTGTCCGTCTTTGGGCCAAAAAAATGTTGGGATTAAGTAGCCTTCTAGGCTAAAGGCCTAAAACCTTCACCAGCCAACTATTTTTGGGTTTTGGCCCAAACTAAAATAAAGATATTGGTTTTTTGATACAACAGGTAATTAGTAGTTACCATTTTGTTTAGAGTTGCTATAGAGGAACAAGCTCTTTGCATGATGGAGTGTCTTAATAGATTCACTCAGGCTTCGCGCGAGTTGGTTAACCGTAGCAAGTCTTCTTTGTTTTTCTCTCCTAAAGTTCCAACTTGTACGAAAGGGAGGATAAAAAAACAACTCAAATGAGGGTCTGTAATGAGATTGGAAAATACCTGGGATTAGGCCCCCTATGGTTACTAGGATTTTCATAGACTGAGTAGTATTGTTCACAAGGAAGTTATACAATGGCTCATCAGTGTTCTTCCTCCTTTTGAAAATGCGGGGGCATGATGCAATAATGACTTGGAATGCTACTAAAAATGGCATTTTTAGCCTGAAAAGTGCTTATTACGTATTAGAGGAGAATGATCAGAGTCTCCATCATCCTACTTATAAATTGATATGGAAACAGCAGGGAGCTAAAAGAATCAAAATTTTTCTTCGGAGAATCTTCAATGATAGACTTCCAACTAACTATTGGAGAAGCATATGGTCTCAAGCTTAAGTGTATCACAGTTTTTGTCAAGTGGAAATTGAGGGTACTCTTCGTGTGTTACGAGATTGCCATTATGCGGAAAAAAATGTGGCTGGAATTACTAAATCCCCGATATGTATCTGATTTTTTCAACGGTTCTTTAAAAGATCGGGTTTCTGATAATTTAAAGTAGCAAAAAAGGAATCATATTCAGCATGATTGGCATCTTATATGGGGGGTCTCTGCTTGGAAACTGTGGTTATGGAGCAATATTCTGATTTTGAGCCTGTTAAAGAAAGACCTCCTTACTCTGCCGGCGCTATTCTGCATTCTTGGCAGAACTATATTTCTCTTAATGTGCAGGAGAAGGTTTCCACAACTAAACCAGGCATTAGGGAGCTTGCTTGGGTTTCCCCTCCTTCTGATTGGGTAAAACTCAATGTTGATGGTGCTATGATACCTGCTTCTTCAAAGGCTAGTTGTGGCGGCCTTCTTCGAGACCATGTAGCTGTTTGGATTGCTGGTTTCCGCCATCAGATTAATATCTATAATCCTTTAGAAGCTGAAGAATGGGTGATTTTCAAAGGTTTAAGGTTGGCCTGAGATCTTGAATTTAAACGCGCGCTGCTTGAATCGGATGCCAAAAACTTCATTGAGAAACTAAGCAAAATGGAGAGAAGTGAGAATGACAGCCTCATTTATCTCAGAATTTTGGATATGTTACAGTGTAATTGGGAAGTCAGAATGAGTTATATTTCGCGGAATTGCAATAAGCCTGCGGATGCTCTAGGTAAAATGGGTTTATCACAATCCTCCATTTTTGACACTTGCCCTGTGCATTTGAAGACCCTGGTGGACATGGATGCCAGAATTTTTATTGATGTTACACAGTTTTTAATTTTGGGCTTCAGCCCTCCTCTGTACACAAAAAAAAAGAAGAGAGAGAGAGTAATAGTTCCTTTTCTTTTCGCCAGATAAAAGTAATTAGTTTCGGCTTATAAAAAAAAAAAAAAACCGTGAAACGAGAAGGTGGGACATATGGGCCTTACTTGTAATGGGCCTTTCAGATATGAGACATCTCAGGCCCATTTCAGTGCCGTCGTTCCCTGGCTCTGCTGCATAAAACGTCGTTTCGGGAGATTTCCCAAACCCTAGAGTCACTTTGGCAGCCGAGCGGCAAACTGTGGGGAAAAAGTCTACTCTGATCTCAGTTGCCTGAGGTTTGTTACTTCTTCTCGTCTGATTTCACGGAAAGTATTTCCGTACGTATGTTTGCTGGAGAATTATGACTGTTTATATTTTTACACAATTATGCATGAGTACTATATGTGATCCCTATTCATTCTGGTCTGACATTGCAATTTTATTGTTTCGTAGCTTAAAAATGTCGACTGGAGAGGTTGCTTGCACTTACGCGGTTCTGATTCTCCATGATGATAACATTCCGGTCACTGTATCCTTGTTTCAGATTTTAAGCTCTACAGTAATGAATGATTATGCGGACAATTTTGTGGATTCAGCCTCAATTTTCTCTTGTTTTTTATTGTTATTATTCAAAACAAATAACAGGGAAATGATTTTGTTTCCTTGGTTTTTAGGAGGGCGGTTGGGTTGGGCAAGCCAGTTAAGTTTTGACCTGAACAGAACCAAATATGGTGTTTTGTGGATTTTTATTGTGTTTCCTTAGCTAGTTTCAATAGGCCGAGAAGATATCGACCTTGGTGAAAGCTGCAAATGTTGATGTTGAATCTTATTGGCCAAGCTTGTTTGCTAAACTTGCTGAGAAACGAAACATTGAGGATTTGATATTGAATGCTGGAGGAGGTGGGGCTCCAGTTGCCGTTGCAGCCCCAGCTGCAGCTGCTGCTGGTGGCGGCGCAGCCCCTCCTCCTCCTGCTGAGGAGAAGAAGAAGGTAAATTTTTTTAGCGAAAAGCTGTATTGGTATTGTCATATTCTGTCTTCTGACCATTTTGTTATCTAATTGGCAATTGTAATTTGCAATTTTACAGGAAGAACCCCAAGAAGAGAGCGATGATGATATGGGATTCAGCTTGTTTGATTAGGAAGTCCTTTTTTCAGTATGGTCTGGTCTTTTTCTCTTTTGTTACTCCAAGGGTACTTTAATTCTACGGATTTTGTAGGTGCCCCTTTATGTTGCTTACAAGTATATGAGTTAGTTTTGAGTTTGCAGTGCCAGTGATCTGAATTTGAGATGAGAATGTCACTTTCTATTCATTTTTTTAAAAAAAGAATTTAAGCAGGAAATATGCCCTCTCCCTCCCTCCCTCCCTCGCTTCCCCCCCCCCCTTCTCTCTCTATATGTATATATATAAAATCTTGTGAGTCCTCTGCGTTGGGTGGGTTAAATTTGAGTGTGGCTCAATGTCTGTTTGTTACTGCTTAAAGTGTTTGGGGTCTGGGAGATCCGACTGAATCTTCCATGAATCGTGGTTGCTTCTATATGCGATATCCCGATATGTATTAAAGCAACATCGTTCGTGGGTGGAGTTTGTGGCCTCACGTACAACGCCCAGTGTTGTCAATCTCATTTTCAACGCAATTCTGGGTTCCTTATCTTAGAACTCTCTTTATCGGACTGCTGTAATTATGTTTATGCCAACTTACTAAAGATCCTGTCTGTAACTTGATCTGCCTTGTGCTTCCTAGTAGCCACCAAATCAATATATCAAATATACAGTAAAATCTGCGTGAAGTTGCGTTATCCACAATCTTTGAATTGTAACGATTCAGTTGTTGGGTGTGTTACTTCTAAGTGGGTCATACTTTTTCTGGTAGTAATGCTGAAATTTTTGTGATATGTTACTGTGTGTGCTTTGATGTTCACTTTTGTTCGGTGATGGTGGCTTCCTTGATTCTCTTCTTCAGAGTCATGTTTTTGGTACGCCGTGCAAGATACGCATTAATGATTAGGGGCATGACATTTGAGGACCAAAAGATTAAGTTAATTTAATATGAGGACTAAAATGGAAGGTCCTTTACTGATTTGATCCAAATAATAAATTTAATAGAATATCACTCTCGAATCTCACTCGCAAATTGATAGTAACAAGTTATTAGTCAGGGAATAAGAGTCTAAGAAATATGAGTATTAACCTAATTACAAGCTATGCAAATTATTCCTCTTCTTTCATAAGTAGACGAGATTTACTTGCAAACTAGTAGTCGAAAAGTTGCAGATCATGAGAATTTATGGTTTATTTAACAAGTTAAATTTCTTTCCATTGTTTTTTTTAAAAACAAATTGTTGAATCTTTCTTAAAAATTGGTAATTATAAAATTGTAAATGAAAGATGTAGATATTTTTAAACTTATTTGATCTCAAATATGATTCCCCTGACGATTATTTAGCTCGGTGAATTGATTTGGTTGTGTGTGATCGGAGTCAGGTGAGGATATGTTCTCATGTTGTTGGGTCTGTGAGTCAGTTTTGAACTTTCGCATACAATTTTAGGGTTTGTATGATCAGAAAAATATAACCAAAAATGATGCGAAATGGAAAAGCAACTGAATGCAATAATTTAAAATTTATGAATAACGAAAGACCATTCTGCATAAACATTTCGAACAATGATTTGCTTTTGCCCAGAACTTCCTCGTCGGTGCATGAGAGGTGCATAGGCTCAATTGTGGCAAGTTATAGTTATAACTTGAAGTAATCAAAATGGAATCCACAAGGAAATTTTAACTGCTATCATCATTAATATGATATCAGCCAAGAAAAAAAAAGGAACAAATGGAGTTGGGATTGTAATGAATTAAACTAAAGTAATAAAGCAGATAAAAATTGTGATCCAACCATTGAGGAGATCGCTGGAGGATTAGGCGTATATTAACAAATTTGATCATTTTATTTTGTGTAAAGTTTGAGAAATAAGTTGCAAGTCAAATCATCGATTTTTTTTTTGGGTGAAAAATCATCAAATATATATATGTGTGTGTGTGTGTGTGTAGATTTGATTTGTGGGTAAACTAAGCATAAGGATAAGATACACTGTTGTATGTTTCTTATGTGTTTTATATTGAAATAATGGTTATCCTTATCAACTGTAAATTCCTATTAAAAATTAAGTTACACACACACATGATGCTCATACGACTATTGAACTTAGTACTCATTCGGTTCTTAATGTAAGAACTAATTAACTAATTTGAGTAAATTAAAGGTGTTAAATTATTTGATATGATATGTTCCCCCCCTAAAACACCCTTATCATATTCCTTAATTTCTTTCCTTCCTCTCCTACTCATTATTGTTAAAAAAAATATCAATAGAGTTAATTTGAAAAAAATTGATAAACATGTAAAACAAATCTTATATATAAGATTAATATCAACTCTCAAATTAGGTCTTACATTAAAAATTAAAGATTTTTTTTTTTAATTTTTACTACTTCATACTTAATATTGCAAATATGGGTTTATCAATATTTTATCTTGTTTATAATCAGTTTAGCTATAATGCATTATTTAGGTTCAAAATGATGAGTAAATTTTCAGGATTGAAAACACGGTCATATAATCAAGTCATCTTTTGAGAGCATTTTCTGAAATGACCAGGTATTGGTAAAAAAAATGGTGAATGATCCATGCATTGCTAAGATAAATGATAAAATTTGATTACATGTTTAGGGTCGTCTTCTTCAATCCAGGATTTCTTTCTTCTACTGTTCTGCGGATTTCTGGCAACTGAAGTCTGAATCCAATTTCGACCCCATACATCAGGCACGCAATTCTAGACGCTGTCCTTTAAAGGGGGGACCAGGCTTTTTTTTATCCCGCAGATATAATTTAAATTGAGCTCTCTCCATTCAAGCTTAAGATCCTTTTCTAGGTGATTCTCAGGGAGTTGCCACGTTTTCCTTCGCTTGTGGAGCAATTTCTTCTCCATCAATCCCAGGTTCGCTTCCAGCAACTCCCAAGCTAAGCAAAACCTCCTCCCACTTCTTGGCAGGTCCCTGTATCCAGAACACAACACATATAAAGCACATATACTAGTAAGGTTCATCAAGGCTGACATAACAATCTAGCACCGATTTTGTGGTTTCTCAATTGCTGAATTTTGAATTTTTGTCACAGTTTTTAGGATCCTACATGATTTCTTCTGTTTACTCACCTTCCAGGAAAGATCTTGAGCCATGCAATTCCTGATCATTTCTACAAAAACTGGAGTTCCATAAACTTTAAGGGCCCTTTTGACATTGCTAGCCAGAGCGGCTGCATCTGCAGGATCCACAGCTTCACACTGAAGCCGAAAAAAAAAAGAAGTCCAAAATGAAAGTGGTGAGTACTTAATCAGTATAGCTACTATGGTCATACTAAAAATTTTCGATTTCAGACAATTATTACTTCAACATTGAAGGGACCCATCTGAAATCCGGTGAAACCTTCCTTCACTGTATCGACTAATCCACCAGTCGAGGCAACGAGAGGTACCTAGTAAAGTGCAGGACAAAAATGGAATAAAAATTTTCAGAGTAGAGGAAAGGGAATAGCAAGGAGTATTCTAAGCAATGGAAGAATATGCGAAGTAGGAAAAGTACAGTTCCATAGCGCATGGCTTGCAACTGTATGAGCCCACAAGGTTCAAATCTACTAGGAACCAATATATAATCTGCACCAGCTATCATCATATGGGCTAAGGGAACATTGAATTTTGCCACTCCTCGGGCCTTGTCAGGGTACAATATCTCCAGCTGCTGAAGCTGCTTTTCCATTTGTTTCTTGCCTGTTCCCTATACCAATGGCATGTACAACATAGCTTTAAATGTGATTTACAGTTTCTTGTGGGACTTGATAAAGGGTTCAGGAAACTTTTTGTTATCAATATGATCCTTACAAGGGCTACTAACTGAACATTCTCCTCAATAAATTGGGGGATGGCTTCTACAAGAATATCAGAACCTTTCTGCTCTTCAAGCCTACCAATGAAAACAATGAGAGGAACATCTTTGTCTACTGGCAATCCAACTTCTGCTTGGAGAGCTTCTTTCAAAAGAGGCTTTGCTGTCAATGCCTAAGCAGTGAAGATTGGAAAATAACATTTTAGCCGGTATAGTTTTAATTAAAACAGATTAGAGATATTTTCGCTTCTTATAGATCTATCACTCTTACAGTTGAAGCATTGTATTTGAGGTTTATGTATTTGTCAGCGGATGGATTCCACTCCTGGACGTCCATGCCATTGATAATCCCAATAATGCCAGTTCTGCGAATGATGTGATCCAACTCTACTCCTTTGTCAACGCCTGAAGCAAGTTCAATGGCATAATATGGACTAACTGTTAACACCAGGCTTGATTCTAGAATTCCAGCTTTCATCCAATTTATTTTCCTTCCTACCACTGGTTTAATATGCCTGCAGGAATAGAACAGCATAATGTTCAAACATGCAAGTCTTCAGGCTCTTCAGTGGGGACAATTCACCAGTTACGAAAGGCCTACCCATCAATGAAGTCAAAGGAGCTTCTGAACTGACTGGGGAGATTGAGAAGCGAAAAGGCATTGAATGCAAATCTGCCTTGGTAAGCAATGTTATGTATACAGAAAGCAACCTATGAATGACAGAAGCCACAATGAATATTTGAGGAACTTTTGATTTGTGGGCAACGCTAGAATTAGTAAATATAATATAACTGTACAATACTTCATTGTAATTTTTAGACTTACTTGGGCATTCTTATAAATGCTAAACGGCTTGTACATAGATTTTAAGTAGCAGGGGAGAAGGGCAGTGTGCCAATCATTGGCAATGAATATGACATCTTCACCTGAACTCAGGAAGTTGATTGTCATGCATTATATCATGGTTGAAAGATTTGGTTCCATCTCTGAAGAACCTAGTTTGTGTCCTTAGAACTTACCATATGGTCCAGAGAAATAACTACTGCTGTTCAGATTCAGAACCCTAGGTGCTTCCAAGGCTGCCTAAAAATCAAAAGAAATAAGTTCAGTGAAAAGAAAGACTGCTGAATTAAGAAGATATGAATCCTGGTGCACATAAAGACACACTTGTTGGATGAGTTACTCTGAATATTAAATAGATCATATAACAGAAATTTCAAGCAGCCTTAGTATCAGAAATATGCTACAAGTTGAAGACTTGTACAAACAGATTAGACTAGACAAGTTTTAATCATATACAAGAGGCAAAGTAAAGCATTCTATTGAATACTATTTACACAATATTGCAACTAAAAATTCTTATTGTTTTAACGAGAACTCTCATAACAAATTATGATAAGGATATAGAACCTGGCAGAATAAGCTGAAGCGTAGTTGGTTGTCCTCATAATCCTCTCCTGTATATGGTCCATACAATTTGGTTCCAGTTTTTCCCCACACCTTGAAGGTTAGTCATCCATAAGTTTCCAAATGTATGTATTCTTAGTTCAAGGCTAAAAATTGTGAAATTGTGAAAAGTTGCAAACTTTTTCAAGGAACATTGGATGGTCCACAAAGATACGGTCAACTCCTCTTTTGTAGCAATGGAAGAAGCGAACTTTCTCAACTCTGTCGCCTACTTTTACCTACAGCAAACAGTTTAGATAAACCGTTATGTAAGAACACAAAAGGGTGAAAACTGAAAAGTCCTCCATGAAGATAACGGCTAGACTGTATACCTCAATTACAACATTTGTATCCCATGCATCTTTGTATTGGTCATAACGTGGAGCTATAGTCATAACTCGGTGCCCGTTAGCCTGGACAAGGATTAATTAGAGAGAATATTTCCCTAACTGAAAAACCTGAATTTCCCAGCCAGCATATTATTAGCAAATGAACAATGAAAGTAGATACAATAAACTTACTGCCATTGCTGGTGGGAGACCTCCAAGAACATCCCCAAGCCCACCAGTTTTGCTCCATGGAGAAACCTCAGTTCCCACGAAGATCAAATTCATGCCACAGACGATGACACCTGAAGGCTTCGTGTCCTTGCATTTAAAAGCCTTTGTCCTAGTTTGTCGTGCACTAGCTTTTATTGGAGTACTGTCTAGCAGCTCATCCACTGGGTTCAAAATTCTTAGTCCATTATGAGTATTTGTCTGCTTTAGAAACCTTATTCCAACCGAAGTCACTTTAGAATCAGATGAAACAGATGGTCCATGATTGACATGAGTACTTCTGGATACTAAATTGCTGGAAGCACTCAGCACTGCCATCTCTGCTTACTCAAATTCTGAGAACAAGGATCCCATGAAAATACATTTGACAGGTTATCGATGAATAATAACCAAAAAGAGCAGATAATGCCAGCTGCGAATCATGCAGCCGACAATTAAGAACCCTCACTACAACGTCTAACAATACTTGAGGCTTCCTTGAGCGGAAATTGCGTAATTTTATTAAAAATCTCCGTAGCTAAAGAAATTGTGCTCTTTTCTCCATGAAATGCATTTGATATTTTAACTCCTAACTATTTAACTAATATAAGGTAAAAATCGCAGAGTGTATGAAATAATGAAGAGAAGGGAAAATTGAACTAACCAGGCGACAAATGTGAGAGAGAGGGAGAGAGCCTCTCGTGCACTATCTTACTGGAATTCAACTATGACACTGGAAACATAAAAGCTTGGGTATTGGAGTTGAAGCATTGAGTATGACTGTACGAGAGACAAAGGGGTGCAGCTTTAGCAATGTGGTTTTGCTCGCAAAGTAACATTTCCCATCCAGTTCCACGTGGCAGCCTGAGGATGTTTCTTGAGCGAGCATCACACACGGCGCAGACCTAGTTAGAGGCTCACAACGCTTCAGAGATTTCTTTTGGGCCCACGGAGAAGCTGCGGCACCACTCCTTCCCGAGCGGCGGAACTTTTTGTGTCACCACGTTGCTCACAACCCCACTAATCACAGGGTCCAGGATCTTTCAGTATCATTATCGTCATGCTCAGAAGTGTAATTTACTAATTTTCGCCATTCTAAGCGTGTTCATAGCCTTGTAGTATGATTCCATGAAAGCTCTCTTGCATCAACGCACTATATACAATCATGCTACAAGGCTATTAACACATTTGTATTTTTTATTGAGGAAAATTACACTTAAAAATAACCATTTGTTACTTCTCCTCATTTAGTTTAATCCATGTACGTACCTCCAATTAAATGCACTGCAGAGGAACGATTTTCTTCTTATTACAATTACTTTTTGTGACATTCTTTTGATTACAGCTGGACTTAATTGCATTTCCCTTTCAATAATTATTTAAGTAATGGTTTTATTGGGGGCCGCTACTATTCTTATTTATTACGAATAATATGAGTAACTTAATTTATATTTTGAATTTTACAGTTATTTTTTTTTGCTATGCA
The DNA here is from genome assembly GCF_004799145.2 of Neltuma alba. NCBI lineage: Eukaryota > Viridiplantae > Streptophyta > Magnoliopsida > Fabales > Fabaceae > Neltuma > Neltuma alba. The sequence continues at coordinate 55,471 of NW_021636032.1, read as the reverse complement.
CATGTATTCTCTTATTAGATGTGGATACATACCTTCTAAAAAAAATTGAATATTAATCCGTCACATTATAAAGAATTAATCTCTTTTATTAGATCTAATCTCATTAATAATATATTTGTTTGAAAATATTTAGGAAGGCGGTGTGGTTATGAGGATTCCATACCCATGTGAATACATGGACCACTTGCATTGGAAAAAAGACTCCGATTATGCTGACCAAGAAAAAAAAACCGAACCGCATACTAAACTGGTTGAAATAGTAATTCAAGAGTCAGATTGGGATTAATTCAGTATCAAACCGGTCATATTAAAATAATATAATTTAATTGAAAATAACAGAATATAATAGTACTAATAATCACTAATAGAAAATATAAGAAAATACAATAATAGTATGATTGTAATAATAATAAACTACAACAGTATTGAGAATTTTGATATTTATGATTTCTGAATAACTAAAATTAATAGTTATTGATATCAAAATCATTATTAAAATTCATTTAAATCTATAACGACTGAAATATTAGAAATTGAATGAGAAAACATATGACAAATAACAATATACTCATTCAAACCAATAATTCCAGTTTGACTCATTCAATCTGGTTCGAATCAATATCCGATTTAACCGATAAACTAGACCGGATCACTGACGGGTTTACTGATTTTCTGGTTGAACCGGCCGGTCTAGTCTTTTTCTTTTTTTTCCACTTTGATGCTGACCAAACACTACGCCCCCCACCACCCCAAAATAAAAAAAAACAAAACTATTCCTCACTTACCAGAAGACAAATTAAAATTAGCTGCGTATAATCATCTCTAGTTCTTAATTTAGAATTCAATTAACTAATAAAGTTAATAATTACTTTAATGTATTTATATCTATTATTTTTTTTCAAATTAATTACATTGGTTATTCTTTCTTGTTTGGATACGAAGACATGGTATGAAGGCAGGGCCTTTAAAGAAATGTGCAGGCAGATGTTTGATAAATGCAAAATAGGAGGTTACGTTCACTTGTCTGTGTCCACAGGATTCATCAAGCTTCCGAAGAAACCAGATTACGTAATAAGCACATATCGTGACCATGTCCATGCACAAAGGAGTAGCAGCTGGCCGGAGCCATGATGAGTGAGCTGTTCGGAAAAGTCACAGGATGTGGCTGAGTTCAAGGTGGTTCCGTGCACGTGTTCTCGAAAGAACACAATGCGCTCGGTGGGTTTGGATTCATTGGTGAAGGGATTCCAATTGCTTGTGGGGCTGCATTTTCCAGAAAGTACAGAAGAGGGGTTTTGAAAGAGGCACACTCTTTTAATAATGGTCAGTTCTTTGAATGCCTGAACATGGCGGCTCCGTGGAAGCTCGCAATTGTGTTTGTGGCCGGTGGAGAACAATTTGTGGGCTCCTAACACGTCCCATCTCAGAACGACCTCAGATCCTGAAGGTGAGGGACGTGGAGGGGAGGCCATTCAAAGAGCTGGAAGAGTAGAGGGACCCACATTAGTGGAATGTGAGACCTACAGATTTAAGGCCCTTCTTCTGACTTTCTCTAATACCCTATTTTGTAACAATATCGACCACATTTCAATTTTTTAAAGAAAATAAATCAAAACTACGCCATTTTATGGTTTTTTAAAAAAATCAAAACTATATCATTCTATCATAGGATATCAAAATATTACTCATTTTATATAGAATCTAATGATCAAAAGAAAGAGAAAAAAAATATCAGAGAGATTGAGACATTTTAAAGGGTATTAGAGAGCATTAGAAGGAGAAATAGATTAGAGGCACCAAACCCTAATATGTGTGTGTGTGTGTATGTATTTCTAAATTACATTGATTCAGTGTCTTGGCATCATCTGTCAACTTGGCGTCTGTTAATCTGTGCTGGTGGCGCAGGTAAGAAGGCACACTATGCAAGTAGGGATCCTACAGGTGCAATGAAGAAATATGTGACGGAGAACAAGTGGGCGGGTGACGATGATTTGAAGAGCATAGAGAAGAAGGGTGATGAGGTGATTGAAGACTCAATTGAGTTTGCTGAAGAGAGTTCTGTTCCTCCTCCGAGGCTGCTTCTGGAGAATGTGTTTGCTGATCCAAAAGATTTTGGAATTGGACCTGATGGAAAGTATAGTTGCCAGCATCCAACATCCACTCAAGGCACCGCTCATGTTTAGTTTATTCAATTTTATTTGGATAAATGTTCGATCTTTTCCAGATATTTCATTATTACTGCGTACAAGTCCGCAATCCCAGATTGTGTTACTTTTTCCGATTCCAATATGTACAAGAATGATCAAAGCAAGCATGGATCTAGAACAAGGGAAAAATTTACCAGCATAAAAAAGCGGCTTTGAGGAGATCATAACGCTGACCACTTGAATCTGGAGTGAAAAATCCCACACAAACGCACACATGGCGACCCATATACGTATAGATAGCAATAATATAAAAGATTATTGGACATGCATATAGGCTGATTCAGCAGAAGCAAACAGATAAAAGCAGAGAGAGACGTGGAGTTTATCCACATCCAAGTGCCAACTTGACAAGTGATAGAGTTTCACGTTTTCATTGGGACACACTCTCGGCCTTAAAAATTCCAAAAGTTAATACTCCTCCTGTCCTAAATATAAACTTATTTTGTAATATAAATTATACTAAAAAATAGATATTATAGTTAGGACTGGAATGAGTATAGTCTTTTGATCTTTTAAATTTTTTTTCATTTTGGTTTTAGTCCATCAAATTTTAAACTATAGGTTTTGGTTTCTTAAGAGGTAAAATGACCTAGGTTTTTATGGAATTATAGAAACTAATGTTTTAAATAAAAAGAAACTTGAGAGACCAAAATTTATAGTTTAAAACTTGAGGAACCAAAATCAAAATGAGAATAAATTTGAAGGATCAAAATTTGTATTAACACGAATTCTAATTAATAAAACTGCTCACTCCTCACCATATTTATTTGTCTTTGCAATGCTCTTCATACAGTTACAAGTCCCATATTAGGAAATCTTATAAATGTTGTGGGGTTTATAAGTTCAAGAGACTCTCCCTCCTAATAAATTAGTCTTTTGGAATTGAGTTCTCTTTTTGAGCTTATACGGGTTCTGACTGATAGGAAGAGTTGGGCTTATGCTCATCACACATATAAATGTGATCCACTTTATTTATTATATTTATTTATTTTTATATAATAATCTCCACAGTTATTACACTTGTTAAAATGTCTTCATTCGAATGCACACGATATTTACAAAGACATTTTAGAAAAAAAATTAACACTAATTTATTATAAATAATGAACTTAATTAATTTTTTTATTATTTATAAATTAGTTATTTCATTTTTATATTAAGAATATGAGGTAGTATATAGGTTATTAAATACTGTATGATGCAAAAAAAAAATCATAAATAGTAATACAGGTTAAGTTATACGGTTTAGAATTTGTAAACAGTACTTAATTCAGATTATACATAATAATGAGAACAAATTTTCGCACATGATCTAAAAACAATCTCAAGGGATTGGGCGTCGAAAGCCTAAACCCAGCGAGAGGTCTGAGGAGATTGTTGTTGTAGGCCCCACCTCCACCGCTCAAGACGGTTATTCTCTCCTGCAATTCTTTCCTTCCCTCGTTTCCTCCGCCCGCCCCGCCTTCTCTGTTTATATCACCTGTTACTTTGTCTTCTTTACTTTCCCTCCAGACTCATAACTCTTTCCCTTTTTCTCTCTTCCGTCGAAAATGTCTTTCTCTGCAACCAAGTTCGTGCAACCCCTTCATCCCAGCTCCTCCACTGCTAGATCCAATAACAAGCCTAATCCTCTGTCCTTTGACCCCTTCAGGACTAGCTCCTCTTTCCTTGGGTCCATGCACAAGCTTCGCTTCAATGCTCTCGGTAAGATTTCTCGGCACAATTCCCACTGTCGATCCGCTGTTGTTGCTGTTTCTGATGTTCTCAAGCAAAAGAAGTCCAAATCGAGCGCCAATCTGGTAGCGTTTACACCCTTATTCTGATATTCATTTATGCTTTCTGCGACTGCCCGCCGGGAAATGTTTTGCTTGGATTCTGTGTAATGTGTTGCATAAAAGACTAAGCCAAGCTTTCCACCCTGCCGAGCTTAACTGAGCCTAAATTAGTTTCTTATGTTGAGCTCAAAGCAAAACAATCTGCTTGATTTTAGTCTAACCTCTCTTCTTTTTCCCAAATCTATCTGTTTTTGTCTTCTTTGTATATTCTCCGCATGCGATGTTATTTCTTTTGTTCTTTTTAATTTTCTCCGTGAAATGTAAAGAGAGCTCTTGATGGAATGAGTAATTTGGCATTTTTAGGGGTTAAGTTCAGTGCTTTTTTCTAATGTTCAAGTTCATCTATAGTGTATTGATAATCGGTGACTTGTGTCACTACTCACTAGATGTCGAAGGGCTACTTAATACGCATACATGTACTCTTAGCGATTGAAAGCCAACTCAAGTGAAGAGAACAACAAAGTGGTTTCCAAGAGATTCTGTCTTCTCCTCATCCAATAAATCTTATATATAGTTTGTCAACTAATTTCAGATTGTGAAAATTGTATTGAATCTGACTTTGGAAACTGGCACTTGTCTGTAGACATTTTATTTGAGGCTATAGTTATTGTTTGGATTTATGCATACAGCTTATTACGAAAGAGGAAGGCTTGGAGCTATACGAAGACATGGTATTAGGGAGGGCCTTTGAAGACATGTGTGCCCAGATGTATTATAGAGGCAAAATGTTTGGTTTTGTCCACTTGTATAATGGCCAAGAAGCTGTGTCAACTGGATTCATCAAGCTTCTGAAGAAAGAAGATTATGTAGTAAGCACCTACCGGGACCATGTTCATGCACTGAGTAAGGGAGTCCCAGCTCGTGCTGTGATGAGTGAGCTCTTTGGAAAAGCTACAGGTTGTTGTCGGGGTCAAGGTGGATCGATGCATATGTTCTCAAAAGAACACAATTTGCTTGGTGGGTTTGCATTCATTGGTGAAGGGATTCCAGTAGCCACTGGAGCTGCATTTTCCAGTAGGTATAGAAGGGAGGTATTGAAAGAGGTTGATGCTGATAACGTGACATTGGCCTTTTTCGGAGATGGGACATGTAATAATGGGCAATTCTTTGAATGCTTAAACATGGCAGCACTGTGGAAATTGCCAATTGTGTTTGTCGTGGAAAACAATTTGTGGGCTATTGGGATGTCGCATCTCAGGGCAACTTCAGATACTGAGATATGGAAGAAAGGGCCGGCGTTTGGAATGCCAGGGGTTCATGTAGATGGAATGGATGTTTTGAAGGTCAGGGAGGTGGCTAAGGAGGCTATTGAAAGGGCTAGAAGAGGAGATGGACCAACTTTAGTTGAATGCGAGACCTATAGATTTAGAGGACATTCATTGGCTGATCCTGATGAACTTCGTGACCCTGGTGAGCATTTTGATTATTTTTCTTGTCTTTGCTAAGTTTACTTTATATCTATTCTAGAAGCTGATAATGCTTCTGTTCCTTTGCATTTCTAATGATATATTTAGTTGCACAGTGTGATGCAGAATCCTTGTCTTTATTTTTTAATATATTCTACCATTTGTTACTGTGACTAATTTCTCAGCTTCCTTGGAATTTATCTCCCAACATGATATTGATTTTAATGCATTTGATTCAGATTGTTGACTAACACTTGTACAAGGGGTGTCCACTTACTTGACAACATAATTTTTGTTCTGTCAACTGATTTTTAATCTATTGATTAGCAAGTATAAACCATAGATCTTGAGGGGGTTGAACTTGCTGTAATGTACTCTAACATGTTAATGGAAGAATTACGAAGTACCATTTCGTTCTAGATTATTGGAACAATTAATGATGGTCATCTCTTTTGGATCAAGATTTCAGATTGTAATCAATTATGTGTCTCTAGCCAAAACGGTTAATTTCTTTTAGCTTCAGCTGTTATCCTCCGATTTGTAATGGAACCAAAAAAAAATCATTTGGGGCTATAGTATTTTACATTTTGATCCCTTTTTTTTAATTTGAAATTCTATTTTAACTTTAAGATCGCATATTACAATATTTTGACTGGAAGTACAAAAGATAGTCATGTCAGATTAAGATGTAAGCATCTTAGACACACATCTTAATCAAACCCGCCTCTTGTATGCTTCTATGTGTATTATTATGATTGTAATGTGATGAACATAAATATGGAATCATATTCTAGAAAAAAGTGAGGTAAGATTAGTAGGGGGCATAATGGAGATTAAGAGCTGCTTGAGGTAACTATGGTAGGGACCACACGACAAGAGGAGAGGGTGGGAATCTGTTAAGGGATTTTTCTTTTTTCGGCCTGATGTTTAAGGGAATACATGTGAGTGCTTGTTTGAATGGGAGGCAGGCTGAATTATAGTTTGATTGGACAGACTAGCGCCTCGAACTCTAGACTTCCGTTCCCTTTTCTTCTTGTTTCTTTCCTACTGTTACTCGTCTTTGTTATGACTGTGTTATGGTGAAGGTGATTCCCCTTAATATATGTAGCTACTTGGAATTCTCCCATATTAATAATAAGGTGTTGGTAAACTAGGCTTCCCTAAAGTCATTACTCTCTTTTATTGTCTGTATGTATAGTCTGCCAATTCCTAATTTTAACTGTCTCCTACCGTTTCTTCTCTGGCAGCTGAGAAGGCACACTATGCTGGTAGGGATCCTATCTCTGCATTGAAAAAATACATGATTGAGAACAAATTAGCAAGTGAGCAGGATTTAAAGGCCATAGAGAAGAAGATTGATGAGGTGATTGAGGACTCCGTTGACTTTGCGGATGAGAGCCCTCTTCCACCTCGAAGCCAGCTTCTGGAGAATGTGTTTGCTGATCCAAAAGGTTTTGGAATTGGACCAGATGGAAAGTATAGGTGCGAGGATCCAAAATTCACTCAAGGCACAGCTCACGTTTAGTTTATTCAACCTTGGATACATGGTTTTTAGCAGATTTTTCATTATCACCACACTTCCAAATTGTATTACTTTTTACAATACAAGCATGATTTATTTTAGGTTAAAAATGTTGTCTGAGATGTATTTAGTAGCCATTAAAATAAAAATTTGAAAAAAAAAAATTCATGAACTATTCGATATTAATCGTCTGTCTGAGGAGTTGAGAAACGGAAGAGATTACGAGTAGAAAAATCGCATAGTAGTTCAGGTTATTGTAGTTATTCTTCACGTTATCCATAAGCAATACAAAAATTTTAACAGGTTATATTGGTTGAGCTATGAATTATGGACAGTTTAAATAATTTAGCGTATTTCTCGAAGATTAGCCCAAACAAGGCAAATTTGGTAACGGGCATGTCTGCAGAGGCAATGAATAATTTTTTTTATCTGGGCGCTTTTTCTCCCCTAATTTTAAAGTGAAGGGAAGTGAGGAACCACTTTCATTTCATTTTAAAAAATTTTAAGTTACAAAATTTTTTTTCATCCAAACTAAATTATAGTGATCATTCGAAGTCGAAACTGCAGCCAGTTGCCTTTATATCTTGTTTACCTTCCTCGCCAATCATCCAAATAATGAAAATGTGATTTCTCCTTCCAATCGCCTTCCACTTCCTCCCCTCAGAACTTAAACAAGTCATGAACACATCGCATTCATGATAGCTTTTAATGTTCTGAAACTTGAACTAGAAGTCTATAGAGTACTACAAAAAAGACGAGAAGCAATGCCCAATTTCTTACGGGGCAAATCAGTTTACACTTGCTCTTCTATTGGAATTGAACTCAAGTATGATAGCCGCTCAAACAAAAATGAAAGCGTTGTAGTTACATATTCAATGAAAAAAGAACAAAAGAATACAAAAGGGCTTTACAGATCGATATTACAACTTAAGGGCAGCTATTGCTTCTGGTTTAAAATCAACCCTAAGGCCCAACACACGCCTTACCTCTGCTGGAGTTAGTCTCCAGGTCATGGGACCTGAGTTCTCACCCCAGAAATCTAGAATTTCAGACACCTTTTCTAAGTTTAGAATGGTTGCCATTTGCGTGAGACGTGCGAATTTGTCTCTAACTGTCCGCTGCGTCATGCCCGAGAAATGGCTCACCAATGCTCTAGCATCCCTGTCAAGCTGAAGGCCGCCAAGCTGACTAAATCTTTTCTGCATCATAATCACTTCCAATCTCTTCACAATAAAATCAATGACTAAATGAACAAAAGTATCATAATTGTTAGCAGTCATCAGTGGCTGTAGCCATGCCACATTTGTCTCCACAGCATGGAGAAGCCTCTGAACCCATGGATCATTCAACTCATTATCAGCATACTCAGCCTCGGACAAATCATAGCTGACTGTTCCTACAGTGTCTAATATAGGACGTATTCGTGGCGTAATAGTTGCCACAAGTTGTTCAACACCAGCATTTAAAGATTGTTTGAAAGCATTGCTCATATCTCCCAACTCAGACAAACAAGATTTTACCTTTTCTCGATCAGCTGGCAAAGGGAAAACCTACATATAATCAGTCAGTCAGTCAGTCCTATTGTTTCAAAATAATGTTTAGCCGAGCACACTGCTATAAATAACTGAGTTAAGATTCCTATTATCCAATTAATCTCATCAAACAGTCTAATCAGTAATATACATAAATCCCTTCATACCCTGGAAGCTGCAGACGATTTTCATATTAGTTAGCAACACTAAAGAGATGAGATTTCATCAGTCTCTTCAAATTGGTCCCTCATCTGTGTCCGACAAAGAGAAGGGACTGGAGGATAATCTGTAAATAAATCAAAGTTCTAAGTCTAGCAGTCTCCAGGGTTGTAAAGTTTTTTTTTTTTTAATAAATATCATGAGTCTGTTCAACCAAAACATTCAAAAAGAAATTGCTAGGACAGAAATACTTGCAATCTGCCTAGTTTTAACCAAGGTTCCCTTTAGGAGCTCATTCCCCCTTATCCATAACTATGCTCCTGTAGATTTCATCGTTTAAAACATCTGTAGCAAATGTTTTAGGTCTCTAACAAGTTGAATGAGTTTCCATCAATGAATTTTCTTAAGCCAGGGTAAAGTCTAATAGTAACATTCCAGCACTTTGGGAGGCAGGGTGAGGGCAGAGCTGATAAGCCATCTTTGCCCATAAAAAGATCACATTCTAGCAGAACTAATGCAAGGGAATGAGAATGAAAATGGGAATTGGAATAAACATGGGAAAGAGGCTTCCCCGAAAACCTATTCTCCTAACTATGATTAGAAAGTGTATTACAAATTTTCAATACACCAAACACTTACGTCTTATTTTCCCTTTCCATACTCATTGGATTTTTCCACATACTACACGTAGTGCAATGGGTGAGTATTTGCCAATCCAGCAAACATCCTTGATAGTGCGAGGAATTTAGTAATTTATGTTGAAGTTCTTCATTCTGTTTATTATAACCGTCACGGCTCAAAAGAGTTTCCATGTAAAGACGCCCATTCTCAAGGCCTCAAAAAATAGGTGTGCAGTTGCTTCCCAAAGAAAAAAGAGAGTTACACTTTTCATCACCACCTCAACTAAACAAACTTGACTTTATCACAGTCCTTGTCAAGTGCAGGCAAGACCAATCCAGAGAACATAATTTTGTTTCAGTACAAGAACTAAGATGAGTACATTAAATTTTTTTCTTCTAGTTTTGGTAAATGTAATATCAGGGCACATAAATGCTGTTTGATTTGTTTCTTATCCAAACTGTGCAATTCTGCCTTAGTTTACCAAGCACTTCAATTAAGAATTACCTAGGAATCAGGCATCAGTATGATGCCATCCCCATCAGTACTCCACTTGTGATATGACAAAACAAAAAGCATTTCAGACATGGTATAAAGGCGAGGCAATGGCAATCGCATTTGAAGATATCCTTCCAATCTTCACATAATAGTCTTCAATTCGAATTTAACACTCAATATGAGCAAGCTGAACATACAATGAGAACTCAGAGCAGTTCAAACGTTATAATCTATCTATCCTACCTCGACAAACAAAAACACCTGAAGAGGGATATTGCAGTTCAACTCAGTTTGGTATCAAAGTTGCTAATATGCCGATCTTGAAGTTGTTCTCGGTCAAGCATTATTGCCTCTATTTGTATCCAACATTTATGCAGTGGGACTCTAAAACTCTAATTTTGGCCATGAGAACACAGCACATTTGGAATTATTGCCTGTACAGTTTAGATGACTCATGAACTAAACATGCGTGCTGATAACTACATATATGGCATATATGATCCATCAAATTATTCTATGATTAATCTCCAGCAACCCTAATTAGCTTCTAACGGAACAAGCGTGCAAAAGCCAAAAGACGGGTCAAATATATTTCCTGCCATATTAAAATTTTTGGTGAAATATAAAAGCAAGTTGCTAGAAATACACCACTTACCTCATTACATTGCTCTTCAATCTCATGTTTTAGTTTCAAAATGTATTCACTGCTAACATCAATATTGTTTAAAGCTGTTGCAATTTCTGTCCCAGTCTTCTGCACACCAACGCCCCCTAAGAACAACTTGGCACCAAGGTTTGGCTCTCTCATTTTATGTTGCAAGGCTTCATGATATTCATTGGACAGTAAACTACTAGCACCACTCAGAACTGCCACGACAGAATTAATATTTGAAGTTGATATTGCTCTACGCAAGCAACTTTGCAGGACATAGAACACATCGTCCACCATTGAAGTTGTAAGGCTGTCAGGCGCCTGTTCATCTATCCTAATAGCTTTCCTCACATTCTCTACCATGAAAAATCCCTCTAAAATAACATAAAATCCAGTTATGTCTTGAACAACTTTGCTGAAACTACCACTCCTGAATGCTTTTGTTGCACGGGGGACCAAATCTGGATCCACAGAAGTAAGCCCTTTGATTTTTGAGATCATATAATCTGTGTAGTCCTCCCCCAATTGCATAAGTGACAGAATTTCTTCCAGGTACATTTCAATCTCACGTGGGTCAGGTCCCTCGGGATCTCCCCCAACAGCAAGCATGCTCTTGGTCTGGGCATTTATTTCTGATGATAACTTGGCCAACTTCCGATACTCCATATACTTCTTCAAGATCAAAGAACCTCGGGAGTCACACTCCTCTTGAAGCTCGCATATCGCATATACAATCCCATCCTCGCCACACAGGCTCCTCAAGATCTCATCATTCTCTTCAATTGCCAACACAATGTCCTTAAAAAAATTCGTCAAACACCCGACAAAATTGGCTTGGTTTTGATTGACATTACCATTATTATTACCCAAACCTCTTTGTTCCGTCAATTCCACCAACTGTTCAAACTCCAGCCTAGATCTCATCCCAATGACCTTCTTCAAGTAGCCTACATAAACCTGCAGCCCCTCCTCCTCAAGACCCAGCGGCGAGTAAAGCCGGATAAACCGTAGAATCGTAGGGTGGTCACGCTGATCCACAGCTGAGGAGAGCTTCTTCCTTACGATCCCTTCGAGCTGCTTCTTGGACGCCATCAACCTCTCTCTCTGATCCGACTCCAATTCCTTGTACTCCGCATCAATCTTGAGGAATGTTTGAACGTACTTCGCTGCGGATTCATAGTCCTCTATTCCAAGCGCCTTATCGACACCCTCCAAGCAATTCCCTCTCTCAACGACGGCATCGATTCGGAGCAGCGTGGAACGAACCCGTGACTGAGCCAAGTCAAGCTCCCGGACCTTACGGCTGACATCGTCGGCGAGATCGCAGGTTGAGCTAACATTGGACAGCATGTGGTCTGAATCTGCCTTGACAATGTCGAGAACCTCAGAAGAGCGCTGGAGTTGGAGGAGCTGTTTGTCAAGGTCGGGGCGCTGAGACAAGAGATTGTCCAACTCAACGTCGAGGGATCGCTGATAAGCTATGCACTCATGGAGGAGCCGAGTTATGGCTCCGATGTCGGTGAGCGAACGAACATATTCGAGAGCCTCCGGTTCGCCGAAGGCTAAGGAGGAGGATAGAGTAACAGAGGAGTCTTGATCAACGGACGCGATTGATGCGGTGGGAGTAGAACCCATTCTCTCTTAGCTCTCTCCTGAAGGAGAAATAATCCAGCAGCTCTGAGATCTGGGGCAGAGAGAGAAGTGAACTAATCCGGACGGCGAAGCCGAAGACCAGTAGCGAGTTTTCTTCAAGCGTCCAAAAACGATAAAACACACCCGAAGGAGACGCCAGACGTAGTAGTGATTAATTGGCTTTTTTTTTTTTTTGCCAACAATTAATTAGCTAATTAATCATCAACGTCAATATCCTCGTTAGTACTGATGCTAATATATACTCTGAAAATAAATATAACATCAGGTCAGCTAACTTTATTTAATTAAAAAAATTAACTGAGATGATTATTTATCTTTTATAAGAAAATTATGTTGCTTTTGCTAAAATACTGCTCATCCTTTAATAAAGATATTAAATATGCGAGAAAGAGAATAAAAAATAAAATTAATGAGATAATATGAAAAAATCAAATGAGCGAGACGAGAAACTGAGATTCTATATTAACAAAACAAATTCATATTTAAAATTGGACCAAGAGAATACACCCCACAATTAAAAGCTTCAAGAATGAAAATAAAAAAAATATAATTATAAAAAAAAAATCCTACAACTAATGAATGAATTATACCGTTATCATTTTTCACCTGCAAATTTGTAGTAAACCACTTGCTTGTCCAAAGGAAATATTCTTCTGGTTTTATTTATAAGTTGCTTTTAATATGGTTTATATAGATTAAAAAAACCTTAAACTTTATTAACTTTCATTTAAAATTTAATAAATTTTAATTTTATTCCTGTATAATATATATTATAACTCATATAAATAAAATCAATATAATAATAAATAAGGAGCAAAATTGTACATCCATATAAAAAATTTCTCTTAGTAGCTTATTTATCAAAAAAGCCTTCTCTCTTGACATTATAAATAATACTAGAGGTGGACTACAATAAGGGGGCGAGGTATCTCAAAAGGAAAATGAAATAACAACAATCAATTGAGGAGAAATATGCGACAGAGCACCGAGGCTTCCATAAAACTAAACAGCCGCCATTGAGCAAGAACACAAACATTTTACTTGCTCAAGATTATAAAAAGATTTGTGCAATCAGTTCAAGTTCAGTGAAGGAAAGTAGAAATCACTGTTGAAAAAGCATTCAACGGTGTATTTTACCTGAAACAATAGAGGCATTGACAAATAATTTCTCATATGAGAGCCTGAAAACGAATCTGGGGATGGTGCGTGAATCAGGTAGAGAGTAAGGAAGTGTGAAAAAAATTTCTCTAATCCATTTTTATGCCTTTCTATTCAAATAACAATAGACTATTGCGGAGCGCAAAACTATAATACTGAGGATGCTTGTGCAAGCTCAGAAATTGTGAATGAGGGGAACGAAAATGCTCGCTTCAAATTTTATACAAAGGTGTTGGAGCTCCGATTGGTTTCCACGGGCTCGGGTGGAGCCCGAATTATATGCGTTATCTCTATGCTTTACAAAAGGCCTTGACAATCGGGGGAAATGGAAGCTGTTCTCTGCGTCATCCCGCCTTCCTTCTCGGCATCAAGAAACAAGCCTCAACTCGCAGCTTCAGCGAAACGGTTCGCTTCATGCTCATCGTTTCTTCATTCTTCGGTTCATTCATTATCTTTCGGTGCTATCTTCTCTCCGCAGCCCTTCCCTTCGGACCCTTCTTCTCACTCTTCTTCATTGAAGGGACGAAGCAGGAAAGGTAGGGTTTGCACGGCTTTAGCGGGGGTGGATGAAGAAACAGTGCTTGCAGAAGAAATTAACGGAGAAAGATATGTGCACGCAGCAAACGATGACGTTTCCCATAAGAGAGAACCAAGCAAAGTTGGTAGGCCGTGTGAATTATATGTTTGTAATCTTCCGAGGAGCTGTGACTCGACGCAGCTTCAAGATATGTTCAAGCCTTATGGAGCTGTTCTGTCTGCGGAGGTTTTTCATATTTCTTCATTTATTGTTCCTCTTCATCCCTTGAATCGTTTGCTTTAAGTTTGTTTAATTTCCTTTCTCGTGCCTTACTGGGTCGTCGTGAAATTTTGTTAATCAATCATCTTATCTCAAACTTTCATCACTGTTTAACTTGTTCTCTCTGAATTGATTGTCTTGGAATTTGCCTTTTTTGTTATGATAATCTTAATTAGCAATGCAGAATTATTTGAGATGAAATATCAATCAAACTTTCTTCAAACTTCCAAGATTGGAATTATCTGTCTTCCCACTCCATTCCACTTCACCCCTCCATTAATAACCACTCCATTCTAACTTCCTCGAAACTCCCAAACAAGCAAATAAGCACCAAATCATGATTTATTTGGGACTTGAAAGCATGGAATCGTCATCATGCCTTGTGTTTATAGTTTAAATGCCTGCTGCAGGTTGATCGTAATGACGGGACCGGTGAGAGTAGAGGATGTGGTTATGTCACAATGGGATCAGTAAACTCAGCCAGAAAAGCAGTTGCTGCATTAGATGCATCGGTTAGTGAAATTCGTCCCTTACTTGTGGTTGATTCATTGTGTTCTGTTCTGTGTATTTGATCTGAACAGCTCCCGTTTTATATTTACTCAAGGATATTGGTGGGCGTGAAATGCGAGTTAGATTTTCAGCTGAGATGAATCCTGGAAGGAGAAGTGCTGAGACGATGAACTCGTCACCCCAGAAAGTTATATTCTATGAAACTCCTCACAAGTTGTATGTTGGCAATCTGGCTAGGGCTGTTAAACCTGAAGACTTGTGGAAACATTTTCAAAGATTTGGGACTGTGACTAGTGTAAGAATATTGCATGATTATAAAGTAGGGAATGGCCGCATTTATGCATTTCTCTCCTTCCTTTCACAGTCAGAACGTGATGCAGCAATGTCTCTTAATGGAACCGTAAACTTTGCTTCCTCCACTTTTCCTGCTCTGTGCTTATTACTTCAGTTGTTAGCTTCCATTACCTAACTTGGTTCTTGTTGCAGGAACTTCGTGGCCGTACAATAGTAGTGAGAGAAGGCGTAGAGAGGACCGGGCCATAGCCGGAGCTTTCGGTGTAAGTCCAGTGAAGATCCTTGTTTCAAGACCGTTGAGCATGGAATTTCAACTTCATTTTTTATTGTATTGCGATGTTCTAATCATGTCATGTCCTATAGTTGAGTTTTGTGGTCAAAAAAATTAGATTGGTTTTACTATATAAACTCTAACCAAAATCATGAGTAGGGCGACTAATTTCTTAGATCCTTGGCAGTGGACATGATCTGCTCCAGCGTTATCATATACTGGGCTATCTAGTTGTAAAACTATAAACAACCCCCCCCCCCCCGGGGGGGGGGGGAGGCAAAACGCACGAGTTCCATAATTATGTGTTTCCATAAGTCTGGATCCTTCGTATGTGACCAATAGCTATCTACCTTAAAAACTCTCCTTTTTTGAAAAAAAAATTAATGTTAAAATAGAGTGAATCTGTTTGGCTCATGCTAAGTTACGTGAACCTGAGTTTAAATTTCTGTACAATGATAACTACAATTTTATTTGTTTCAGATCGGATCAAAGTTTCTAAAGTTGAGAACTTATCGCACGTGAAAAATGTAATGCTGAAGAAAAAGTTATTTATTTATTCCTTTGGCAGCGTCATCAAGATTTGGATCCCTGCTCTTGTTTTTGTCGTCTTTCAACTGGCAGTCAGCAAATATCAAAGGCGTTGCAAGGGCAGTAGTTCATTTAGTAAATTTTGAATTGTATGTTGAAAGAAAAGGAGTAAATTTTGAATTCCGTATTTCTATCAGAACTGTAATTTTGGCGAGCAGTGAATATGGACTCGGGAATGTAAGTAGCATTTGCATTCATCCTACTTATAAATTGATATGAAACGCCTGTCATGTAAGTAGCATATCCAAACAGCCTTGAAGATATAACAGCAGTAATGAATGGTTAGGGCTTACAAACATGGTGGCATTTCTTTTCATAATGTGAATACCTACACCAATTGTAGCTATTAAAATTGCAGTGTAGCTAAACAAGTGTTCTATCCAAACACATGGTCAAAGCGTCTTATGCAACACATAATGTGGAAGATTAGATTGTATAAATTAGCCCGTCGGAATCCCAAAAACAACATTTATGTAAGATCATATATATACAAATGGACGCGCGAGAAGCCATTAGAGTACCCATACCAACAATGAATCTCACCTGAGACAAAATAAGCAGGATCCAACATGAAGAAACAGATGTCAGAAACAAATTGTAAGCCATGACATGTAGACGAAATATATTAACGTTCCCTTGACTTAGCTCGTATCTTCCCAATCAAGTAATTCTCCAAACCGATGCCAGCCTCCACTATTCTAGTGTCACCTTTTATTTTAATCTTCAGAACTTCTTCCAAAATATCCCTCGTCCTCACATTCTCCTCTACTTCACAGACTCTAGGTACTATGATGGCCCAACTATCCATATGAGGCACTTCCCCGTGCTCTAGTGATTTACTGAGTACCCTACAAGCTTCATCAATCTTACCAACATTGCAGTAGCCCTTAACTAAGGCATGAATAACAGAGAAATGGGGAGAAAAACCTTTTGATAACATCTCATCCATGTATTTGTTTGCCTCATCAAACATTTCCTCATCGCATAAACCACTTGTTAAAGTACGATAAGACACCAAATTAGGTAAACAACCATTTGACTGCATGTCATCAATAACCTTACAAGCATCATGAGCACGCCCTTCCCTGCAGAACCCTAATATAAGAGTATTATAATGAACAATGTCAGGATTACAACCCTTAACCTTCATCCTACAAAGAAGTTTGTACGCTTCTCTGAGCTTCTTCTTCCTACACAAACTATTCAGCAAAGTAGTATAAGTTAAAGTATCTGGCACAAACCCTTTGTTCAACATATCCTCCAACAAATCAACGGCCCCATTTACTTGACTCTTCCTACACAATCCCTGCATCAAAATCCTATAAGAATCTATATCTGGAACGAGATCTCTCTTGAACATTTTGTTGAACAGTGAGTAGGCAATACTTATGTCCCCATTTAAACAGAATGCCCGCATCAAAATATTGTATGACCTTGTATTAGGCAAAACGCCATACCTATGGGCATCTCTGAAGAGATCAAAAGCGGGTCGCACATAATTCCTGTGCGCCACGAGAACTTCAAGAATGCGGTTCAGGTGTTTGGGTAAAGGTTTGCAATCGAATTGCATCATAGTATAGAAGGTTTTGAGGGCTTTATCGGGCAAATCAGCTTCACCGTAGACTTTGATTAAGTATGAAAAGAGTGTCGGAGTAATGGGTTGCGAATCCGATTTCAAGCGACGAAGGAGATCATCAACGAGGGAGAAGTATCTGGCGCGACCCAATTTGAGAATGAGAATGAGGTAGGTAGAGTAAGAGTGACGGAAGTTGGGTTGGCGAGAGGCATACTCGAAGATTTCCTTTGCCAGTAGAGGGTCCCGTTGCGAAGCTATGAGCTTCTGGACTCTGACAGGAGACCCAATTGATGAATTTGAACCATCTGTATTGGAGGAATCGAAAGCTTGTTGATGTTTCTGGTGTTGAATTGGGCTCTGCAACTGATGAGGCAGTGAGGAGAAGAAGAGGATCAATGGGTGTTTCCTTAGAGGTAAGATATTAACAGAAGAGACGGTTGCTATGGTGTTGAAGGAACGAAGATTTGGTCTGGGCATCTCTTCTGCTTCTGGTTTCGGAATCGAAAAGAGCAAGAGCGAGGAAGGCTGACGAAGACATGCAGATGAATTGCCGAGTTTGGACCTTTCCGCATAAGAGGCCTGCTTTCTTTTGGGTCGAAGGCTTATCTTGGGTATCTAGGCATGTCTTGGTCGTTGACTGTAAAATTGATTGATGTTAATTCTTACATTACTGTGTGGGTTTCACTTCCATGAATACTGCTAACATATGCCCATGGGTTTTATTTCTCATCATGCGCTGTTCTAGTTTTGTGAGCAAGCAATCTCTTGCGTTCAAATTGCTGAACATGGCCGTAATAATTCAGTAAAATTATTTGGACACAATTTGTCTAATAATACAAAAAAAAAACTTATTTCTAAGACGTGGCGTGTAGATATTTTGCCAATTTTGATCCGGCATCGCATTTGCATGCGGACCTTTTCTTTCCTTCTAGACCCGAATCCTTTCCGTGAGGAACGCTCTATGCACTTTTCTGTTCCTGCAAAGCCAACTCGCATTCAGTATTCGATTTTCTAATACTCTGTCTGCAAATACATTTGGTTAATCCATAAAAAATTGAACCCATGCCATATGCGACACATTTCCGCTCTCCTTTTGCTCCCTCCACTCCCCACTACTATTCTGTATTCTTTGTCCCTCCCAGTGAAAAGCAAAAGCAAAAAGCTCACCAGTAACATATAGCCTACATTCATGCCAACTCAACAATCACCTAGCGGATAAACCGTTTGATAAACCTGCCTTCTACTTGGGCTGCAAGTGACCCGATTCCAATTTCTGTTGTTTATATGATAACTCTCTCTGGTCCATCAATTTGGACTTCACTGTCCTCCAGTTTCAACATTGTTCGCTAGCCCCCACTCTTTCTCTTTCTAAAGTCACATCCATACACAGACACACATCTCCTTTTAACTTGCTATATCAATGGCGGATCCTCCTCCTCCTCCTCCACAGGAGCAAAACCCCAACAGTCGGCCAAACCAAAATTCTCAACCCCCACCGACTCCAGTAAAGCCCATGCCCATGCCCAAACCCATGGGCTCAAGATACCGGCCGGAGGAGCCCAACCGGCGGGCCCTCTGCGCCTGTATCGCCACCGTCCTCCTATTAGCCGGCCTCGTAATCCTTGTCCTGTGGCTCGTCTATCGCCCCACAAAGCCCCACTTTGATGTGGTCGGTGCCGCCGTGTATGGCCTCAACGCCAAAGCCCCACCGCTCATGACTACCTCCATGCAGTTCACTATCATCATAACGAACCCCAACAGGCGCGTCGCCATCTACTTCGACACCCTCAACGTTTATGTGTCGTACCGGAACGACCCCATCACAACGCCGATGGCGCTTCCACCGCTGTACATGGAGGTCCACAGCTCGGTGTCACTGTCGCCAATGCTAGGAGGGTCGCCGGTGCCGGTTTCTCCGGATGTGTCAAATGGGTTGGCGACGGATGAAGCTTATGGTGTCGTTGGGGTGAGCGTGATCATGCAGGGCAAGTTGAGGTGGAAGACCGGAGGTATAAAAACAGGGCATTATGGGATTTACGTGAAGTGCGACGTCATGATGAGCTTGAAGAAAGGGGTATCCGGTCAGGTTCCTCTCACCGGAGCTCCGGCATGCTACGTCGATGTATGAAGAAGATTGTGCTGCGAAGGCTCCATTAAAGAGTTAATACATACAGTTTTCTGGATCATTTACTTCCTCTCATGTACTCTTCATTTTCTTTGATTTGTTTTGGATCTTCGTGCTTACAGCATACTCGCATATCTTTGTTTTTCCGTGACAGATATTGTACTTCAATTTTCTTGACGGTTGCATCATATCATAATTATATATATACCAGAACGTTAGTTGTATCTGTTCTTGTTCTTAATCCCCCTAATTCTTTTTAAGGATTTCAATTCATGCAATTGCGAGATTTTAGCAGCAAAATATCTCTACTTAAGTAGCTTCTTGCACTTGTTAATTCACGATCGAATTCGATTGGATGTGTGGGTAAAATTTATAATAACCCGTTTTATTCACAACAACCTGCATGTATAAGCGTGGTTCATCTTGCTCCTTAAACTCAACTCAACGTATAGGACTTACCAATTTAATTACAATTAACCAATCATTTGGTGACCCTGTAAAAATTAGAGATAGATATGAATAAAATACCTGATTTTAAAAGTTAAAAATAATTCACCTGTGACAAGTCTTGCCAAATGCTTAAAATAATATTTATATGATCATATTTAGTCGAGAGTTTATTTATATTTTTTTATTCTACGCAATCTAGAGCATTCAGTTATTTGAATCATATATATGGATTAATTTGACTATTAATTTAATTTTAAATATAAAACCTCAATTCATTTTGTTTTTTATATTTATTTATTTTTTTAAAAGTAGTCCTTGTAGTAATTGTACATGTTAAAGGTTCTATCAAATGGTAGTTTTAGCCAATACACATGATTAATAAGAGTATTCTAAGAAAGATAACATTTATTTATTATAAGTAACTTTCAATTATTTTAATAATATGGATTAAGAAGTATTACCTCCAGTCTTAATTATAAAAACCTTATTTATAGGCTATAAACGAGGTCTTATAATTAGGACCAAAGGTAATATGTAATATGTATGATTTTAACGGTCACTCACTTTGAACTTTGAACTAATTGGCGTTACAGTTCCTTTGGTGCGGATGAGGGTGCGAATTTTTTTACACGATGTAAATTTATTATTTTGTGTTCAAGAACACAATATATGTTTATATATAAATTATTATTTAATTTTTATTATTTTCCAGTACTAAAAGAGTCGGAAATTCAAAATTTGAGCGGATAGTAATAGTATTAAGGATTGACGATACTGTTAGTTTGAAAAATCTCAGAAAAAAGGCGCCTGGGTAGGTTCCCCCAATATGGGCATGGCATCTATGAAGAAACAATGATAAAATATGTAAGATTCGCCTTCTTTTCTTTTTTTTTTTTTTTTCCTTTTTTCTTTTGAAAAATGTAGGGAGGTAAGATTCTGAGAGTAAAGCATTTGCATTAGCACCTGATTCTGTGATTAAACTTTAAAATAGATGGAAGACGACGTGACTAATCAGTGTGAATGGGCCACAGCTTACACTTCTCCTTCGCTTGTGAATTAAGTGCGAATCTTCGTGCCATTTACTTAAGTATTTTAATATAAATAAATTCACGCCGCTCAATTAACAAAGTCGTTATTATTTTTCACTTTTAAGGTTTATAACTTGATTCTTACGCATTCACATTCTACGTAAAATTGTAAATTTTCCAAAGTCCCGTTATAAAGTGATGGACAAAAATTGGCTCATGTTCCTCCTACTAATGTGGATCAGCCATTTGGGCTATCTGAAAAGTCAGTAATGGGCCGGGCTACATCTTAATTTGATAATGGGCTGGGCTACAAAACTAAGAAACAAGATCCACGCAGCAGCTATTATAATTTCCATTACCTAAAATGCATACAAATTATTGATGGCCATCGGCCGATTAACGTATTAAATTAATATTTAAATTTTTATCAAAAAGTATATTCACATTTAGTTTTTAAAAGTATCTCAAACAGAATTACCTTCTATGCATAGCCAAAAAGAATGAATTCCTACCAATTTGTTATGTACTGGGGAAAAAAAAAGGCTACCAACTTTTATTTAATACCGATAAATTTTTTTAAAAATTAATATTTATCAGGTAAATTTGTAAATCACATGACTCAACTAATAAATATAAAAATAAAAGTTGTATATATTAATTTGTAAATCTGATTCATGAAGGAGACAACCTAAATTTATAAATATGGAAGTCTGACTAGTAAAAATTAAGTTTCATGAATCCTATTAATATTAAATATTCTTCCGTAGGATCTATATGTAAGTATTCTCATTTAGTATCCGATCGCTTTCTTCTTTTAAAAAAAAAATTGTAAAATTTATTATGCGATAATATTACGATTAAAATAACTTTGATATTTGACCCGGGATTTAAAAGATTGAAGTCTTGTTTTTTAAAGCAGGAAAAAGGGGACACGGAACCGGAAGACGGCAAGCCAAACACATAAATACGAAAAGGACAGTAGCATTATCACAAAGAGACAAGTTATGGAGACAGCATATCAACATCAAAACACACACATGCTCCACATAATGGATCTCCAGCCAATCTTCATGCTTTGATTAGTATTCTCTATATTTCCTTTTCATTTGAAGTGTTCAAATCTTGCTGGTTAAAAAAAAAAAAAGAATTGTTCAGATCTTTTCATTTTTTTATTTTTTAATGGCACTAGAAGCATCCCACATTTACCTTATGCACGGGAACTTGAACGACAACACACGGATATCAATAGCTTTCACTTGACTCCGAGATGACATTCACAGATATATCTGTTTGTTTTCATAATATGTAAAACAAAGAGATTTGTATGATATGTCAATTAGTGTCATCAATTGATATCAACATCTTTAGTATAAAATACTACTCCTCCGATCCTTAATATAAAATATATTTAACTATTTGATTAGATTAAAGAAGTTAGGCAAGTTAGTTAATTATAAAAAATATGACATATTTTTCCTAAAATATCATAATTTTCTTTCTCAATATATTTCCTTCCTTCCTTACTTGATTATGATTGAGTGAGTATCTATAAGGATAATTTTGAAAAAATTGATAAATATGAGAAATAGATATTATATTTAAGACCAAAATTAACTTAACAATTAGATCCTGTATTAAGGACCGGAGGAGTACTATATTTTTTTTATTAATTAGCTGGATCATTTTAAGTTTGATTTGCTCGCCTAGTTTTTGAGTATTAATTAACAAACATGTTCTCTTGTTATGAAATTAACCAACAATGAAATTAGATTGGAGAAGAGAAGTAGACAAGAAAATAAGAAAATGATATTGCATTCCTTCACTTGCTTCACTTGCATCACAATAATGGCACGCCTTATTTATAGGCATAGTCTTACACATAAGTTACATTTGTACTTAAATGATAGATAGTGGACAATAAACCACATGAATATGAGTGGGGGAGTTACAGGATTAAAGGCATAGTGGAAAGGTAATGGATTAGTGGAAGATTAATGCCTAGTAGAAGTAGTGGGAGTTGATGATAAAGTTGAGAGGAAGAGAAAGAAGAGGAGATGGATATCCACATGTTATAATATTCATAACACCGTGATCAATATTAAGCATTAGGAGCCAACAAGGTCATGGAATGCAGGGCAACTCACAGGCCAACTTCTGATGTAATCATCAATCAATAAATTATATAATTTTTATAATAAATTGTGATATTTGTAAATAACCAGGGATCTTTTTGAATACTCACACATTCCATATAAACACTTGTTTTGCTTTATTAATTAAACTAAATAATCATATATTTATCTAGTAGATTTAGTTATTGGTTTAAAATATATTTTAAAATATTAAAAATCTCCCGTGAGTACTGGCAATCATTTTAAAGTGAGTTGCATTGGGAAAGTAATCAAAATAATAATAAAAGGAAACGTTTATCATGGCATTGTTTACTCAAACGGAAGGAAGCCATCATTAAATGGATGGGTATCATATTAACAATCAACACAGCAATTCATCCATTTTAATTGCACCATACCCATTTTAGCTTCACTTTAGGGATAAAAGCAGAAAAAGGAAATAGATATGTGATGAGATATGAAAAAAAAATGATTTTATTATATTTCTAGGATATTTGAGTTATTTGAATTTATTATCATCTTATGATTTATTTAAATTTATTAGTATTTTAATATTTTTATTTTATTTATTTTATTTTTTTATTATTGTTTAAGTATAATTAGATTTAGGATTTTTATTCTACAACAAATTTTAGATATTGAATGATATTGCAAATATCTTTTTCTCTTTTTCCTCTTCTCCGTTCCCTATTTCCATTTCTCTACTCTTTCTGATCTCTTTCCTCTCTCTTCCCATTTTATATCAATATAATCCGGGCAATTGTGATGGCAAAAATAATATAAGGCTAATTGGCCACTCATGTACTTAAATTTATAACTATAGATATGATTTGCCCAACTTATTTTCAACAAAAATGTCAGGTATCATCGTCAATATTATTGTTCCTTCTAATTTTAAATGCAGGGGCTAAGCAAATAACTTATAGCAATTAAAAAAAATTAACTGTGTTATTTTTTTTAATAAAAATACGTGTTAATTTTTAAAAAAAACTTTATTTAATCACATGTATTAGAAATTAAATAAGTAATTTAATTTAATATTTATACTTAATAAAAATAGTTTGAAAGAACTTATAGATTAAAAAATAAATTGAGATTCTATATTTAAAATTAAAATAATTTTATATACTAATTTTCACGTTAATAATTGGAAGGAATATTTTGGGAAAAAAAAAAGTAAAGATTGTGTTGGCAGCCCTGTCCTTTCAAAAGTTGGTGGAAAAGATGTGAAATAAAATAAAAGATGCAAGAAAAATAATGTATCAGAATTATAATCTTATCCTTCTTATATTCAGTCACCTTTTTAAAAAGTTTGCTAAAATATTCTGCTTCGAACGACTCTTGATAAAGTAACAACAAAACGTCCCTCTCTCTATGTATATAATGTGGGTTTTGTAATTCATATTTCACAATTGATGGAAGTCATTTTTAGGCTTTAAGATTTTCTGGAAATGCATCCCAATACATATATAATATCAATAAAAAGAATTATAATCAAGTCCCACAAAAAAGAAATAATTATCTTTTTTACTTGGGACCTTATTATAATTCTCCCTAATCAATATCCTTAATACATGGATATGCCAATATATATATGTGTGTGTGTTTAAACATGCAGTAAGTTATATACTATTTATAAGTTATTGACAATATAAAGTATTTTTCAACTTTCGTGTAATATATGAAAAACATGTTTAGCATATAATTAAATCTTAAATTTTGTGACTCATTTCTCATGAAATAATCTAGTAAAAATTGTCTAGTTCATAAATAATGTAAATTCTATAATTTACTATTTCGCATTGAAAAATTTACATGTGAAGTGAGGATAGCAGGATTTCATATTTCATAATAATTATATGTGCCCATTCTCACTTAATATGATGGATAACATATATTATTAAAAACTAAACGAATTAATAACACGTGGTCCTACAATATAAAATACGAATGAGTACAAATTAGAAAAAATCAATGTGATATGGTTTATTGATTGACTAGTTTTGACGTATTACACTACCTCCAGTTTTAATTATAAGAGCTAGTTGACTAATTTAAGAAAATTAAGAAAACAAGTTAAGTTAGTAATTTGTAATAAATAGGTATTGTTTTTTCTAAAATATCCCTGCTAATCAAGTGTATTGGCCAGAATTACTATTATTAGAAGGACTACCTTAAAAAAATTATAAATATGAGAGACAAAGTGAATTGGAGTCTTATATTTAGGATTAAAATAAAATCAAATAAGGTCTTATATTAAGAACGAAGGTAGTACAATGATTTAAATAAAAAGAATATATAAGTTAAGAAATGAATAATTACTGGATGATCACCTAATTAAAAATGAAAATACGTTTACCAAATGAGAATGCACAGGAATCTTTCCTTCCTAATGATACCAACCAACTACAGAAGTGAGAAGTATAAATTTTAAATATCAGATCTTAAAAATCTATGATATTATTACTTCATGAATAAATTATTCGGTCAGAAACTAAATAAAATATAATCTTTAAAAAATTAAAAAGGAAAGCAACTTTTCAATTCATTCACTTTATTCTTTGAATTTTGCCACGCATTTTTGGGGGAAAAAAAATTGGCCCCGCATTTGGGTTTGTTAGTTTTTGTTTATGAATCCTTGAAGCTTGGTGGATTGGGCAGACAGATTATGCGAATCCCAGAGCCTTCTAGGGGTCATACGATGACTCCACCAAACCTGGCTTCAGATTCGTAACCTTGGTGCCAGCCACCCGCATACTGTCAAGTTCATCCCCAGGAGCATGCCAGTGGATTCAGTAGAACCGTATTACTTTTTCTCATCATAATGAGGGAAAAGAATGAGTCCGGTTAAGAGCCGTCTTTTCTTTTCTTTACTCATTAGTTCTCGCGTTGGGTGAAAAGTTTGTGTAATGATTTATCTCTTGCGAGTCGCCCACTTTCCACCTCCTTTCTATTTGTCCTTTTCCCTTCTGTTTGAGATAATTTAATCTGTGCGCAAGATGGTTGAGTTATATCCCTGAATTTCTTTCATTTCTCCCCGTCTTTTTCAGATTCCATTTGATCAATTCCGTCGTCATGTTCCCCCTTGTTGCTAGCATAAGAGTGGAGTGAATGATATAAATGTTTGAACCCAAGCTTGATACTTGAAAATGCAAGAACAAGCTCGAAGTCAAGTGACAGGCGGTGCCAGCAATGTAAGACTTATTTCCCTGTCTTATGTCGTTCAACTACTGGACTCATGACTTCGTTTTATCTTGTCGGAAAGCTCAAGGCTTTATTGTTAATTTTATGCGGAATCGGCTGGTTGCTATTTGTCTGATAAACTATTGTTAGGTGACTTCTGTTTTTCTTATTTAAGTGAGTCTTCTTGTTATGCTGTTGCAGATTTGTAATTTTGTCAGCATACTTTGTCAAGAATCTTAAGGTCATTCTGGTTTCTGTTCGACGTTAAAATGGATGTGAGAACAAGGTGTCGAGTCACCTAATCAATTAAATACTAGTACCGTTGCTTTATATCTTTTTTTATGAGCAAATCTTTATGTTCATCTAGGAGCATCTTTTAGATAGAACCTTTCAACGTTGGGACTGGCGAAAAAGTTCATGCTGCTTGCTTCTGAGTGCAATTATTTGTGTTGTTGCTGGAGGTATTGTTTGCTGTATCAATTATGCCTGTTTCTTCATTCTTCGTGAACCCTAAGAAGTCAAAGTGTTATTCTTTTGTTAATGTTTTCGTGTGGCATGGAGATATTTGTTATGCTGTTCACTAATATTGCTTTGCTGATCTATCATTTGACGATCCTTAACTTGGTGGTCATGGGTTGACATTGTAAAGGCTGTTATTTCGCGTCTTTCTGGACTTGGGATTTTTGTGTCAAGACACTAGATTGGCAGCACTTGTATTGGTTCGCCTTTGGTTTGGAAGTGCTTATTACTTTGCTTGCCTCTTATTGTCTACCAAACTTGGTGTTTTATTTTCTCTTAACTTCAATTTTGTTGTTCTTATTTTAGGGCTGAGCTTAAAAATTAATATCTTTTCAATGCGCAGAATGGTAGTTTTTGGTTTTTCTCTTCCTATACCTAATCTTTAGGAGTTGAATATCTGTAATGGCATGTGATCCAGTATCCGTTATGGTGTAAGATCTGAAATCAATGTTGCTCTTGTCTATCCCTTCAACAATGCATTGCCTGCTCAACGGCCATTTAAAGATGCATTGTTCAAGTATCAATTCTTGAGGTCTACTTATTTCATTATTAACGTGCCTAGATAATCTTTTGTGTGTGTGTGTGTGTGTGTGTGTGTGTGTTGTGTGTGTGTGTGTAACTTAAAGTACAGTTTTACTTAGTTGATTAATGCATATACAATGGGCTTAGTGTAAACTCAGTGTAACTTGCTTGAAAACCAGATCCTACCAGTCCTTGTTCTTAGTTTGCATTCTGTGTGCACCATAACTGTTTTGCTTGGTGTTGGTGATAGGGGGACTTGATAGCCGTGTAGCTTATTTCTTTTTTATTTATATAAACACACCTGAAACATACAGTTATCATTCAAAATGCCGAATGATGGCCGCTGCATGTCCCTCCCTCCTTCAAAGCATGCTGATCTGGACACGCAGCCCAGGTAGTGCAAAAGGCTGTCTTTCATGGAGCTAACTTGTGTTTGTTGCTGCAAAAACACAGGGGTTAAAATCCCTTCCAGAATGTTGTCTTTTCTTCTGTTGAAAAGGCAGAAAAGAAACAAACGGTTGTCCATGTGTTGCATCTGGGAGATGCAGGATAAAAATAATGGATGAGGTAGCCATGATTGCTGCCTCACCATTCAAAAACTGAATGGAGAGTGTCTGCTTGCTTGTTCTTAGTATGTGTTCTCCATGTGCTGTTATTGTTTAGTGTCTGTGGTAGGGAAGTTGATAGCTGTTTAGCTTATTCCTAAAATTATCTAGCCTATTGAATGTTTCTAGTGTGTTTATATAAGTATGAAGCAGTGAAGATGAGCGTTGGTTCTGGTGTATTGTTACTTTGGGTTGGAAATTCTATTCTATTTCAATTCCAATAATGCAAAATTATCTTCAAACTAAAGAATTTTATGTGTTGACTTAGAATATAACCCTTATGACAGTTTTGATTCTTTTAGGATGATTTAGAAAATCATCAGAATCTAATGTTAACCCTAGCTGTATTGTTGGATTATGGTTGACACAGCCGCTGTGCTGTACATAGTGGATTTATTGAGTTTTGCTATTTGCTGAATTTCTTTGAATTCCTTTTTTCTTTTCTTTAGTGCATTTGGAATCATATTCCTTTTGACATACAATTCTTCCCTCTCATACACTGGTTTTGTGTTTTTGGGGCCCTTTTTGTTTATTTTTACGCAACTGAAGGAATATTACACTTTCCTGTTGGTGTCTCAGATGGAAGCACAAAGCTCTCAACATGCCCAAATTACTGAAGTCAGTGGTGATTTTCCTGAAGGAAGAAGAAATCCCGGAGGAACCAAGATTTGTGGGGAAGCACCATGTGGATTTGCAGATGCTGGGTCCATCTCAAAGGATTCTAAAGAACGATCAACATCAATGCGAAAGCTTTGGACTGCAGTGATCCTCTGTGTCATTTTCATGAGTGTTGAAGTATTTGGTGGCATTAAAGCCAATAGTCTAGCAATTCTGACTGATGCAGCCCATTTGCTTTCAGATGTCGCAGCATTTGCCATCTCCTTGTTCTCTTTATGGGCTGCTGGATGGGAAGCCACACCCCGTCAGTCATATGGATTTTTTAGAATAGAGATTCTTGGTGCCTTGGTTTCTATTCAGCTAATATGGCTGCTTGCAGGGATTCTCGTATACGAAGCCATTGCAAGAATCATTGATGGTTCTCACAAGGTGAATGGCTTCTTAATGTTTTTGGTCGCAGCATTTGGTCTGGTGGTTAACATCATCATGGCTTTGTTATTGGGTCATGATCATAGCCATGGACATGATGATCATCATCATGGTTTAGGCCATGGCCACAACCATGGTCATGGGTTTAAAGCGTCAACTCATCATGATCATCATAGTGGTGAGGATCACAAGCACCATCATCATGATGAAGAGGATC
This sequence comes from Neltuma alba, assembly GCF_004799145.2. Classification (NCBI taxonomy): domain Eukaryota; kingdom Viridiplantae; phylum Streptophyta; class Magnoliopsida; order Fabales; family Fabaceae; genus Neltuma; species Neltuma alba. Next base: position 26,368 of record NW_021636032.1, on the reverse strand, counting down.
CTCAACATGAGCATCATCATCATTCTCATGAGGATGATAAGCATCATCACAGTCATGACAGTGCTGCTGAGCCACTTCTTGGTGGTGGATCAAAAGACAAACCAGAAAAGAAGAGGCGATGGAACATAAATGTACGAGGGGCGTATCTCCATGTTCTGGGGGACTCAATCCAAAGCGTTGGAGTAATGGTTGGGGGAGCTATCATTTGGTACAAGCCGGAGTGGCAAATAGTTGATCTAATTTGCACTCTTATTTTTTCAGTAATTGTTTTGTTAACAACAATCAATATGCTGCGAAGCATTCTTGAAGTTCTGATGGAGAGCACACCACGTGAGATCGATGCGACCAAGTTGGAGAGGGGTCTGTTAGAGATGGATGAAGTAGTGGCTGTTCACGAGCTGCATATATGGGCAATTACAGTGGGCAAGATTTTGTTGGCTTGTCACGTTAAAATCAGACCTGAAGCAGATGCAGATATGGTGCTGGACAAGGTTGTAGACTACATAAGGAGGGTTTATAACATCAGCCATGTAACTGTTCAGATAGAGCGTTAGCATATTTGTTTGGGTTCTGGGGAGTGATGATTTTTAGAGGGAAAGATCTGGTTAGACTTTACGCATTGTGTCGTTGCTACTCAAACCTTCTGTGTGGTGGCAGGGAAAAATTTAAGCAGTATCTTGTATTATCTCTTATCAAGAAGCTCTGAAACTAAGAGTGAAGATTCTTATATTTGTCATGTTTTAGTTGTAGAATTTGACATGAGAGATGTAAAGTGCTGCACTGAACTCCAGTACGTTATAATAAATCTTGGCATCCGAATCACTAGATTCGGAATTGCATGGCTGTATGTAGTTTAGCATGTATCGTAAATTCAAATCCTTGCTTTTTCCCACCTGTGTCTCTCTCTGTATGTGTGATATCCTGTATTCTTTTGGGCAAGTTTTGGATGTTGGTCGCTGAAAGCTTTCATTAGTTGCCTTTGACAAATCACGCCTTGTCGGTTTCAAGAGCATCCGATAATCACTCTGACAATTTTAGGTGGAAAGACTTTAAGGGTATTATTTTGTATTCAAATGCATTACATAATCACTCTGATGTTGATTTTACATTCAAAAAGTTTCTTCCTCTAAAGTCCTACAGATCGAAATGTGCAAATACGAGGACGCGGGTCTTTGCCAGATTTTAGAGAAGCAGAAATTGAAAATTTCTCTTTATCATGGCGTTTTCTTAACCATCGCTCCAAAACGATGAAATGGAAACAATGGAATTCTCTTCTCTTAAGAGAAATTTCCTGCCAAGCCAAGGAAATTAAAAACACATTATTTAACCATGTTTCTCTCTCTCATTTTTTCTTCTATTTGAATTTGTGTCGTTCCTTTTTGTTCCCTTTCAGCTCCCATACATATCCAGGCCCATAGCCTTCAAAAAGTTGGTTGAAGTCTCGATCAAGATTTTAGCCACGCCAGGAGCAAAGAGGGTCCCACCACACAGTACAGTATGTTTTAAATAGAAATAGTGACAAAGTTGAAGGTATCAACACCACATGAGCATGTCTACGTCCTTAGTTGTTTTCCTGATAGCTACCATACCATTTCAGAGTGTTTGGTGCAGATTTACAGACCTGGCTTACCCCGCTTTCAACTTTCCATTATTGCATCTTCACCGCACAAAATAATAACGTTATAAATTTTATTATTTATTATTTTCTGTTTTGAATCAGTCTCCATTTTCCCCCTCACTTGTAGAGTTACTGGACAGCCTGGTGAGAATGGGGACGCGCATGATGAATTGCATGATGAATTCTTTTTTTTTTAAGAAAAATAAAACATGTCATGTTTGAATCTTGTTATTAAAGAAACTAACTAAACTTTTATGGATCAAACAGATTTATAAAGAAATTTATCAATATGTCAAGTATTATTTTAGTGGAATTAATCGCTGTGATGCTTGTAATAAAACAGGGTGAAGTTACCTCAGAATCTTTTGGGAAAAATTTACCTCGAATCCTATGCATAAATTGACCATCCTGTGAAACCTAGAGGACAAACATCATGTTTCGGAGAAAAGAATTTCTGTGATTGTGTGGCTGGAGCCGCAGCCCCAAACCCAAGAGATAAGATTCTCAGGAATTCAAATGATTTTGGAGTTTCCAAGTGAAGGCCTATCTATTTGGTGGAATCTATCTTCATCCTTATTGAATAAAATAGGGACCTAAACTCAGCTTGCTAGTTAAATTATTCAATTCCCAAAAACAGAAAAAGATCTTCACAAGCAAAATGGATAGAGAATATACTCCATTCAATTGCTTCCTAGTGCCCACGACGTAAAAAGCTGATGGGTTTGGACACTGGGAATATGATTACCGAGAGAAAAGGAAACTTGAGACGATATGAACGGCCTTATACGACAGAAAAGGGAAAACTTTGCTTCTGCAGCAGTGAACAGATTGATAACATGGATTGAAGCTTCAGTAGGTTGTCTTTATTAGGCCTTTTCTAATACATAATGTGAGAAAGATTTTGTGTTTAATGATTTTGGATGATAGTATATTGGTTCTGGCTATGACAAAAGAGATGAATGGATAGACTAGGGAGGTGTTTTGAGGCCAGAGATTAGGTTTCCGTTTTCTTTGGTTCATCATACAGAGACGTGGCTCATGATATACTAGATTATCCGAATCTGCTAAGTCAACCAGGGTCCCCCCTGTATTTCGCATTATCAAGAGCGTCAAGTTTCATGTATATTATTTTTAACCCAAAATTTCACAGCCTTTCTTCATTTTTATCACCCCCCATGGAGGGTCCTCAATTGCAGCTTTATGCCTTGCATTGATAGAGATATTACTCATAGATTATTTGTAATACCAAAGTACTTAACAAGGTAATTAGTTAGAAGGAAAGTTTTACCAAACTACTACTAAATCAACAATGCTATGTGATAATGAATATTAGGTTTTAAACAAACTAGAAGAGCATAAAGTTAGGATAGCTTAGATGAGTAGGTTGAGATAAATGTATATTCATAAAAGAAAAGTTTAGAGTCACAATAAACATACATGAAGAAGAGTTAGTGTGATATCTATTGAAGAGAAAATCACTTGAGGTAAATTGAGTATGTACAAAGAGGGCCATTATTGGCGCGGTGAGGATGGGGAAGCAAATCATATAATATGAAGTTATCTGAAAAAAGATAAAGAAATAGTTCTATGCTCCAGTTAGATTACAAGTTTTATTCTTTTTCATCATAGTAATGTTGATGTTGAGCATGTTAAAACTGCAGTTTTAAAATCTGAATCAATCATCAAATTCTACCTAGTAAAAGCAGTGATTCCACTAATCTTTAGCTTGCTGATTTTCCAATTGTGCATGCTGTCTAGTTCTCATTAGCTTGCTTAAAACACGCATCTCACACATCGCTTTTAATAGGGAGAATCTGATCATTAATAGGGAGAATCTCATCCCCAGCATAATCCTCCAAGAATCAAAGAAGAGGCTGGCATTACATTTAGGAAACGAAACTAACAGCAAAAGAGACCCTAAAAGATAGAATTAGAATTGGGATAGATGAAGGGAAAGGAAGGTTTTTAAAACTTAGTTAGTAGGAGTATGAGATCCAGTTTGGGGGCCTCCATGAGGGAAAACAAAACAAAAAGCTTTAGGTCCCGACACAATCAATACTCAAGTAGTAATGTAGTTGGTGGCACCAGGCATCCCTCCAAAAGCAGTCAATTATTAGAAACAGAGCACACAGCAGCAGAACAATGCCTGACATGTCTATGCAACAAAAATGACTCTTCTCTGTAGGCATCAACATTTGTGCTATTTCTGAAAGCTTGACTTCAACCAACTCTCTTCTTGGTTTTGTGTGGTTTCTGTTTATTGTAATCATGAAGACGGATTAATTAACATTGAACAGATAGAAATTGATGTTGGGGGGGGGGGTTTTCTCCGCTAGTAATAATATGCAACATCTCAGTATGTGCAGAGAGATGAGCAAAACCCTACTCACAGAGGTTGAACATCAAGAAGTTTATTCACGGAACACACAGACTACAGTTAGGAGAGAAGATGCACTGAAAAGAAAAGAGCGATAGATGGGGGCCCACAAAGAGGAGTATCTTCTGTTTCTTGAACATTACCAAACACCAAATTCCTCTGCAGCGGTGCATGCAAAGAATTACACATTTTAGTGTTTTGCAGGCAAAATGACAGCAAGGATTGTCATTTGTGTATATAAAATGGTCAATGCAGAAACAGAGCATCATAGAGTGAGAAGAATTTCAATGTCAAAAAACTCCGAAGAAGTTGACTAAAAATACGGTTTTCTGATAATATAAGAATTGAAATTGCAGGGCATGATGATGTCTAGCCAAAGCGAACCAACTGGGACTGGCACTTGGCAATCACATACTTTTTAGCTGAGTATGGATTGTAAAAGCAGAGGGTAGATTATGACACATCGTGAAGCTCTAGATAAGGCCCCTAATGATCTTTTTGTCCTTGTTTAATTGTAAAGAGATGGAACAGATTCTGTCTAGTGTCCTTCTCCTACTCATGCTATACAAAGGAAACTTAGCTAGTTAGCCCTGTACTTGCACACCCCATGTGCTGCGTCAATTGACGAGTGGGGTCTCAAGGCAGGGGGAAAAATGAGCCATCATCTCTATTCTCCCGGATGAAAATTTGACCTCAGAGAGCCGGGGAGGGGGGGTTATGGAAAAATTGGGAAATGACTCTTCATCAGATGAGTGAGTGACACGAGCCACGGAAGCCCTTTCCGGTGCTTTTTCCCTGCATTGCCCTGCCCCGCCCCCACTCTACGTCAGATACGAAGAGAAAGAGGGGCATAGCCTAAAGCCATTACTTTTTAAAGAGTGTTAGGATGAAAATTAGTTTTAAAAATAATTATACAGTATACGAGATAAATACATGAAAGAGTTGTCTCGATTTGTAAAAAAATACTTTTTAGAAATTTTTATGTGATGCCAAACACCTTCTTAGTCTTTTTGGAGTGACATATGAATTGCAACTATCATTTAGTTTGTCATGCAGAATTTATAGAAATTAAAGTCATAGTTAAAAAAAAAAAAAGAACAAACGTAGCCAAAAAATGGGAGGAGATGAGAATGAATTTAATGTCTATCTTTTTCACAAGACACAACTTATCCTAAGTTTTGGATTTAACCAATGGAGTGACACAAATAATTCATGACAAAAAATTAAGTATTTTGAGCTATGGAGAATTGACAGGGTGACCTAAGTATTTATCTAAGTATAACGTAAAATTATTTAAAATAAATTAATTTAAACATTTTCTAAGTGCTTATTTGGCATCAATTATGAATATATTTTATGCAAATTGAGACAAAATTTATCTCAAATGCCTACCTTGGATTTCATAGATTATAATTAAAAAATTATTTATAAGTTATTTTAAATAAGCCCTCAATTCATATTCAATCCAAGGAGACCTTGTCACTATTTATAAATGTTACTGTCTATCATAAATAATGCACAACATACTTGCCTGGGAAAAAATATCAATTCGGTAGCGCGTGAGAGGGTGTGGGTGAGGGTGAGGGACTTGTGCTTGTGTGTGTGTGTGTCCCACAACTGTTCGTGCCCTGTGATGGACAAAACTGCCACCCCCAATAATGCTCGGGACCTTGTAAACCAGACAACCCTCTCTCTCTCTCTCACTCTCAAAAGCTTTCACCAACTCGTCACAGTTCTCAAATGCATCGTCAGCTATATCTCTTCTATCTAAAGTTGAAACCCAGCCTGAGAGTTCAATATCCCGTCGTTGTTCACCAAAAGCTCTCCGTTAACCTCCTTATTTATCACCATCGATTTGACCCAAATTACCAGTTTTCTATTTATACCTCCCTGCGCCGTGAGTCGTAGCTGTTTCACTTCACGCACCAGCATTTATTATATTCCATATATAAGAGTATCGTTAGCATCAGAAAACAAAAGAATATATAGCCGAGGGGAGGAATATATCGTCTTCTTCTTCTGCCTCTTTGGGGATAAACATTTATTACTATTGTTTTGTGAGTATCACTATACGGAATGTTGGTCACCAGCTACAGTGAGAGCGAAATTAATTAAGATCTCTTCTCTTCTCTCTCTCTCATTCAGTTCTGATGATGGAGAGGATTCAAGGACCCATCAATCCCTGTGTATGTTACTTTCCTAGTTTCATGCCTGTCTTTCTTCTCTCTTCTTCACCTTTCATTGCCTCGAACCCTATTTCTAGAATCAAGGAAAGTACTGCATTTACTCCCCTAAAAAACGCTTGCATTAAATACATTCTGTTATTTTCCAGGAAATATATATATCTGCACTGGTTTAGTGTTTTCCTTGTTTTGACATTCCATTTGTGTTCTGATTTTCATAGCCCCACCTCTCTTTGGAGATCCTCAATCCGAAGCCCACTATTGGAAGCATATGCTATATTCTTTGCTTTTTTTGGGTTAGTCTGAAAAATGAGATAAATAACTCTTATCTTATTTGTTCTCAATAACTTGTCTTGCAGTTCTTTGGTGAGCATTTGGAAGTAAATTGTTTCGAACAAGGCTTCATCAACGCAGAGGATGAGGAACAACCTTATATATCGAGCTTAGAGGATGAAAAGATGCCGTTTCTGCAGATGTTGCAGAGTGTGGAATCTCCACAGCAGTTTTTCCCATTCGCAGAGGCAAATTTTCAAACACTTTTGAGGCTACAGAACCTGAAGAAACAACCAGCATGGGAAGAAAAAGCTCACATACCCAGGTTGGAGACCCAACTCCATGCCAAAGAACTTGAAAGCTGCGTCACACACGACGTTGTCGAGATCCCCTCGCCAGTGAAATCCGAAAACAACGAAGAATCTCATCTTCTTCCTCGTTCAGCCACAATGGTTCAGAAAGAACCCACCAATCAAGCTGAAAATTCTAGCAGAGACCCCAAACGGAGAAAGCGAAAGAGAACGAGACCTGTGAAGAACAAGGAAGAAGTGGAGAACCAGAGGATGACCCACATTGCTGTCGAACGGAACCGGCGACGCCAGATGAACGACCATCTCAGTGTTCTAAGGACACTCATGCCTCCTTCCTATATTCAAAGGGTAATGACAAAATATTTGAACGAAACCCCATCACTTCAAATTATCGTTTATTTTCTCCTAATTCAGGTTAAAAATTCAATCTTTGGTCTGATTTCTCAGGGTGACCAAGCGTCTATCATCGGAGGTGCAATTGATTTCGTGAAGGAATTGGAGCAACTACTTCAAACTCTCGAGGCACAGAAGAGGATTAGAAAGAACGAAGAGATTGGATCTCCTTATGGAGAGACTGTGAAACCATCGACGCTTAGCTACGAAGAAGGAGAAGTAGAGTGTAATACTGGGGGCGAAGAAGAAGAGGTGAAGGAAGCAGAGATCATAGAGGTGATGGTGATTCAGACGCATGTGAATTTGAAGATTCGATGCACAAAGAAACAGGGGCAATTGGTGAGAGCCATTGTTGGGTTGGAAGATCTTAGGCTCAGCATTCTGCATCTCAACATCACCTCCTCGCTGGGATCGGTACTTTACTGTTTCAATCTCAAGGTATCACGTTTGTCTACTTTTATTTTATCTTTCCCCTCCTTTTTCTTTCGATTTTGTTGCTTTTTGAAAAACAAAAAGAGGGTCAACTCATCAAAAGGGAATCGAGTCAGTGTACCGTTCTTCTTCGGTGTTCTGACTTGCAGCCTAAGCAAAACCTAGCTTCCCCATTTCCAACGATGTCTACGATTATTAAAAAAATCAATTTTTTATTTATTCTTTGGATTCTTTTTATTTTTCCTCTTCGGCTAGGCTGTACTTTTGAGGAGGTTAAGATTCTTTATTTTTGAAATATTTTAAAATATGTATAATTATAATAATAAAAGAATAGTATAATTTACAGCTCCTTTACAGCTTTCATAATTTCATGGATAAACGCCATGTACAATTTATCCAAGTTTTTGAGAGTATGAAAAGCTTAGCATCCAAAAAAAATCTCAAGGGTAGCAATATGATCCTATCATGACACGTTTTTTTTAATATTCAATTTATTATAGAAAAAATTGGTGATAAATCCTCGTTAAAAATTTACTTAGCAAATGAGACTTCAGGATTTCATGCAACTTAGTTTCCTTCGTGTGTAATTTATCTTTTCTTGTGTCTAGTAGTCTTTCTTTATGCGATGTGTAATTCAATTTTCTTTTGAGCAAATGATATTTTTTTATGTGCAAGTCATCTTCTCTATATACAAATTAATTCCTTACATCCAAATTGTTTTATGTAAATCATCTTTTTTTTTTTGTGCAACTTATCTTTCTTTATGTATAAGTAATCTTTTCTCACACAATCAATCATTCCAGGGACTATTTACTAATTAAATTTGCAACAAGGGATTTATCTCTAATTTTTCTTTTATTATATGTCAATCAATCAGAATAAGGGCAGTGTTTTCAGAGGAAAAAAAGTTTTATTCCTAAAACATGCAGAATAATGAAAGAACAAAAATGATGACTTAATCCTGGACTCTGAAAATAACGAGATTAAAAAGGTCAGCTTTTGTATGCATGTGGGTTTGATTGTTGGGTTGATGTTATAGTGTAATGGAAGTAGAAATATGTACAAAAGGGTATTGATGGTGCAGATAGAAGAAGAGTGCAGGGTAGGGACGTCGGCGAATGAAATAGCAGAAGCGGTCCGGCATATATTCAGACCCATTGGTAATCAGTAGCAAGACAGACACGGAGGGCACTGAGGTTGACGATGAGAGAGAGAGAGAGAGAGAGAACAAGAATAAAAGGACGACGAAGAAGAAGACGAGGAGGAGGAGGAAGAAGGAGAAGGAGAAGGCACGCCTTGGAAGGGAAACGGGGAACACAGGGCACTCAAAATCTTGTCTGCTTTTATGCATGTGAGTTGTATTTATCTGGGCGTGTTCTTCACTCTAATCACTCCAAGAACCAGCACAGCTCAATCATATGCATATCATATATAATCCCCTTTCTCACTCTTGTTTGGTGTCCTTTTTGGATGGATAAGATTCACAGCTGTGGTTAAGAAGAATGCTTTATCTGTTCAGGATTGCCAAAAAGTATTTTCAATCACATTATCCCCTCATCTATATCTATATATATATATATATGCTTCATTTCTTCTTATCTCTCTCCTCATCTCAACTTTACAGTGTGAAACCAAAGACCTGCAAAAAAGTAACGCCTAACTTGGATTATTCGCGGTTGTTTGGGTGTGTCTGTGTCTGTTTATATGCGTGGGACATTGATTTGATTGACAAATTGGCATTGGAATTGGAATGATTATGAATAAATGTACAAAAATATCTGTTGTCATGTAAAAAGATTTAGACTGTTAAAATGAAAATGTGGATAAATAAGAAATAAATGAAAAAGCAGTTATCAATGAACAAGTTGTCTTAGTATGGTAACAGCAGATGAACTTATAAAATTAAAAGCTAAGATTAACATGTTTGCGTGTATCTTAATGTCTAATTGTACATATAAAGTTGAAAAAGAAAGAAAGGGGGAAAAAGGTTGGAATTGAAAAGAGGGCCCAAAGAAAGAAGTAATGATTGGGCGTTGATGCAGAATAGAAGGAATGATGCTTCTCTTTTCAATTTGACTTTGGCTACTGTCTGCACAGCCTTGGATTTATTTGTAGTCGTGTTCAAAAAACATTTTTAATTAAGTTTATATAAACCGATATAAAATTTTTTTTTATATATTTATCTCGTATTTTATAAATTATGTTTAAGAAATTATTTATAAGTTAATTCCAAATAAATCCGTTCTTTTATCATTTTTATAATATTTAAAAAGAGATAGACCATGAATCTATACACAGACACACACTCGCTGTATCCTTTCAATTTTATGGCCACTTTATTTATTTATAATTTGAATGAACCAACCGTCAAACATCAAATTAAAAGCTGCTGGTAAAAAAAAAATCAAATTAAAAGCTATAATCTGCCGCTATTATAGAATTGAGGAAAGAAAAGAAGGGTAAAATAGGAAAAAGGGCGGTGAGAGTGAAAAGTCAAAGAAAGGGAATAACGAGGAAGGGGAAGGCAACAAACACCACCAGACATGCGCAACATCTTAAGGACCGGAATATTATAATATTGCAAATAATATATAATATTCATATTAATCACATTATGAGATCGCTCCCACGCTCCCACATCAGGCAGAAGCCCCGCCCTCCTTCATTACTCTGAGAGCGACCACACGCCACCCCCCCCCCCCTCTTTTTTCTCCTCTTCCTTCCATCGTTAGGGAAAAATTTGGAAAAAAGGACAAAAAAGCTACTGAAATAAAAAAATTATAAATCAGGACTCATGATAACATTAGTATGTGTTTTGACAAATAACAAATTTTTATGAACAGATCCTTTGTGCAATTTTTATATTTCAGTGGTCTGTTTTTGCGATTTTTCCAAATTTATAATATGTTTTTAGAACTTTTCAAATATTTCTTTTAATTTTATTTATAAGATTTCAAAATTTGAATTGGTTTGATTTTTTTATAAAATCCTACTAAAGATTGTCTCAACAGTAAATGTATTTTTACTAATTTTGTCTTTAATTAATTTTATATTCTCTTTCATTTTTTATCTCACAACTATTATTTTATTTATTTATTCTCTCATTAAATAAGAATAGACTTTAAAATGTTTAATTTTTATATATTTATTATTTTTAATTATTTTTTAAAACTATATAATTTAATTAATAGTATCTTATTAAAAAAAATAGGATCAGTATCTCCTGAGTTGATTTTCAACTATGCCTTGATATTCGCATGGATGAGCACTGGCATCAGCACGCAGGAAAGGAAAACTGGGGTGAGATGGTTGAATATTAATCTGTGTTTTACATGAAAAGATGAGCCGTCTTTTTAGCTTTTCCGCCATTAGTGTCCTGTAATTAGCATCATTCATCTGCCGCACTCTGACTCAGTTAATTCAGCTGCGCCCCCGTACACAAATAATCTGTCCCTTGACTACCACTACCTCATCTCCTAATTATGAAATATTGATTATAGTCTATAAACAAGATCTTATAATTAGGATTGGAAGTAGTACTTCAATTCTTAATATAAAATTAGATAATTTATTCAGCAAGATTAAAAAAATTAAGTTAGTTATTTATAATAAATGTGTGTTGACTTTCTTAACTCATCCTCATTCAATCATGTATATTAAAATTATATTTGGATGAAAATACCTTATTATTAATAAGGATATTTGATAACATATTATAAATTGAGATTTTATATTTAAAACTGCTAAATAACTCTTATATTTAATACGGGATAATACTATTCTATTTTTATATCTGATTATTTGGTCAAATCCCGATAGTTCGATGTAAAAGTACCGTATACATTATATAAGTTTAATTTTGGCCCCTAATATTATGCAAGTAGATTTATGTGAGCATTATTTTCAGATATTGGGGTTACTTCATTACCATTGTTATAGAATCGAGGTCATGCTGTATATAAAAAGTTTGTTTTTTCATAAAATAATAAATTATAAATATATACACTCATTCTTAAAACTAGAGTTTCGAGAGTTGTATATTGCATATTAAAAGCTGGAAAAATAATTGTATATGAAGACTATGATAAAATGCGAGCTAATTAATAACAAGATATATAGGTGGATAATAGGCAAATCTTAGATATTTTTTTAAAGACAAGGTAAAATTGATCTACAAATAAAATTAACACTTGAAAAAGATCTCTAAACCAATGAAAAGAGGGGAAAGGGATATAATGATAATGTAGTCGTACAGGGCTTGGCAAAATTAGTATTTACGAGGAAGGGAACATTATTAAGGTGGACCAGAACATAATGATTTTGCTGGTGATCGCTCGGTTGCTCATGCCTGGTGATTTTTCAAACTTATTTCTCTCTCTCCCTGTCTCTCTATGTGTCCATATATATAAATATATATATGTTATATTACGTTTAAAGTTGACGTGACCCTGCCATGCAATTTCTGATCCATACAACTGCGTTAAATCTCCCCGTGCTTTGATTGAGACGCCACATCGCAGTTTTCTTATTTCTTCAGTGCACTGTTCATTTCTCTTTTTCCCATCGTTTCCATACAATTAACCTTGTTCGACTTATTATTGTTCTTTTATGTATGCATACTACATAGATATATCTTAAATCAACCAACAAGTCTTACATGTATATTTCAAGATTGAGGAATGATGCCTGGGTATACGTGCGTAATCACCACTTTAGCATCAAAGCAGTTGACAGATCATTTTCTAAACATTTATGGGAAAAAGTCCTAAACTAATCTATTTTCTTAATAGATGATTTGAGCAGTGAGTTGACATAAGTTTTACACTGCTAGTTTTAAATCATATAACTACTCCTTTAAAGATTTGAGAGGCGGTTCGGGTTTAGAATACTAAATGTAAACTTGTCTTTGCTGTTTTAATAATATATATTCCTAGCCTTTGGACCTTTTGGCTATAAGATTAAGTGTACAGTCCGTTTCTGCTTAGTCGGTCCATGGATTTCTCATCACTAGTACAGTGTTTTGGTAATCTGTGCCCATACGCAAACATATAAATACATATATAAATGAATTATATGCATATGGGTGATGAAAGATTCAGGCGGACGAAGGCTGTGAAAGCGGAAGCAGATGTCCATGAACATTGTGGAAAGTGGAAATGGAGAGAGAAAGAGAATATGAGAAGCTGACAATTGAAAAGCTGAGAGAGGAAAATGGGGAACTGAGGTAAAGGCAGAAGTGGTACATACCATTTGAATTGCTGGCAAGCTCCTTAGCAGCCTGCACTGACCTATTCCAGCTGCTGGTCATGCTTCAAATTCCAACGACAAGCCCTTCTTCCTCTCTTTAGTCTGCACCTATGCATTACAGTGAAAAGTTTCATCCATGGGCCATGGCTTCCATGTTTTGGGGTTTCTCACTCGTTGTTACTTCTGCTTCACAATTTTCAACGTTTTCTGTACCTTGAGTTTTTCTGCATTAAAATTGGATTGTTGTCTTGTTTTCAAGCAACCTCCAACAGATCGCAATTCCAAACATGTTATGCCTATCTTTTAAAAAAAATAGTGATATAACGTTTGAGGTCAAATGAATGTTTGTGTTATATTACTAGCTAGCCCACAAATAATGTGTGTCATAATTCCAGATTCCAAATTAATGTTTTTGCAGCACTGAATTGACGGAACTTTATTGGATTATGTCGTCCGAGTAGTTGCATGCATGCAACAATATAATGCATTATTATTGTAGGGCCGTCCAAGAAAGATGCATCATCTGAGGGAAAGATGGAACCAAATGGATAAAGACATGTATTTGAGTAGGTTTGCTTGTTGCTGGTGTGTTTCACCATATTTTGTCGTGAAGAATATATATATATATATATAAATTTATTGTCTCAACATGAAAGCCATCAGAATTAGTATGGGAAGGAAGAGAGAGGATAGGCATGGGGAAGAGGAATGGAGGGTCAGAGATTCGGATCCTGAGGTATGCAGATCATAGACAGAGAATCAGAGATCTTGCTGCAGATTCACAGCCCCTGTGGTTTTCTGCACGATCAAAACAAAAAAAAGATGGCAAGTCTGTTTCCAGGAGCGCATCTTAATTACTATCTCCTAGCATCATTGGCCACCCTTGTATTATGTACCTGTCCTTGTACTTTCCCTATTCTGCCTATATATATATAAATATATATTTTCCTCCATTTTTTAATACCTATGCTTGTTTCTTTTTTGTTTTTAGCCTGCCCCCTTATCCTTCGATCTCGTTCCATTGTTTTCGTCTTGATGTTCCTCTCCACAGTTACTTTTTTCTTTTTTTAAAAAAAAAATTTCAGAAGTTAAACCTTAACCTCTAACCTTGCGGGCTTTGCTTTTGTTAGCTACAGATTCATCTAAACCATGCCTCACCAATTTCTTTTACTAAAAAAATTATTTAAAACTCAATTTTTTACTTATATCCCATTTTGATTGTTCCTAGTTAATCACCTCAACCTATTTCAAACAGCCATCTCATCACTTTCTTACGGCGTGTTTGAAATCACATTTAAAAGTGTTTTGAAATATGTTCATATAAGTCGAGATAAATTTTTTTTTTACATATTTATCTCACATTTCGTAAGTCATGATTAAAAAACTGCTCATAAGATATTCCAAACAAGCTATTTGAGTTTTGATTTCCTATTTTATAGAACAATTATATACTCCTTTGATCTTTAATGTGAAATCTAATTGTTAATTAATCTTGTTTTTAAATGTAAAACCTACTTTGTATATTTATCAATTTTTTTAAATTATTTGTATTGATACTCTTTCAACCATAATTAAATAAAAAAAGGATAGAAGATATTAAGGAAGATGATTATGATGTTTTAGAAAAAATATGTCATATTGATTATAATTAACCAACTCACCTAATTTTTATAATCTAATCAAATTAGTTAAATATGTCTTATATTAAGAAATGGATTCGCAATATTTATCTTATTTCCTTCATCTACATTTCTTCCTTGATCTGTCGTCTACCCACCTTTCCAATCATTGATGGGTTTCCCAATTTTACGAAGGCAGAGGATCCAAGTCCACGAGAAGCAGGGAAGCTGGAAACATCATTTGGGAACAGCCAGTTTAGAAGTTGGGCCTAACCATGGGCCTATTGGGCTATCGACTTGTTATCCATAACAATAAAAGCATGCTGGGGACTTGCTCTCTAACCATCACAACTTGTTTTTCTGGTTGATGTTAAATGCGTTGAGCAAAGATAATAAAGATAATTTTGTAAGGTGGGAAAGATAATAGGATGGCTTGGCATTGCATATGGGGAGGTTTTGAAGAAGAAAGCAGAGTGGTCTGGCAAAAGAAATGCCATAGAAGCCCTATCTGGTTGCAGCCAGGTCAGCACCACACTATCTACACCATTGCAAATGAGTGGCTCTGCATCTTCTTCCTGTAGCATTTCCAACCAGAGAGCTTCTCCTCCTCTCCTCCCACCATAATCAAATCCTCAAATATCTCAATCTCTCTCTAAAGCCTCCTCTTCTTCACATTCTTCACTAAATTCCTATACTCAACAAGGGGGCCTTCACCGGCTAGCTACCTCATACTCATAACAATGGCTTCCACCTCCTCCTCCACTCTCACTATCTCTTCTTCTTCCTCCCTCGTTGATGCAAAGGCTCCCAGACAATCGGCTTCTGCTTCCTCTCAATGCGTCAGCCTTCCCTCTCTCCCTCCTCCGCCGGTTCAGTCCCAGAACCGTCCCTGGAAGGCCGCTGCCTATTGTAAGTCCTTTTTCCCTAAACGCCCTTATCCATGTTGTTCAAGCTCAATCACATTCTAAATATTTCATTTAACTCTTCATATATCACACACTTGTATTGGGAGAAAAAAAATACATGGACATGCATATATTTACTTCAATTTCATGTTTTGCTGTTCGATATTTTGTTGGTGTCTCTGTTTGTATCAGTTTTGATACATCAGGCCTGCATGCACAATTAATTACCAAACGACGAAATAAAAGCATCACTGACGTTGGTACCATGATGTAGACACTGTTTTACATACTATGAGTAATTTGTAGACGGGTTGGTTTAGGATATAAACTTCTGCAATGGAAACTCAAAAGAAAAGAAAGGAGTCAAATTTGGTGAAGTACAAACACATTCTAAATATTTAACTGGGCTCGTATCAGACACTTGTTTCAAACCCACACACACACTCATCCTTTATTATGCTTGAGTGAGGCTTGTCATGTAGACGTATCAGTTTTGATACATCAGACCTGCTTGGAGTGTTGGACAATCAATCACCTATCACCAAAACAAAAGCCTCACTAACGTTGTTAAAGGACAGGCATTCGAGTAATGAGCTGTGGCTATGTTAGGTACTCTTATTAGATACTATTAAGTAACATGCAGACGGATTGTCTAAGGATGTAAAATTTTGCACTGGAACCTAAAACGGAGAAAAAGCGCCATATTTGTGTAATACTTTAAGACACCAAGCAATTTTTCAAACTATATTAACACTTGGTGTTTTATTGTGTGTCTTCTCTCTGTGTCTGAGTAACTGTGTAGTATCCTGTCTTTTGTGTATGTGTTTGTACCTCTTTCATTGGCTGCCAGTGCTTTTGTAGTATGAGATTTTTTGTAGAATGGTTGTGTCATGTCGCAAAATCGCCACAATATTCTGGCAATGACCACAACATTGCCATATAAACATAAGCCTCGTGAATGTTACAGCTAATCTATAAAGTATGGACGCTTAAAATTGTTGTATGGAAGATGATATGGTCCTTGAAATTACAGATAGAAACTGTATGTTTTGCTGTGCTTGCTCCATTCATGTTTGTGTTACTATCAGGGCGTTTAGCTGCTAATGCTTTTAACGTATTCAGGAAGTGGTAATTCATTAAGTGATTACTTCAGGTCGCAAAATTGCTCGCAATGTGATGGCAATGGCAAGCTCGGCAACAGGTGAAGCCCCTCCAGCAGTTGTTACAGGACAAGAGATTTCAACAGAAGTTGTCACAGCTGAGCCCCCAGAGCTTGTTAAGAAGATTCAACAAGCTGTACGCAATTCAGATCCTCCGCAGTCACTTGTATAATGTATTCAGAGAGATGATAGGAAAAAGAATATGCATACAATGAAAGTATTGATTGGATTAGATTCCAGATGCAGTTTCACTGTATTATTTCTCTCTCTTTGAATGAATGGCTCTATGAATAGAGAGGATCCGCTCCAAGTTATAGGAATGTGTTTGATATTTTTTAACTTGTTTATCCCTAATGGTTAAAGTGACTGACTTTATGTTGGGTTCATAGTGGGACAAAGTTGAAGATAAATATGCAGTGAGCACAGTAGCAGCAGCTGGTGTAGTTGCGTTGTGGGGCACAGCTGGGATGATGTCGGTAGGTTATCTGAATTCTTAGTTCGTATTCTCTGATCATAACGTCCTTCTATTTACAGCCAGTTTCAAGTTTTGTTTAGCTCAGTTGGTAACTATTTGTAGCTATCTTATAAAACAGGCAATCGATAGGCTTCCTTTGATTCCTGGGATGCTTGAGGTTGTGGGCATTGGCTACACTGGGGTAAGTTTAATATGCTTCGCTACTGTTATCACCGTATGTCACTCACTCTTCTCAATTAATGATTATAACAATTTGTCCAGAACCTGGAGATCTGTGTTTGCTTCTTTTGAAAAACACTAGAACAGTGAAGCTTTAAATGCACTACGCTAATCCAGGAAAATGCTCTATAATATCAAAAGAAGAAGAAACAAGTTTCTCAAGAAACTTGAAACCTGCCTCGTAATCCTTTTGTTTCTTATTGCTTCTTGGGTAACAGATATTGCTGGTCTATCTATTAACTCATCATCTCTGTTCCTTTTTACAGTGGTTCGCTTACAAGAACCTAGTTTTCAAGCCAGACAGGTAAGCCTTATATACACTGGTTTGAAATTTTGAATTTAATCAATTCATCAAGTTCTGAACAATATTTTTCAAAATCCCAATTACTTTGCTTTTAGTCATAACCATGCCATTAATAAGCATGTTTAACGCAATTACAGGGAAGCTTTTGTGCGAAAAGTAAAAGAAACATACTACGAAATAACTGGGAGCAGTGCCTAGAGGAGCCATTGACACAAGCAAGGACTCTGGTTGAAGATGTGGAACCATTGTTGATAAATGCTTCTGACCATATACTACATTATCCAATGTAATGTTACGCGATTATCTGTACTGAAAATAAATGTAACTTTCACATCATTTCCACCATTATCTCGTACAGTTTTTAAGGGTGGGAAAAACAATAAATTTATGGCGCCACATTCACCCAGTACAAGAATATTGTCTCCCCTGTATTTGTTATCTGCAGGCACACCTCATGAGCAGATCGCATCTATTTGATATAGATATCCTTTGGGATTCATTCAATTCATTCAGAATTACGTTTCCTAAAAAAGCATATTTAGTTAGATCTCACCTCAAGGATGATTTTAGGTGTTACAGTCTTGAAGCCTCTTTTAGCGGTCTATATGAATTTTAGGTATTACTGAGTTAAGTAAAGCTACTGTCATCATCAAAAAGAAACATATGTTGTGTGGAATGTTGTGACAAGAGAGAAGAATTATAGGGTAACCATACCGTACTTCCATATCCAATTTAGATTCTTCCACTTCTTCCGAATAACGCAGTTGGATTACAGAATGCAAACTAAATTATCATATTTAATTATTAGGTTAATTATAAAATGCGTAATAATACTCTCAGAAAATGGAAATATCTATTTGAAGAATTCCATAATCCAAAAGTTACGAACAAAACATTCATATCTGATGCCACTAAACCCTGCTGCCGTAGCCAATTCCATGAACTCTTGCTCACTTCTCTCTTTGCCACCTGGGTTCTGAGTCAGCATTACGAGATCAAGCTGGGAGGTGCTCTTTGCCGCAGCAGAAGTCTGTGGTACAATGGGCAAAACTGCGTCTATCACGACCACTTTTCCATCTTCAGGAATTGCATTGTAACAGTTCTTCAACAGCTTCAAGCACCATTCATCACTCCAATCATGAAGTATCCACTACAAAGTTTACCAAATAAAGCTGAAATTTTAATTAACTATTACCATATCGATTATATAATTATCACTACTCACAACCCCACCTTCATGAAGATGGCATCTCCTTGAGGCACGCTTTCAAACATATCTCCTCCCACATGTTCGACTCCTAGAACGTCACAATCATTGATATAATTCACCGATAATTGTTTGTTTGTTTTTTTTTCAAGAAAAGCTTACGTGAAGGCTTCAGAGAGTTCCAAATTCAGTGTGCAATGACATACCAGGATAAGGAGGAGCGTGCTGGATGACATGAGGCAGGTCGAAATTGATTCCTTGAATGAGGATATTTAGTAGTGATCAAGCTTAGAGTAACCCCAAGACCTCCACCAACGTCGACGAGTCGGGTGATGTCCTCGAAACCTCGGTAGGATTCAAGAATTTTGGTCACAACTAAGGTGGTCTGATTCACCATTGCCTTGTTGAAGACATTGTTAAACCTTGAATCCAATCTCGGATACTCGAAAGCATGTGAGCCATGCACCCTATTGAACGCTATGCCTCCTTCACATATTGCATCCTTCAATTCTCGCCTAAAATTTCCATACTTGTCAAGTTTACAGCAAGTCGAAAATGACTTCTTGTAATACATTATTGGGACGACCAAATATTTTTTCAGGCCAATACAATTTTTGGTCTCTAAAATTTGGGTATAATTTGATTTTAGTCCCTCATATTTCAAACACATAGTTTTAGTTCTTAGAATTTAGTTAATTTTAAACTGTTAATCCTTGGATATGTAATAGTATTAAAATCTATTAAAGTGTCATAAACAGTGTTAAACTGGTGATTTAAACTTACCAAATGACACCTAGTCGAACCTTGTGTGGATAATAGAAGAAACAAAAGGAACAGATCCTCAAAACAAAACTCTTTAGCCTCTTTTTTTTTTTTCACACATTGTTTTTAGGAGCTTTTGCATTGTCAGGAAATAACGTTTTAATATGGATTAAATTTTAGTGACTAAAATCACGGGTTTAAAATTTGAGGGATCAAAACTGAAATAGGCTCAAATTTTAGTGATAAAAAATTATATTAACCCTTTTCTATTTGTCTATATTCTAATTTTTTTCTTCATATTACATGTAATTCGTAGATAAAAATAAATGATATGATAACCTAAAATAAAGCAAAAGCAATAGACCAGAGATAATAATAGGGGTAAAAAGTCAATTGGTTAGAGAGAATTGTAATCAAGTTCTAAAGGAAAAAATTAATTACAAAATAAGTCTCAGAAATTGTTATTTTCTACTCTAAAACCTTATTACAGGCTGTTTAATTAAGTTGTTATTAAGATTTTTTAATAATTATTTTTCTTCCTTGAAATCTCATTATAATTCTCCCAATTTGGTTATCTTTATTTTAATATTTTTATATCGAATGATCATAAAGCTTTAAACTATTTTCAACTATTCAATAGTTAATAAATTAAAATTAATATATATAATTGAGTCAAATAGAGGAAAGGCGTAAACGAATAAATTAATATATATATAATTGTAGTTTAAAACTTTTTTCCTTTCACTCTTTATAGCAGCTTAATAAATTTAACCTTTTTTATTGTAAGCTTAAAATTTAACCTTATATATATCATAATAAATGAATCCAATATTTAATCACACTCGCTGGCCCAAAAAATTTCAATTAGACTATTGTTCTTTTCATCTTAAGATAAAAATCCATATATATTCCTATAATATTATCCTCAATTTTTAATATAAGAGTTATATAACAAATCATAAATATTAAAAAAATTAGTTAAATTACTTATTTGTCAGTATTATCTTTTCTAAAATATTTTATTAATTATGTATATTATTAGAATGAAATTTTTTTAATATATGCGGTTTTTATGAGTAGGTCCAGATTGAATCTCTCACTAGTTTTTGTTTTGTATTTAAAAAAACACTTACTAACCAGCTGTCAAGGAAGACCTTATCTTGAATCAACGCAATAAAAGGGCCCAACGACACCCCATCTTCATTTCTCGCAAGAGATTTGGCCACCGGACGGAGGCCGTACACTCGTCGGGAACACGCCGGCCCTCGATCCTCATCGGTGATGACGGAACAGGTAAGAACAGAGTGCGACGCTAGAAGCCAGAGGAGACGATCGAGCGCGGAAGGCGCTTCGGAGTTCTTGCAAGAAAGCTCCGTCGCGATCTCAGCGGCGGAGAGCTTGGCGCCATGACCAGCTCTATGAATGACGTCGAAGACACCGAGCTCCACCGCTGTTTGCATCGCCATGGAAATCGCGGTGGAGGTCGCGAGCTGCATGGCGTAGGAGAAACTCTCTTCTTCGATGTCATCTATTTTTGGCGATTGGTGACTGCTCGCTTCGTCGTGAAGAGGCTTAGACTGAGACTGAGATTGTGGTGCCTGAGCCATCATGAGTGGGTAAGTTGAAGGGAGAAATGTGTATGCTTTGATTCGAAAGATTTATGAATCACCAGATTTATAGGGCTCTGAAGAACAAATAATAGTGTTGGCAAAGGAAGTGACCATGGGGCCTCTTCATTTCGAAAAGAAAATAAATTGGCATTTCGTTCGCCTAATCATTTTCTTACTTTCTTCTATTTACTCTTCTCATTACTTAATATAAATTATTTAACTAATTTAATTAAATTAAAAAAATTAATTAATTAATTAATTATAAAAATATGATATGTTTGTTTAAAAAACATCACAATTATTTTTCTTAATATAAAAAAATTAAAAATAAATTTTATATTTAAAATTAAAATCAATTTAATAATTATATTTTATATCTAATATTGAAGGAGTATTTTTCTCTGTGACTTAATAATTTAAAGATATTGATTGAAGTATGGATATGATAGCTGAAAAATAAACCACCTAATAATTTAAAGATACTGATTACAGTATGGACACGATCACCGAAAATGAAATTACATAGCTCAGTAGCCCCTAGTCCCACATCAAAGGGTTGTTAAACATTTGACTTTGGTTTAAATATAAAATTTTAGTTTATTTAATCTTTATTTATTATTTTTTAAATTAATTTATTTAACTTATAAATTAATATACTACTATAATTTATTTATATAAATAATATTTTAGTAATATAATCATGTCATGATTGTTAGGATTAAATAATTTCTTTTTCTCTAATATACTTCAATTAACTTTATATGAAGTTAAATAGCTAAAATCATGCTCACCCGGTATCTCTAATTATAAACTCAATTATCTAGTATGTATATTAATAAAGCTTAATTTTTATATATTTAATCCCACTTTAATCTAGGAACTAAATTGGGCTCAAATAAATTTTTATGTATTATTAGATTAATTGATTAATTTTAAAATATTTCATAACTATTGAGATTTTGGATTGAAAATATGAATATTTTGGGATGTTCAATTTTAACTCGAAATTAATATTCCCTATTTTTTTAAAATAATTTTTAAATTTTTAGAAAGATTATTTTTGAAATTTTTTAAATTTCTTACTGGTGCAAAATTATTTTTTAAATTCAAACACAGTCCAATAACTAAATTCAAATAGTTCAATCAAGTATTAATAGCTTCGGTTTTGGATTAAAAAAATTTCCTCTTTTTCTATTAAATTAACCTAGCTGCCACTCCTTAGGGGTCCTCTCTCGATTTTCCAACGATCCTTCTTTTCTTTTATGGCGGTCACCTCGTCAACTCCACTCATATTCCATCATCGCGTTTTTTGATTTCCTTTCGTCAGCATCCACTCACCATATTCCATCATCATCCGTTCAATTGATTCCCCTCTATTTACCGCACGGACACGCGCGCAACCACACCATCCATCCTCATCATTCCAACCGCGCATACTTCACCCTTGTTATTTTCCTTATCCGCCATGATCGTGCTATGTACGAAGCTTGGGAAGAAGCTTTTCACCGTGACAGTTTAAGCTTGTTTGGGAGATAACTTAGAGAGGAGCATGAAAGGGGCTAGAGTGTTGGCCTAGCATTCGAAGACCATTTATTTTTTTAATTTAAAGATTTGAGATTATTTAATTTTAAATTGTATTTTTATAAGATAATTTAGTTTTAAATTGTCATTTTTATTCTTAATTAGATTGATATTTGGATTATATTTGTACCAAGATACTTATTAAAATTTATGTTTATTAACTTTTGTATTGTTAATTAAATTTATAATTGAGTTTTCATTGTAAATTTAATTATTAACATGGTTTGAATTGTAAATTTGAATTCTGTTGCCTCTTGATTTTTTAACTGAGTTAGTGAATTATCTAATTATTTAATTGAATGATTTTAAGCATAATTTTTAGAATTAATTGTTATTGTTTTTTATGGTTTAATTAACAAGTCCTATGCAGTTATGAGTTCTCTAATAGTTTAAGTTTTTGAATGTGAGATTTTTTTGTTTCAAGTAGATAATTGAACTTATTAATTCCATTCTCTTGTCACTTCTCTTTGATCTAATTAATTGATTTAGGCTATGAAAGTTAATTCTAAGTAAATCCAAAGTTGTTCCCTCTACTGTATTTGAAGAAAATCCCTCGTTTTTGCTTTCTTAATTTTCTTTGCCTTTTGCTTTCCCTTCTAAACAAAACCTCCCAAAAAATTACATTGGCATTCATTTGGTTTACTTCAATTTTTGTATAGAGTCTAGAGCATTTGCATATTGCATTTAGATTTAGTAGATTGCATTTTATTTTAGATCCATTTTATTGCATTTTTTCACCTAAATTTTTACCTAAATAAACCTATAACTTGCTCTTTGAAAGTAATAATCTTGGTTGATCCTAAATTATAAATCATTTGAGACTTTGTTTAATTGAGTACTTTCATGATAGAGTTAGCATCAATGTATATGTATCAAAAATTAATTGATATCTAAAAATTTATTCTTTCTTGTTTTTAAGCTTTATAGGCGTTTCAGGAAAAATATTTAATTGTTTTTAAGACTTTGTAAAGTGTTGTAGGAGATATGAAATCTCCTTTAAAATTGTGTATGATCACTAGGGAGAAATTAAAGGCAGCATATATTTTTCCTATTGATCAAGATATAAAGCTATGATAGAGAAAAACGAGACGGTGTTGTTGTGGCAACTACTAATCAGCTGGCACAAAATTCCAAACCCCACTGTGCTTTTTACTGCTTCTACTTTCTCTCTTCTTTCATTATATTTCTTCTCTTTGTTTGGTGAGATTAATATCCTATTTAATTAATGATTGAAAACAAATCAGTTGAGAGGTATAGTTAGATAAAAAAAGCAAAAACAAAATCACTCTTTTAGCTTGTTTAAGGGCTTAAGCCCTCGTTTAATTTGTATCAAGAAAAAAAAATCTTTCTGTTTTCCATTTGTTTTTCTATGTTCGATTTAAAAAAAAAAAAACTACATATTTTTAAGTTCAAGCTTCATGGTTTGCATTTCTGGCACAAAATTCCAAAACCCCACTGTGCTTTTTAGTGCTTCTACTTTCCCTCTTCCTTTCACTATATTTCTTCTCTTTGTTTGGTGAGATTAATATCCTATTTAATTAATGATTGAAAACAAATCAGTTGAGAGGTATAGTTAGATAAAAAGCAAAAAATAAATCACTCTTTTAGCTTGTTTAAGGGCTTAAGCCCTCGTTTAATTTGTATCAAGAAAAAAAATCTTTCTGTTTTCCATTTGTTTTTCTATGTTCGATTTTTTAAAAAAAAAAAAACTACATTTTTTTAAGTTCAAGCTTCATGGTTTGCATACGTGGTCAAGATCTAGTTCGATATATGATAAAAATTTATTAAAAAAGCAGAATATGTGCACAGAATCCATTTGCTGATCCCTCCCTCTATTTATTAATTGGCTAGCTGGCTTAGGAGTTACTACTAAGTTAATTAGAGGCTGATTTGTAAGTCTTCATCTTCATCGACTAAGAAGAACCATTTTTGTGGAGGAGCTGAATTCAAAAATTTCTAGCTAACTACTCTTGTATGAACGCATGGGCAGAGGCCTCTTCTCTCCTCAATTTTGGTGGTTATATTAGGCCCTGCTCAATAACTTTCCAAATTCAAAGTCCTGATCTGTAATAATGATCTCTCTTTAACGACCATTAAATTGTACTTTTCTCTTTTTTTCTTAAAAAAGTGTTTTAAGGATGGTAAGAAGGGAAAGAGTATGTATATATATTTATAAATTATTCCCAAGTCATTTTAGGTTTAAAATTAATCTCTATCAGATTGGTAACGTTAAGGTTAAAATCCTTTCAACAAATACGCTTTTCGAAATTTGAACTTGTGTTCTCCTTTTTATAGGGATAAGACTACTTACCATCTAAATTAACAGCTTGCTGATAGGGAAAGAATGAGCATATTATATTCTCCCTCCTAACACAGAAGGATCAGGCACAACTAGAAGGCACGCGTTCAATAAAGTAGAAGTGCTTTGTTAGTAGACAACTATGTGAATACAAGGGATTTAATATAGGTGCTCATCATGAAACTCATCAAATGTGGACAATTCATATTTGATGAGCTTGGGGTGCCCAAACCCATTCCGTCACAAGGACATAATGTTGCAGATATTGAAGAGTTGTCAACATAAAGTTATAAATGAAAAGGGAAAGGAAGAAAAAAAGGAAATGAAATGAAGTGTATTTGATCGAAGAATTCCATAACCCAAGAAGATCTCCTAAAGCCGACTGAGATGGCTAATTGCAAGAAGTCCTTTCCACTTGGATTTTGAGTGTTCATATAACCGGAAACACTGCTTCCAGCCACCACTATCACCTTTCCATCTTCAGTGGTTCTTCGAGCACAACTCATCACTCCAATCATCAAGTATATATCCACCCAATTATCCTCTTCTTGGGTCTATCAATATTACATTTTCTTATAACCAAAATATATTATAAAATGGAGAGATATAAATCTAAATCAGCAAGAGATTTCACTAATCAATTGCCTACTATATATCTACTTGAAGAACTCCATGACCCAGAAGTTGTCAACAAAGCATTCATATCTAATAATGGCGTTAAAGCAAGATGAAGTAGCCAAATGCATGAACTGTTGCTCATTCCTCTCTTTGCCAGCAGGGCTTTGAGTTGCCATAAGTAAGTAAGTCAAGTTGAAGATGCTCTTTGTTACAGCAGAAGTATCTGGTGTTGTGAGAAAACTGCATCTATTACAATCACCTTTCCATCTTCTCGGATTGCACTATAACAGTTCTTTAATAGCTTTAAGCACTTGTTATGAGTCCCACATTGGGGAATTTTACAAGTATTGTGGGGTTTATAAGTTTAAAGGGCTCTCCTCCTAATAGGCTAGTCTTTTGGGATTGGACTCTCCCCTTGGACTTATGCTCATCACATTGGTGTTTTCATTAACAGTCGGCAAACCGGAAAGGGCTACCTGGGGAGGGTTCTGACGGTAAGAAGACCGAGTGAAGTGTTGTAGAGTGGAGCTGCCGGGAACATCGGCTCTCGAGGGGTGCTCTATTATGAGTCCCACAGTGGGGAGTCTCACAAGTGTTGTGGGATTTTATAAGTTCAAAGGCTCTCCCTCCCAATAAGCTAGTCTTTTGGGAGGGCTCTCCCTTTGGGTTTATGCTTATCATATATGCTTTTATTGAGAGTCGACCAACAGGAAGGGCTACCTGCGGAGGGTTTCGACTGTAAGAAGATCGAGTTGAAGTGCCGTAGAGTGGAGCC